>NC_133123.1:213926596-214526596 GCF_033568475.1 Henckelia pumila
CACTAATATCTCCGCAGATCGCATAGGATATCCACAATCTCAAGTATGTGGGTGAATCCTTGACAACAAAGCATCGACTCCTATATGTGTTTAACTGTTCCCAATCCCGACACCTGATGACCCTAATAGATCGGTAAACGAGTCAAAGCACATACTAGCATATAGAGTGTCTATGATGTTTCATGTAGTAAGGACTAATGGTGTACAACCAAAACCACGGACTTTATCCACTCGATAAGTGATAACCACTTGGAAAGTCCGGATAGGGTAGTTCGATCATTCATCGCATGAATATCCATTTGCATGCTTCGAACATCTCTATGTTCCTTACCAATGAAAACGTGGTACTCTGCATCGCAAATGCTAGTCTCAAACTCGAGCGATCCTTATCCTTATTATCGGACGGCTCAATCGACTAGGAACAGTTTAGAATATACAGTGACTATAAGATGTGTTTCATGATAGACATCCCCATGTTCTACCACATCTTACATACACTATAGTATATTCAAGGTCTTTATCAAAACAACATATATATCACAATATAACAATATGAAGAAAGATAAAGTCATTGCCATTAATAAAAGTGTAAATTATATTAAACAAAAGATTGTTTATACAAAGAGTCATCAAAGCCCTTAGCCACAAGTTGGCTCACCGGGCACCTACTCTTTCAATCTCCCTTGCCCTAAAGCCAAATAGTCATACTACGTAGACCCATTGCTTCGCGATGTTTGTCAAATAATGGTCCTGGCAAGGGCTTAGTAAGTGGATCAGCGATATTGTCTGCAGAGGCCACTCTTTCGACAGTGATGTTCTCCTCTTTCCACAATCTCCCGGATGATGTGGTATTTCCTCAGTACGTGTTTGGATCTTTGATGAGACCTTGGTTCCTTTGCCTGAGCAACGGCACCCGTGTTGTCACAGTACACCGGGACTGGACCAACAACTTCAGGAATGACGCCCAACTCTTGGACGAAATTCCTCATCCAAACGGCCTCTTTAGCAGCAGCTGATGCTGCAATGTATTCTGCCTCAGTGGTGGAATCCGTTGTGGTGTCCTGCTTGGAACTCTTCCAAGAGACAGCACCGCCATTGAGCATGAACACAAATCCAAAGGTTGACTTCGAGTCATCCACGTCACTTTGGAAGCTAGAGTCGGTATAGCCTTCCAATTTTAGTTCTCTTCCTCCATATACCATGAACATATTCTTAGTCCTTCGTAAGTACTTAAGAATGTCCTTCACAGCCTTCCAATGCATTTGACCGGGATTAGCTTGATATCTGCTCGTGACACTCAGAGCAAATGCTACATCTGGTCTGTTAATATCATCCCATACATGATACTACCTATGGCGATAGATCACTTGGATAGAGAAACTCCATGACACATGGGTAGATGTCCTCTCTTGGACCCATCCATTGAAAACCGTTTCAATATGGTGTCAATGTAGGTTGATGAGTGAGTCCTATCATTCTCTTAGATCTATCTCTAGATCTGTATCCCTAGAATATAGGATGCCTCACCCAAATCCTTCATCGAGAATCTACCTGATAACCATATCTTTGTTGACTGCAACATCCCTACGTCATTCCCATGAGTAGGATGTCATCAACATAAAGTACTAAGAATGTCATAGCATCCTTAACTACTTTCTTGTACACGCATGGTTCCTCCGGGTTCTTGATGAAACCAAAATCCTTTATTGTTTCATCAAATTTCTGGTTCCAACTTCTTGATGCTGTTTTAGACCATAAATTGATCTCTGAAGCTTGCATACCTTATGCTCGCTTCCCATGGATGTGTACCCCTCAGGCTGATTCATATAGATTTCTTCCTTAATGTCTCCATTAAGAAAAGCAGTCTTCACATCTGTTGGGTAACGCGGCGATCAGATCAATCAGATTGATACCCGGTGCAGCGGAAGTTTAAAATTTTTATATGGAACATTCCATAATGGGTATCAACCTTACGATTAAATTGTGTGTGTGTAAAAATTAAATAACGATTATAAATTTTTACCTCCAATCTCGAAGCGAGATTATGGACACCAACAGATTTCTCTGCTCTTGTTGTATATCCCTGGAACTGATGGACGAACTGTTCTTCAATCAGGTCCACGAACGGATATTTAATCCCTCTGATAGATTGCACTAGAAAATCTATCAGAAGTTTCTACGAAGAGATTAACGAATTTGATCCGTTAAACCAGAATGTAATCAAAATTCACAGACTGGATTTTCCGAGCAGAGGGGAGAAAGGGGGGCGGCCACTTGAGAGAAAAATAGGGTTTTTTTTCGAAAATTGTGACCTGTTGTGTGTAATTTCTGTACTGCAATAACTTATTTATAATGTAGGCCACTAACAGCTTAGGGCCCATTAGTCATAAGTTCAAGCCCGACAAGCAAAGCCCGCATGTTCAGAAATTAATATAAAATTCATCGTGACTCCGATTGATAAACCGATTTCACCAATGTGCACAGAAACCATTTCTGCACCTTTTAAAGTCAAGATAAATTTTTCTGAATCCGAATTCAGTGATTTCCAAAAATGCCCATCCCTATGTCATTTTAGGAAATCTTACTCCTCTACTCATAATTAAGAAGTCCAACTTCTTTGTTCATTAAATTTAACTCTTTAAATTTAACTATCTCAACGGGGATTAAAAATCCATTACTCTGTGTGACCCTCAATGGTTCAGGGATACAGCTAGCGTGGGCTCACAACTCCTTGTGACTCGGAACAACAATTTCTGACTTGCCCATCGAATCATGGTAAGAGCGCCTAGCAACATCGCCCCATGATTCCCTAGGTATCACTGATAGTGCCTGCAAGAACCAATAGATTTTGGTTAGCGTACAGTACGGTCCCTTCATCCAAATATCTCGATCGAATCAACAACCATTGGTATATCGAGAGTCGTTCGAGATTCGATAACTATGCAATACATCTTGAAGATCAAATAGTGACATCGCATGTGTTACTAAGAAACCATTTCTTAAAACACATCATGTAATCTGGCCAGAGATTCGTCACACTAATATCTCCTCATATCGCATAGGATATCCACACTCGCAAGTATGTGGTGAATCCTTGACAACAAAGCATTGACTCCTATATGTGTTGTAACTGTACCCAATCCCGACAACCTGATGACCCCAATAGAGTCGGTAAACGAGTTCAAGCACAGTACTCGCATATAGAGTCTCACATGATGTTTTAAGTAGTAAGGACTAATTGGTGATACAACCAAAACCGCGGACTTTATCCACTCGTTAAGTGATAACCACTTGGAAAGTCCGGATAGGGCTAGTTAGCTCATTCATCGTATGAATATCCATTTGCATTCTTCGAACATCTCTATGTTCCTTACCAATGAAACGTGGTACTCTGCATCGCAAATGCTAGTCTCAAACTCGAGCGATCCTTAATCTTATTATCGGAGGCCTCAATCGACGAGGAACAGTTTAGAGAATTCAGTGAACAGATAAGATGTGTTTACTGATAGACATCCCTTGTTCTACCACATCTTACATACACTATAGTATATTCAAGGTCTCTTTATCAAAATCGACAATAGTATATCACAATATAACAATCTCAAGAAAGATAAAGTCCGCATTGCCATTAATTAAATAAAAGTGTGTGGTAAATATATTAAACAAAAGATTGTTACTACAAAAGAGTCATCAAAGCCCTTAGCCACAAGTTGGCTCATGGGCCACCCACTCTTTCAATCTCCCAATTGCCCTATAGCCAAATAGTCATACTAAGTAGGACCCATTGCTTAGCGATGGTTTGGTCAAATAATGGTCCTGGAAAGGGCTTAGTAAGTGGATCTAGCGATTATTAGTTGCAAAGGCCACTCTTTCGAGAGTGATGTCTCCTCTTTCCACTATCTCTTTTTTTTTATTTTTTTTTTTAATTTTTTTTCTTTTTTTTTTTTTTTTCTTTTTTTTCTCTTTTTTTTTTTTTTTTTTTTTTTTTTTCTTTTTCTTTTTTACCGGATGATGTGGTATTTCCTCAGTACGTGTTTGGGTCTTTGATGAGACCATTGGTTTTCTTCAGTGCCTGAGAATGGGCACCCGTGTTGTCACAATTACACCGGGACTGGACAATCAACTTCTTGAATGACGCCCAACTCTTGGACGAAATTTCCTCATCCAAACGGCCTTCTTTAGCAGCAGTAGATGCTCGCAATGTTATTCTGCCTCAGTGGTGGAATTCGCTGTGGTGTCTTGCTTGGAACTCTTTCCAAAAGAGACAGCACCGCCATTGAGCCATGAACACAAATCCAGAGGTTGACTTCTGAGGCATCCACGTCACTTTGGGAGCTCGAGTCGGTATCGCCTTCCAATTTTCGTTCTATCACTCCCATATACCATGGAAATAATTTGCTTGTAGTCCTTCGTAAGTACTTAAGAATGTCCTTAACGACGTTTCCAATGCAATTTTTGACCGGGATTAGCTTGATATTACTGTCTCGTGACACTCAGAGATAATGCTACATCGGGTCAGGTAGATATCATCCCATAATTGATACTTACTATGGATGACGCATATGGTACATGTGTATTTTTCTCTATCTCTTCTATCAGTCTTGGGACACATCGACTTGAATAGAGAAACTCCATGACACATGGGTACGATGTCTCCTCTAGGGACCATCCATTGAAAACCGTTTCAATATGGTGTCGATGTAGGTTGATAGTGTTCGTCCTATCAGTATCTCTTAAGATCGATCTATATAGATCTGCATCCCTAGATTATAGGCATGCCTCACCCAAATCCTTCATCGAGAATCTACCTGATAACCATATCTTTGTTGACTGCCCATCCCTACGTCATTCCACATGAGTCAGGATGCCATCAACATAAAGTAACTAAGAAAGTCACAGCATCCTTAATTACTTTCTTGTACACGCTATGGGTTCCTCCGGGTTCTGGATGAAACCAAAATCCTTTATTGTTTCAATCAACTTTCTGGTTCCAACTTCTTGATTTGATGCTGTTTGTGACCATAAATTAGATCTCTGAAGCTTGCAAACCTTATGTTCCATTCCCCTGGATGTGTACACTTCAGGCTGCTTCATATAGATTTCTTCCTTAATGTCGCATTAAGGAAAAGCAGTCTTCACATCCATTTGCCATCTCTCATAGTCATACCAATGAGCCATGGCAAATAAGCGATTCTTATGGACATGAACATTGCAACTGGTGAAAAGGTTTCATCATAGTCAACTCCTTGTCTTTGAGTATAACCCTTTGCCACCAACGCGCCTGTTGTAGGTCAATACCTTAAATCAGGCCCATGCTTTTCTCTTGTAGATCCATTTACACCCTATTGGAACAATTCCATCGGGGAGGATCTTACTAAAGACCAAACTTGGTTTGTATGCATCGTATCTATTTTCCGACTGCATAGCTTCAATGCCATAAACTTTGAATCCGCATCAGAAATTGCTTCCTTGAAGTTTCTTGTAATCAAATCCCAAATAGGTGTTTCATCTTGATCCCCTTCAAGAAGAAGACCATATCGAATAGGAGTTCTAGAAGTCCTCTCGGATCTTCTACGGTACAGTGCGTGGCTATCAATGTTTCCTGAGGTGTAGGATCGTTATTTTGTTATTTTGGGTTCTTCACGAATTTCTTCGAGTTCCATCATCTCGCCTTTATTATCCAATAAGAACTCCTTCTCCAAGAAGGTGGCATTCCATGATACAAACACCTTTGTTTCAGAAGGATAATAGAAATAATATCCGATTGAATTCTTCGCGATACCCTACAAACTAACATAAGCTGGATCGAAATTCCAACTTATCTCCCCACTGTCCGCTTCACGTAAGCAGGACATCCCCAACTCCTCAAGTACGAATTACTTATGAGCTTTTCATTCCATCACTCGTTATGGTGTTTTGTCCACTGCTTTAGTGTGGACGTTGTTTAACCAACATTACACGTTTCAAGCGCATAGCCCCAAAAAGAAGGTGGAAGCTCAGTGAAGCTCATCATGGATCGAACCATGTCCAACAAAGTTCGATTACGACGCTCCGATACACCATTAAGCTGTGGTGTCATAGGAGGAGTCCACTGAGAGAGAATCCCATTCTCTTTTAGATAGTCCAAAAACTCGGTACTTAAGTATTCTCCACCTCGATCCGATCGAAGTGCTTTAATACTTTTACCTAGCTTGTTTTCTACTTCAGCCTTGAATTCTTTGAACTTTTCAAACGCTTCAGACTTATATTTCATTAAATATAAATACCCATACCTCGAATAATCATCAGTAAAGGTAATGAAGTAGGTGTGGCCATATTGAGTACCAATTCTAAATGGACCACAAACATCTGTATGGATCAAATCCAACAGATTTTGACTACGCTCAGGTTTCCCTTAAAAGGAGATTTAGTCATTTTCCTTTTAGGCAGGATTCACAAGTAGGTAGAGAGTTAATATCAGACATATCAAACATGCCCTCTCCCCTAGCTTGTTCATCCTCCTTGAGGAAATATGACCTAGCCTAGCGTGCCAAAGGTTTGCCGGGTTTTGGCTATCGATTTTCCTTTTGTTTGTTGTTGCCGGTTTATCAACATAATTTATTGGAACGTCTTTTAGTTTTAAGTTATATAGATCGTTTTCAAGTTGTCCATTTCCAATCAAACATTCATTCTTGTAAATATTGCAAATTCCATTCACAAAATTGCAAGAATAACCATCTCTATCAAGCATAGAAACAGAAATAATGTTTTTAATCAAATCCGGAACAAATAAAACATCTCTCAAAAGTAACTTAAAACCGTTCTGCAAAATTAAATAAATATCTCCCACAGCTTTAGCTTCAACTCTGGAACCATTTCCGAGCCTCAGCTGGGTCTCACCCATTCTAAGCCTGCGACTTCTTGTCATCACCTGCAAATTATTGCAAATGTGAGATCCACATCCGGTATCCAATACCCAAGAAGTAGTATTAAGTGAAACATTTAAAACTAAAAGACGTTCCAATAAAATCATATTTTATCTTTTTATCAAATAAAATCATATTTTATCTATAAAATCCAATTTTATACATAAAATCATATTTTACTCAATATATTCATAGATCATATCTTATCATCAATTGTACCAAAAAATATTAATTTCAAAATTCAATTTAAGGATAAAATATTAAAATTTTCCAAAAATTCAAATTTATCCAAAAATCAATTTTAAAATTTTCGGACTCGAACAATTCGATCCGACGCCTCGTGGACCAATCAAAACAATTTTCGATCGGACCAAAAATAGAATTTTAACATATTAAAATTTAATTTAAAAATTAAAAAATAATTTTTCCCGCGGGCCGCCCGGGACATTCCCGGGCTGCCCGCGCCCTAATGGGGTCGGGCGCTGCGCAGGGCAGCGCCGTGCGCTTCCCGGGGCAGCGATCCAATCGCTGCCAAAGTTTTTGCCCGAAATTTTTTTATTTTTTTTATTTTAAAAATATTTATTTTGTTTCAAAAACTGAGGCTTAAAATTTTTTTGTACAATCGATTAATTTAATCGGTTGATCTGAGCAACCTGGCTCTGATACCACTGTTGGATAACGCGGCGATCAGATCAATCAGGATTGATACCCGATGCAGCGGAAGTTTAAACTTTTTATATGGAACAATTCCATAATGGGTATCAACCTTACGATTAAATTGTGTGTGTGTAAAAATTAAATAACGATTATAAATTTTTACCTCCAATCTCGAAGCGAGATTATGGACACCAACAGATTTCTCTGCTCTTGTTGTATATCCCTGGAACTGATGGACGAACTGTTCTTCAATCAGGTCCACGAACAGATATTTAATCCCTCTGATAGATTGCACTAGAAAATATATTAGAAGTTTCTACGAAGAGATTAACGAATTTGATCCGTTAAACCAGAATGTAAATCAAAATTCACAGACTGGATTTTCCGAGCAGAGGGGAGAAAGGGGGCGGCCACTATTGAGAGAAAAATAGGGTTTTTTTCGAAAATTATGACCTGTTGTGTGTAATTTCTGTACTGCAATAACTTATTTATAATTTAGGCCACTAACAGCTTAGGGCCCATTAGTCATAAGTTCAAGCCCGACAAGCAAAGCCCGCATGTTCAGAAATTAATATAAAATTCATCGTGACTCTGATTGATAAACCGATTTCACCAATGTGCACAGAAACCATTTCTGCATCTTTTAAAGTCAAGATAAATTTTTCTGAATCCGAATTCAGTGATTTCCAAAAATGCCCATCCCTATGTCATTTTAGGAAATCTTACTCCTCTACTCATAATTAAGAAGTCCAACTTCTTTGTTCATTAAATTTAACTCTTTAAATTTAACTATCTCAACGGGGATTAAAAATCCATTACTCTGTGTGACCCTCAATGGTTCAGGGATACAGCTAGCCGTTGGCTCACAACTCCTTGTGACTCGGAACAACAATTTCCGACTTGCCCATCGAATCATGGTAAGAGCGCCTAGCAACATCGCCCCATGATTTCCTAGGTATCACTGATAGTGCCTGCAAGAACCAATAGATTTTGGTTAGCGTACAGTACGGTCCCTTCATCCAAATATCCCGATCGAATCAACAACCATTGCTATATCGAGAGTCGTTCGAGATTCGATAACTATGCAATACATCTTGAAGATCAAATAGTGACATCACATGTGTTACTAAGAAACCATTTCTTAAAACACATCATGTACTCTGGCCAGAGATTCGTCACACTAATATCTCCTCAGATCGCATAGGATATCCACACTCGCAAGTATGTAGTGAATCCTTGACAACAAAGCATCGACTCCTATATGTGTTGTAACTGTACCCAATCCCGACACCTGATGACCCCAATAGAGTCGGTAAACGAGTCAAATCACAGTACTAGCATATAGAGTCTCAATGATATTTCAAGTAGTAAGGACTAATGGTGTACAACCAAAACCGCGGACTTTATCCACTCGATAAGTGATAACCACTTGGAAAGTTCAGATATAGTTCGATCATTCATCGTATGAATATCCATTTGCATGCTTCGAACATCTCTATGTTCCTTACCAATGAAACGTGGTACTCTGCATCGCAAATGCTAGTCTCAAACTCGAGCGATCCTTATCCTTATTATCGGACGGCTCAATCGACTAGGAACAGTTTAGAATATACAGTGACTATAAGATGTGTTTCATGATAGACATCCCCATGTTCTACCACATCTTACATACACTATAGTATATTCAAGGTCTTTATCAAAACAACAATAGTATATCATAATATAACAATATGAAGAAAGATAAAGTCATTGCCATTAATAAAAGTGTAAATAATATTAAACAAAAGATTGTTTATACAAAGAGTCATCAAAGCCCTTAGCCACAAGTTGGCTCACCGGCACCCACTCTTTCAACATCCATTTGCCATATCTCATAGTCATACCAAGCAGCTATGGCAATAAGGATTCTTATGGACTTGAACATTGCAACTGGTGAAAAGGTTTCATCATAGTCAACTCCTTGTCTTTGAGTATAACCTTTCGCCACTAATCGCGCCTTGTATGTCCAATACCTTACCATCAGGTCCAAGCTTTTCTCTTGTAAATCCTTTTACACCCTTTTGGAACAAGTTCCATCGGGAGCATCTAGCTAAAGACCAAACTTGGTTTGTATGCATCGAATCTATTTCCGACTGCATAGCTTCAAAGCCATAAATTTGAATCCGGCATCAGAAATTGCTGTCCTTGAAAGTTTCTTGGATCACAATCCAACATCGGTGTCATCTTGATCCCCTTCAAGAAGAAGACCATATAGAATAGGAGGTCTAGAAGACCTCTCGGATCTTCTAGTTACATGATGTGTCTATTAATGTTTTCCTGAGGTGTAGGATCGTTATTTTGTATTTCGGGTTTCTTCTTGAATTTCTTCGAGTTCCATCATCTTGCCTTTCTAATCCAATAAGAACTCCTTTCTCCAAAGAAGGTGGCATTCCTGTGTAACAAACACCTTTGGTTTCAGCAGGATAATAGTAAATAAGATTCCGATTGAATATTGTCTGATACCCTAACCTAACAAAATAACATAAGGTGGATCGACTATCCAACTTATCTCCCACTGTCTGCTTCATGTAAGCAGGACAATCCCCATAAATCCTCAAGTACGAATACTTAGGAGCTTTGAGCCATTCCATATCTCGTATGGTGTTTTGGTCCACTGCTTTAGTGTGGACGTTGTTCAACAACAATACCGCTCGCGCCGTTTCATCAAAGCGCATAGTCCCCAAAACGAAGGTGGAAGCTCACAGTGAAGCTCATCATGTATCCGAAACCCATGTCCAACATAGATACGATTACGATGCATTCCGATACACCAATCAGCTGTGGTGTCATAGGAGGAATCCACTGAGGAGAGAATACCATTCTCATATTAAGATAGTCCAAAAACTCGGTACTTAAGTAATCTCCACCCTCGATCCCGATCGAGAGCGGTGGCTTTAATAATACCACCCCCATACCTTGTCTCTTCTACTTCAGCCGAAAGCAAAACAAAGAACAATCACAAGCTATAACCGACCAATATTTCATTAAATATCAACACAACGACAACCCTACCTAGTCCAACACAGAACTACACCCACCATCAGACACAAACGTTAATGAAGAAGTGAGGTGTTGTCCAAATAGATTACCAACCTCTAAAAGGACCACAAACATCTGTATGGAACAAATCCAAACATATTTATGACTACGCTCCACATGTTTCCCCATATAACGGAGATTTAGGGAAGGGACATTAATTCCTTTATAGGCAGGATTCATAAGTAGGTAGAGAGTTAATTTTCATACATATCAAACATGGCCCTCTCCCACTAGCATGTACAATACCTCCTAGAGGAAAAAGTACCTAGCCCAGCTTTGCCAAAGGTTTTTATTATTTTAAAATGTTAGGCCGGGTTTTGGCTATCGATTTTCCTATTGTTTGTTGTTGCCGCGAATAATCCCAGAAATTATTCGTAACGTTCTTTAGTTTTAAAAGTTATATAGTGGATCATTTTCAAGTTTGTCCATTTTCCAATCAAACATTCATTCTTGTTAAATAATGCAAAATCCCATACAGAAAATTGCAAGAATAAAACCATCTCTAATCAAGCATAGAAACAGCCCACCATCCGGTATCCAATACCCAAGAAAGGTAGTGTTAAGTGAAACAATTAATTTCAATATAGAAACAGATACCCTTCGGCAGTTCGAAACTGCTCTAGATATTCCTTGCAGTTACGACTTCCAATTACCAGGGCTACTTGCAGTAATGGCAAACATCCTTATGACCTTTCCCCCATGTTTGAAGCCATTGTCTTGTACTTCTTCTCGGGTTCGATTTTCTTGGGTGGGGCAGAACGTTTCTTACCCTTTGTACTTGGCCCCTTCTTAGCAGAAGAAGAGGAGCCCACCAAGAAAGCCGGTTTATCCTTCTTTAAATGTGGATTCATATGTCACAAGCATATTGACCATCTCTTCAAGGGAAGCCTCTATCTTGTTCATATTGAAATTCACCACAAATCCGTCAAACGAAGAAGGAAGAGATAGAAGTAGTAAGTCCACGTTGAGTTCATGCTCCAACACCAAATCAAGGGTTACCAACTTCTGTATGAGCCAAATCACTCGTACCCCATGATCACGGACCGAAGTCCCCTTCACGCATGCGACACGTCATTAGCTCCTTTACAGTAGCGAACCTTTCAGCCCTCGATTGAAGCCCCAAAAAGTTCCTTGAGTTGTACGTGAATGTCAGCAGCATTCACGGTATCCTCAAATCGCCTCTGGAGTTCATCAGACATCGAGCTTGCATATAGCATTTGGCCTTGAAATCATGGTCCCACCATGTATCAAGTTTGGCTAACTCTTTCGGACTTATGTCAGCTGGTGCTTCCTTCGGAGGAGATTTTTCTAACACGTAGAGCATCTTCTCCGAAGTCAAGACAATCTTCAACTTACGGAACCATTCCGTATAGTTTGCGCCAGTCAATTTATTTTGTTCGAGGATCGAGAAAAGTGGATTACGCGAATTCATCCTTTATGAAATATTGAAAAGAAACAGACAAATATCAGTGATTGTTTAAGTAATTTACTAAGACATAAAATAGGCGAAATTTATTTTATGAATCTCACTCCCACTATTTTAACGATTTCACTACCCTCTAGTGAAAACGGGAAACTGTTTTCCTTAGTGAGAACATGGAGTCCAATTGACAAACTATGGTCCCGAATAATATCAGCCAACCATAATTTTCAAAAGGATAGAGCCCAATTGCTTCCAAAGCAACCTCCACGTTTTTTACCTCATGTCCAATAAGGGCCCAATAATATGACGCCGTTTTATTGTGACATGTCAAGATGACCCATCAAAATTAAGTTGTGATGGACGGTCGCCATGTGGATCCCCCAATAATATGAGCCGATCCCATGGGAGTTCCACCCAACTTACAACATGTGTCGATCCAATGTACAGCTTTCCGACGAACGGGCCCCCCCAATAATATGAGCCGGACCGTATCCGCGGGTAGCATCTCATACATTTATCGTTGATGGAAGGTAGGAACATTTAAACAAATTTAAATTTCCTTTATTTTATCTTGATATCAATTTTAAATCATATTTAAAATGAGGGATTTTAAATTTTGAAAATTTGTTCTCATCATTTTTAAAATTTTGTATGCTTGCCGGATTTCACACAATTTTGTCTAAAACATGCATACAACAATAATATCACATATTATATAGGAATGATCGATTCCATTTCTAATCGACCCGTGGTTGCCAATTCCCGAGTCTTAGTCCAATCCTAGGTAATATGCAGTATGCAATGCAATCCTATTACATTTTGCTTCCAATTTACATTTCTTCTGTCTTTATTGTCTGCTGGGCCCACCTCCATCTTCAAATCTTCATCTCCCACTAAATCTAATGTATTTACAATAAATAACAATGAACAAGTAGGGGATACATTTTTAAGGGGTGGGAACGGGCCATAAACCAAACCCACTTTTATTACATATGACAATTCATATTGGGCCATAAACCAGGCCCATTAATAAAATCCAACAACAATAAAAATAAATGTAAATTCCTAACATACACCTACAAAATTGGTCATGGCAATCGATCATCCTTATCCAATAACATTTAATTCAAAATTAATTTATTGGATAACATGCAATGGCAATTTAAATTTAAAAGGATAAAATCATATTCCATATGTAAAATCTTATTTTACATACAAAATCATATTTTATCTTTTTATCAAATAAAATCATATTTTATCTATAAAATCCAATTTTATACATAAAATCATATTTTACTCAATATATCCATAAGATCATATCTTATCATCAATTGTACCAAAATAATTAATTTCAAAATTCAATTTAACGGATAAAATATTTAAATTTTCCAAAAATTCAAATTTATCCAAAAATCAATTTTAAAATTTTCGGACTCGAACAATTCGATCCGACGCCTCGTGGACCAATCAAAAACAATTTTCGATCGGACCAAAAATAGAATTTTAACATATTAAAATTTAATTTAAAATTAAAAAAATTAATTTTTTTTTCCGCGGGCCGCCCGGGACATTCTCGGCTGCCCGCGCCCCATAGGGCTCGAGCGGGCAGCCCGGATGCCCCTAAGGCAGCGATCACATCGCGCCCGGGGCAGCGATGATCGCTGCCGGGGTTTTTGCCCGGAAAAAAAAAATTTTTATTTTTAAATATTTATTTTGTTTCAAAAACCGAGGCTTAAAAAATTTTTGTACAATCGATTAATTTAATCGCTTGATCTGAGCAACCTGGCTCTGATACCACTGTTGGAGAACGCGGCGATCAGATCAATCAGAATTGATACCCGGTGCAGCGGAAGTTTAAAAATTTTATATGAAACGATTCCATAATGGATATCAAAATTTAACGATTAAATTGTGTGTGTAAAAATTAAATAACAATTATAAATTTTTACCTCCAATCTCGAAGCGAGATTATGGACACCAACAGATTGCTCTGCTCTTGTTGTATATCCCTGGAACTGATGGACGAACTGTTCTTCAATCAGGTCCACGAACGGATAATTAATCCCTCTGATAGATTGCACTAGAAAATCTATCAGAAGTTTCTACGAAGAGATTAATGAATTTGATCCGTTAAACCAGACTGTAATTCAAAATTCACAGACTGGATTTTACGAGCAGAGGGGAAAAGGGGGCGGCCACTTCAGAGAAAAAATACTAGGGTTTTTCGAAAATTTTGTGACCTGTTGTGTGTAATTTCTGTACTGCAATAACTTATTTATAATGTAGGCCGCTAACAGCTTAGGGCCCATTAGTCATAAGTTCAAGCCCGACAAGCAAAGCCCGCATGTTCAGAAATTAATATAAAATTCATCATGACTCCGATTGATAAACCGATTTCACCAATGTGCACAGAAACCATTTCTGCACCTTTTAAAGTCAAGATAAATTTTTTCTGAATCCGAATTCAGTGATTTCCAAAAATGTCCATCCCTATGTCATTTTAGGAAATCTTACTCCTCTACTCTTAAATAAGAAGTTCCAACTTCTTTGTTCATTAAATTTAACTCTTTAAATTTAACTATCTCAACGGGGATTAAAAATCCATTACTCTGTGTGACCCTCAATGGTTCAGGGATACAGCTAGCCGTGGGCTCACAACTCCTTGTGACTCGGAACAACAATTTCCGACTTGCCCATCGAATCATGGTAAGAGCGCCTAGCAACATCGCCCCATGATTCCCTAGGTATCACTGATAGTGCCTGCAAGATCCAATAGATTTTGGTTAGCGTACAGTACGGTCCCTTCATCCATATATCCCGATCGAATCAACAACCATTGGTATATCGAGAGTCGTTCGAGATTCGATAACTATGCAATACATCTTGAAGATCAAATAGTGACATCGCATGTGCTACTAAGAAACCATTTCTTAAATCACATCATGTACTCTGGCCAGAGATTCGTCACACTAATATCTCCTCAGATCGCATAGGATATCCACACTCGCAAGTATGTGGTGAATCCTTGACAACAAAGCATCGACTCCTATATGTGTTGTAACTGTTCCCAATCCCGACACCTGATGACCCTAATAGAGTCGATAAACGAGTCAAAGCACAGTACTAGCATATAGAGTCTCAATGATGTTTCAAGTAGTAAGGACTAATGGTGTACAACCAAAACCACGGACTTTATCCACTCGATAAGTGATAACCACTTGGAAAGTCCGGATAGGGTAGTTCGATCATTCATCGCATGAATATCCATTTGCATGCTTCGAACATCTCTATGTTCCTTACCAATGAAACGTGGTACTCTGCATCGCAAATGCTAGTCTCAAACTCGAGCGATCCTTATCCTTATTATCGGACGGCTCAATCGACTAGGAACAGTTTAGAATATACAGTGACTATAAGATGTGTTTCATGATAGACATCCCCATGTTCTACCACATCTTACATACACTATAGTATATTCAAGGTCTTTATCAAAACAACAATAGTATATCACAATATAACAATATGAAGAAAGATAAAGTCATTGCCATTAATAAAAGTGTAAATTATATTAAACAAAAGATTGTTTATACAAAGAGTCATCAAAGCCCTTAGCCACAAGTTGGCTCACCGGGCACCTACTCTTTCAAGTTCCCTAACCACCGGGACAATGGCGGGTTCGGGCACTGTTACGCCTTAAACGCATACAAATATCGTTTTATGAGATTAATATTTTTAATGCATTAACAAGTCTCATAATTTTATGTTTTGATGATTACAAAACTCGATTAATTGTTACTAACCATATAAAGTGAGATTTTACAGATTAGATTTATTGATGATTAAATTCTTGGAAGCTATTTTGAAGCTATACATGTATTTATAAAGTCTTGTATTGCTCATTGAATGGATGGAACATTGTTAAGAGATATGAAAAAAAAGACAAGAAGAAGCCAAAGTATGGAGCAGCAACTTCTGAAAATTACTGGGCATTTTCTATGCTTTGAAATCCGATCTTCACCGTTCATAATCTTGATGAGGCATTTTTACATGTACTGTCCACATTTGAGAGCAATCCAACGGCTAGATATGGAGTTATGATTTTCCCACAAAAGTTGTGCAGTACCTATTTCTGCAGAACTTGAAGCGAAGGATGAAGAATCAACTTCTCAAAATTACTGGACGTTCTTGAGACATCCAAATCAAATCTCCACCGATCCAAATCAATATCAGGATGTTTTCAAACTTATATCAAAATTTCATATCAATCCATTCGCTAGATATGGATCTATGATTTTTCCACAAAGGTTGCATAGTACCTATTTCTGCAGAACATGAAGCAAATGATGAAGAATCAAATTCAAAAAATAACTGGAAAGGATTGAAGCATTCAAATAAAATCTCCACCAATCAGATTCAAATATAGGATGTTTTACAGCCTATGTCCAAATTTTAGATCACTCCAACTGATGGATATGGAGATATAAATTTTTCAAATTTGTTGCACAGAACAAGTTCGAAAACTTGATGAAGCGACTTCCGAAACTTACTGGAAATGTTTGACTCGTTAAAATCAAATCTCCACCGTTCAGAATTCAGATTCAAAAGTTTTAAAGCTTTGGTTTAAATTTCCGATCAATCCAACGGTTGGATTGTGAGATATGATTTTTGCACAAACTCCGCTCAGTGCTGGGAAAAAGTAGGCAGCGGCGCCGAACACTTTTTGTTACTCCTTGACTTCTCAACACATGCTCCATGCACTCAAATCAGATTCAAATCTTTTCCAACTATAAATAGAGGCCATACAAGGTCATTTGGAGACATCTCAACTCATCTCTTCTCTCCTTTGCAAGCAATTTCTCACTATCAAAGTGTTTGTGTGATATATTTGAGAGTGTTTGTAAAAATAGTTTGTGAGTTGGTTGTGCTATTGTTGTAAACACTTGAGTGTTGTGCTATTGTTGTAAACACTTGAGTGTGAAGCCAAGTGTGTTGTGCTATTGTTGTAAACACTTGAGTGTGAAGCGAAGTGTATTGTGTTGAGGTTATCCTTGGAGCCCTTAAAGCCAAGTGTTTCGAGTTGTAGTGGCGCAGTGATCGTGTTGAGTTGTACGGCTATCCTAGGAGCCATCAAGGCCAAGATGTTGAAGTGCTAGTGGATCCTTGGTTAATCGATCTTAACCAAGAAGGGGAGACGTAGACGATTTATCGTCGAATTTCCATAAATAGCTCTTATCTTTTTTACTGCTTTATTTACATTACGCATTTATTTACCGCACTTATATTTGATTGCTTTAAGTCTTCCGCTTGCGTACTAGCATAATTGCTTTAAATTGCTAAAGTTTTCAATAGAACCTAAATCCCCCCCCCCCCCAATTAGGTTCTAACAAGTGGTATCAGAGCCACCTTTTTACAAAAATATTTTCAAAAAGGCTCTATGTCAAATCTAGCTAGCGATTATGCTCAAGGGAAATCTATCAATCGTCCTCCTCTTTTCAACGGCATAAACTACGGATATTAGAAAAATTTAATGTCCCTATATATTCAATCCGTAGATTATGATCTTTGGAAAGTTACGGTAAAAGGTCCCTACAAACCTATGAAAGAGGTTGAAGGGATTAGAATTCCTAAGGAAATGGATGACTTTACCAAGGAGGACATGCGATTAATTTCTCAAAATGCTAAAGCTAGAATATTTTTGCAATGTTCTTTAGATATGAACGAGTACAACCAAATATCAATGTGCTCATCCGCTAAAGAAATATGGGATAAATTGGAGATATGCCATGAGGGAACCAACCAGGTCAAGGAAACAAAGATTGACCTCCTAGAGCTCAAACATGAGACATTTGAGATGGAAGCCTATGAAGATAGCGATGAGGAGGAAGCCAACATATGTCTCATGGCCAAGGAAGATGACATCGCCTCCAACGATGATGATAAGGTACCATCTTACGATGAATTACTACAAGCTTATAAGCTTATGTTGACATGGCTAAATCACTTAGAAAAGAAAATAGAAACCTCAAAAATGAATTAGAATCTAAGGAGCATGAAAACCTAAGATTAAAGGATGACATAGCTACCTTAGAAAAATCATTTTATAAATTCAATGTTAGTATTAACAAGTTGAATAATTTAATAAGCATGCAAAAATGTAGCTTTGATAAGGGTGGAATAGGGTATGGTAAGAAATTTATAGATTTTACTAGCCTTATTGCTAAAGCCAAAATGAGATCACCCCCTACATGCTCTTATTGTTGTAAAATTGGTCATGCTAGATATAAATGTAGATCTTTAAGATTTCAATATGATCAAAAGATCTATATGAAATGAAGGCCTAAGAGTACTTAACAACTCATCAGTCGGCATTATGAGATCATGATCTAAGGGAGTTCATTATAGACCGGTTTAAACTGCCTTGACGTGCGAATGGTCTTCCTGATGAACGCTGCTCTGTCCAAGGAAATAGGTTTTTAAAGAGGCCATAGCCCTACCTACTACTGGGAGCACACTTGGAAAGTGTTGATGATGTTGCTATGAGAGACTGAACTCTTAGAAGTCCATTTTGTATCTCTCTTTTCTAACACTGTGGACCCAAAAGAACTAAAGGGTACCAAAATCAATTCTTGTAGGGAAATAGGAAAACTATTCTTCCTAGCATATGGTATCTAGACAGTGGTTGTTCTAGACATATGACGGGGAACAAGGACCTACTCCAATCCATCAAACCAAAGGAGAAGGGATCTGTCACCTTTGGAGACAACAACAAAGGAGTTATCGAAGGAATGGGCTCAATAGGTATTTCTAAATCCTGCTTAATTGATGATGTACTCCTAGTGAAAGGACTTAAGCATAATCTACTAAGCATAAGTCAATTCTGCGATAGAGGTTATGAAGTCAAATTCACTCCCCAACACTTCACTATATCACTCACATCTGACAAATCCATAAATTTCAAAGGATATAGAAATGAAAATGTATACAATGTTTCTTTAAATAATTTATCTTTATCAAACATCAAAAGCCTTGTACCCTTGAATGTTGATGACAACATTCTTTGGCATAGACGACTAGGTCATGTTGGTCCTAGTACCATAGAAAAACTTTTTAAACTTGATTTAGTTGTTGGTATGCCAAAACTTAATTTAAAATTAGATTCGGTTTGTGATGCGTGTCAACTTGGAAAAACACACAAGGAATCTTTTAAAAGCAAAAATTTTGCATCAACTTCTATGCCCCTTGAACTTCTTCACCTAGATCTATGTGGTCCCTCGAGGAACGCTATCCTAGGAGGGAAGCTTTATGCATTTGTCATTGTTGATGATTTCTCACATTTCACGTGGACATTGTTTTTAGCCCACAAAAATGATGTCTTTGATTATTTTAAAATTTTTGTCAAACGAGTTGAGAATGAGAAAAATCTTTCAATAAAACAGATCCGTAATGACCACGAAACTGAATTTCAAAATGAGAGTTTTACAAATTTTTGTGAAGAGAAAGGCATCGGTCACAATTTTTCTTGTCCTAGGACTCCTCAACAAAACGGGGTCGTAGAGAGGAAAAATAGGACACTTGTAGAGATTGCAAGGACCATGATATGTGAGCATTCTCTACCAAAATATTTTTGTGCTGAAACAATGAACACTTCTTGTTATATCATCAATCGTGTATCAATAAGGCCAATTCTCAAGAAAACTCCATATGAATTATGGAGAGGGAGAAAGCCTAACATTTCATACTTTTGGGCTTTTGGATCAAAATGCTTCATTCATAATAATGGTAAGGACAACCTTGGCAAATTTGATGCCAAATCCAACAAAGGTATTTTTCTTGGGTATTCTACCTCGAGTAAAGCTTTTAGAGTATTTAATAAACGCACCTTACTTGTTGAAGAATCAATGCATGTTGTATTTGATGAATCTATGTCTATAGTTCCTCGTAATACTAATGATGATGTAGAATTACTCGAAGAAGAAATGGCCTCCTCAAGCTTAAAAGAAATAGATGTTTCTGTTGAGAAAACACCACTTCCGAAGGATTGGACGCTTCACAAAGATCATCCTATAGATCTTATCATTGGAGGTCCTTCGAAGGGAGTAAACACTCGCTCTTCACTTAATAATATTTGCAATCATTTTGATTTTGTTTCGCATGTTGAACCTAAGTGCATTGATGATGCTTTATTAGATGATTCCTGGATTATTGCTATGCAAGATGAATTGAATGAATTCAAGAGTAATGATGTTTGGTATCTTGTTCCTAGGCCGCATGATAGATCTATTATTGGTACTAAATGGGTCTTTAGGAATAAACTTGATGAGCCTGGTACTATCACTATAAATAAAGCTAGACTTGTAGCTAAAGGATATAGTCAAGAAGAAGGCATAGATTATGATGAAACTTATGAGCCTGTTGCTAGACTAGAATCTATTCGCATGCTACTTGCTTTTGCTTGCTCTAGAAATTTTAAGTTATTTCAAATGAATGTCAAAAGTGCATTTCTTAATGGTGAATTAAAAGAGGAAGTGTACATTGAACAACCTGATGGCTTTGTTGATGCATTATTGTCTGATCATGTGTATAGACTAAACAAAGCATTGTATGGTTTGAAACAAGCTCCTCGATCTTGGTATGAAAAATTTTCAACTTTCCTTCTTTCAAATGGTTTTTCAAGAGGAAAGATTGATATTACGTTGTTTACCAAACATGCTAAAGTTGACTTATTGATTGTGAAAATTTATGTTAATGACATAATATTTGGTTCTACTAACGAAATTCTTTGTCAAGATATCTCCAAGCTTATGCAGGAACACTTTGAGATGAGCATGATGGGGGAACTTAACTATTTTCTCGGATTGCAAATCAAACAGTGCAAGGATGGGTTCTTTGTGAACCAAAGCAAATACATCAAGGAGATTCTAAAGAATGGGATGGAGAACACAAAATCATCATCCACACCGATGAGCACAGCAATCAGACTCGACAAGGATGAAAATGGTAAATCTGTAGATCAATCTTCCTTTCGTAGTATGATTGGCTCCTTACTTTATGCTACTGCTAGTAGAACGGACATTATGTTTAGTGTTTGTTTGTGCGCACGATTTCAATCATGTCCAAAGGAATCACATTTGTTCGCCTTAAAACGCATTTTCAAATATCTTTCAAATACTCCAAATCTCGGCTTGTGGTATTCGAAAAATTATTTCTTTGATTTAAAAGCATACTGTGATGCCGACTTTGGTGGATATAAGGTGGACAGGAAAAGCACTAGTGGAACTTGCTTCTTTCTAGGAAATTGTTTAGTTTCTTGGTTTTAAAAAAAACAAAATTGTGTTGCGTTGTCAACGACCGAAGCCGAATATATGGCTGCCGGTAGTAGTTGTGCACAAATTCTTTGGATGAAGCATCAATTGCTTGACTATGGTGTATCTTTTTCAAAAATTCCTATTTTCTGTGAAAACACTAGCGCCATATGTCTTACAAAGAATCCGATTCAACATTCGCGCACCAAACATATTGACATTCGTCATCATTTTATTCGTGACCACATCGAACGAAATGAATTTGAACTTCAATATGTTGACACAACTAATCAAATTGCTGATATTTTTACAAAACCACTAGATGAAAATATTTTTATTCGTTTGCGTGGTAAACTTGGCATGATTGAGTTGTAATCGCTTGTAGACATAAGTTTAAATTTAATGTCATATTAAGGAGGAGCTTAATATTAAATTCAAGCAATTTAATATTGGATAATACAAATTAATTGTATTTATTCAAAGTTATAAAACTCACATTTTATGTGAAATTTATGTGTTGCTTTTTAGAAATCATATTTCAATTCTCATGTTTTTGCATTTACTTTTCCAGTCTTTTTGAATATCACAAAAAGGGGGAGAATTAGTTTGGTTAAATACTTTAACTAAGGGGGAGAGTTAGTTTGGTTAACTGCATGGAGAATAAAACTGATTATTTGATAAACAAACTCTTCTTAACTAATTGTTTAAATTAGGGGGAGTTTTATTCATGCAATTATATTGTGCAAATTTAAATTGTCTATTTAATATTGTACATTTATTTCTCCTATTTAACCAAGTTTTTTGATCATCAAAAAGGAGGAGATTGTTACGCCTTAAACGCATACAAATCTCGTATTATGAGATTAATGTTTTTAATGCATTAACAAGTCTCATAATATTATGTTTTGATGATTACAAAACTTGGTTAATTGTTACTAACCATATAAAGTGAGATTTTACAGATTAGATTTATTGATGATTAAATTCTTGGAAGCTATTTTGAAGCTATACATGTATTTATAAAGTCTTGTATTGCTCATTGAATGGATGGAACATTGTTAAGAGATATGAAGAAAAAGACAAGAAGAAGCAAAAGTATGGAGCAGCAACTTCCGAAAATTACTGGGCATTTTCTAGGCATTGAAATCCGATCTTCACCAGTCATAATATTGATGAGGAATTTTTACATGTACTGTCCACATTTGAGAGCAATCCAACGGATAGATATGGAGTTATGATTTTTCCACAAAAGTTGTGCAGTACCTATTTCTGCAGAACTTGAAGCGAAGGATGAAGAATCAACTTTTGAAAATTACTGGACGTTCTTGAGACATCCAAATAAAATCTTCACCAATCAAAATAAATATCAGGATGTTTTAAAACTTATATCAAAATTTCATATCAATCCAACGGCTAGATATGGATCTATAATTTTTCCACAAAGGTTGCACGGTACCTATTTCTACAGAACATGAAGCAAATAATGAAGAATCAAATTCAAAAACTAACTGGGAAGGATTGAGACATCCAAATTAAATCAAATCTCCACCAATCAGATTCAAATTTAGGATGTTTTACAACCTATGTCCAAATTTTAGATCAATCCAACAGATGGATATGGAGATATAAATTTTTCCAATTTGTTGCACATAACAAGTTCGAAAACCTGATGAAGCGACTTCCAAAAATTACTGGAAATGTTTGACTCGTAAAATCAAATCTCCACCCTTCAGATTGGAGATCCAGATGTTTTAAATCTTCGGTTTAAATTTCCAATCAATCCAACGGTTAGATTGTGAGATATGGTTTTTCCACAAACTCCGCTCAGTGCTGGGAAAAAGTAGGCAGCGGCGCCGAACACTTTTTGTCTCTCCTTGACTTCTCAACACATGCTCCATGCACTCAAATCAGATTCAAATCTTTGTCAACTATAAATAGAGGTCATCCAAGGTCATTTGGAGACATCCCAACTCATCTCTTCTCTCCTTTGCAAACAATTTCTCACTATCAAAGTGTTTGTGTGATATATTTGAGAGTGTTTGTAAAAATAGTTTGTGAGTTGGTTGTGCTATTGTTGTAAGCGATTGAGTGTGAAGCCAAGTGTGTTGTGCTATTGTTGTAAACACTTGAGTGTGAAGCGAAGTGTGTTGTGTTGAGGCTATCCTTGAAGCCCTTAAAGCCAAGTGTTTCGAGTTGTAGCGGCGCGGTGATCGTGTTGAGTTGTACGGCTATCCTTGGAGCCATCAAGGCCAAGACGTTGAAGTGCTAGTGGATTCTTGGTTAATCGATCTTAACCAAGAAGGGGAGACGTAGTCGATTTATCGTCGAACTTCCATAAATATCTCTTATCTTTTTTACTGCTTTATTTACATTACGTATTTATTTACCGCACTTATATTTGATTGCTTTAAGTCTTCCGCTTGCGTACTAGCATAATTGCTTTAAATTGCTAAAGTTTCCAATAGAACATAAATCCCCCCCCCCCCCCATTAGGTTCTAACAGGCACTTTGCAAAATATATTCCACTTACGCTTATTAATTCCCAAAGTAATAAAGTCATGAAAATCCAGAGATAATCCACGCTCAGAAATTGGATTACGAGTGAGCCTAGCGTGTTCATACCTCTCTAGTGTCTCCCAAGAGACGAAGCGATTTGAGTGTGCGGCGGATGAAGATGAGCTAGCGACGGCATGTCTGGACGAACGGGCTTTTTTGACTGCCATGGTGGTGGTGAACGGCCGGAATCAGAGGTGGTGAGCGGCGGCACGGCGGTGGGGAGCGCGAAACAGGAGGATTCTCGATGGCTTGACAGAAATTTGCGGACACCAACTTTAATTTTTGCTAGAAACTCCAAGGATCTGCAAAATATGGGCAAATTTTATTGGAATTTAGTGAGAAATTGGAGATTAGGGAATTGGGGATTTAGGGTTTATGGGAGAAGAGGAAAGATGAAGAAGGGAATGGGGAAGAAACAAAAGGGGTCTCGTTTTTTTTTTCAGTCAGATTCTCTCGCGCGCGCGCCAAAAAGAGTACCGCGCGCGTGCGAGGCGGTAATATGCAACCCCTAGAAATCTATATGGCGCACGCGCTAGAAGGAGTCTTGCGCGCGCGCGGCCAATTCTGTGATCCGCTGGAATTCTATACTGCGCATGCGCGAGAAGGAAGCCTCGCGCGCGCGGTTTAGTAAAACAAAAGCTTTTAAGGCACTGCAAACGAAAAACAAAAAACATTAAAAAAATGAAAACTAAAAAGACAAGAAAAAATAAAAATTTAATACTATAAAAATAAATACTGGGTTGCCTCCTAGCCAGCGCTAAATTTAAAGTCTATAGCCCGACTGCATTCCTCTCTTGACTGGCAACATTCAAGGTTGTTTATCCACCATCTTTGACAAACTCAGATCAGTCCTGCACTTGCATGCTACACCTCTAAATAAATTTTGCAAGGGACTAATTCTTGCGGAGATCTGAACCTTCTGACATTCATCACCAATAGCAAGAAACACATCAATAAATTTGACAGCAGAGCAAGATTTTAAATTTGGGCTATCAGTAGTTAACTTAAGCATATTAAACACCACTTGCTCATTATTCAGTCTCAATATTAACTCTCCCTTCTCAACATCAACTAACGCTCTACTAGCAGCAAGAAAAGGACGCCCTAAAATCATAGGAACCTCACAATCCTCATCTATGTCAAGAATAACAAAATCTACAGGATAAATCAACTTGTCTATCTTGACTAGGACATTCTCTACTATCCCTCTCGGATATTTAATAGATCCATCAGCAAATTTGAGAGAGATAGAGACAGGTTCAATATTTTCTATGCCTAATTTTTGAGCAAGAGAATAAGGCATTAAATTTATGCTTGATTCTAAATCACACAAAACATTAACAAATGATAAAATTCCAATTTGATAGGGTATAGAAAAACTCCTTTGATCTTGCAGTTTTTGTGGAAGCTTATTTTTCAGCACTGCCGAACAATCTTCATTGATTGTGACGTGCGTCAGATTATTCAATTTCTTCTTATTTTTCAGCAAGTCTTTCAGAAATTTTGCATAGTTCGGCATCTGAGCTAAAGCATCTGCAAAAGGTATGTTAATATGTAGTTTCTTGAAAATTTCAAGAAACGTTTTAAATTGAAAATCAAATAACAATTGCTTAGCTCTATGAGGGAAAGGTAAAGTAGAAATATCAACATCATTATTAACCTTAAATTTTGAAGTCTTACCTTTTTTACCAGCAGTGGAGAAATTTTCAGCGCGCACATCCTCCTTGACTTCTGAAATTTCCGTGCCCTCCATATTTTTCTCTTCTTCCATCTGCTCAGATTTTTCAGATTGTGCTCGAGTTACCACCATGATAGCATTCACGCCCTTGGGGTTTGTTTCAGTGTTACTCGGTAAAGTTGCAGTAGGGCGAGTTGACAATTGGGTTGCGATCTGGCCCATCTGAATTTCCAACTTTTGCAGCATAGCTTCCTGATTCTGTAAGCGAGCCTCAGTACCAGCCACGTATTTCATCATGATCTCCTCAAAACTCAGCTTCTTCTCCTCTTACTTGGGCCGCCAATTCTGATTATAGTTGTTGTAGGAGTTGTACGGCTGTCGTCCTTGATTTCCTGCAAAATTAGCCGCTTCCACTTCAAACAACTGCTGTTCTTCTGGCTTATTCCCTTCTGCTTGATTCACTGACATTGTTTTCATAAGTGCCACTTGGTGTGTCAGAGCGTCGATCTTAGCATTCATGGCCATTAAAGCATCGACCTCTAGAAATCCAGCCTTCTTCTCCTTCTTCACATCCGGCCACCCAATGTTACTCTCTGCCATATTACCTATGATCTCCCATGCTTCTGCCGGCGTCTTCTTGAATAAGCATCCATTAGCAGCAGCGTCTAGCATAGAAGGCACTGATGGATCAGATCCATTATAGAATGTCTGTGTCTGCTGGCTCTGAGTTAGATTATGTTGAGGACACATCCTCAACATCTTCTTAAATCTGCTCCAAGCCGTATGAAGAGATTCCCCCTCCTTCTATCTAAATGAGATGATGTCGGAGAATAGTTTTGCCATCTTAGTGGGAGGGAAATACTTGTTCAGAAAAGTCTAAACAAGTTGGTTCCATGTAGTAATAGAACCAGCAGACAAATCATCTAACCATTCCGTATCTTTGCCTTGTAGAGAGAATGAGAATAACCGCAGTCGCACTGCATCAGATGTTACCCCATTAACCTTGAACGTGTCGCAGATCGACAGAAAACGCTCCAGATGAGAGTAGGGGTCTTCCACAGATGTGCCCCCAAATCTTGCTTGCAGTTGGATCAGCTGAATAGTAGAGGGTTTCAGCTCAAAATTATTCGTCTCAACAGCGGGGCGAACTATGCTAGATCCATATCCTTCAACCAGAGGCCTTATGAGATCCCATACAGTACGGTTGTACGCCATCTCTTCTTCTAACTTTGAATCGAGTTCCAGATTAATATCTCTCCTAGCTCTCCGAATCCTGCTCAGCATGCGTTCGATCTCCAAATCAAGTGCTAAGAGATTTTTGAACAGTCAAGATCGGTGCATAAACAAGCAGATAGTACCTGAAAATCACCAAGAAAAGAAGAAAATTTTAAAAATTATTAAAATAAATAATGTCTAATCTCAAGTGAAATAAAAATTCTGATATAAAACAGTCCCCGAAAACGGCGCCAAAAACATGACCGCTAAAATCGGTGTGATAAAAATCAACTGGCAAGCGTACCAGGTCAAGTTATAGATAGTGATTAAAATCAGATGTCGAACCCATAGAGACTGTATAAATATGACTACCAGAATATGATTATTCCTACTTAATCTAGACAAATTAAATAGAGTGATTTCAGGATTTTAAACTAAGAAATTAAATTGTAAATAATATTCAACTAAAAAAAAAGCAAAAAATTTTAATTAAAATTAAATTTGGGAAAAGCTCGATCAAGTACACACGTAGGTACCAGAAAAGTCATGTAACAAGAAGTCGATTTAAGAATTAAAACTTAATCTTAATTCACGGAAATTTTCCTAAATTATTCAAAGGACTATTTCTAGAACAATCAAACCTATTCAAATATTGACGGATTAATCTTTTGTAATTCTAATTAAATTTGAATGCATGAAGAACTGTGAAAATTCAGTTAACACCCAAACCGCACATTGAAACCAAATTCTATTTCTAGTTGGTTTTACAATATGTTGAATATCGAAGTGATCAAAATCAAAACCTCCTCTATCGAATTGGAATCAATTAACATGTAAGAAAATAACTGGCCAGAAAATTCACAAGACAAATATAAATTCGATAATCAATAAAATAAAATAAAGTCTGAAAATTCTCAAATAACAAATCAAGTTTTCTACATAAATTTTCTGGCCCAATCACGTGGCCTTGATCGAAGAAAAACTACTACTCACTAATAAACATAATTAATCAAACCATGTCTAAAATCATCAACTAGAAAATACGAGAATAGAAAAAATACTGGAGAAGTGTTCAAGCAGCCGCCTTCAGCCTTCGCGTACAAAAATCAAAAGACAAAAGTCTCCAAAAAGATCATAAAACTTCTATTTATAGGGTCCGCGCCAATTAGAATCCTCTTCAACCTAAAATTCTCGAACACATCAAGCTTCTGAACATGCGCGCGCGCCTGGAATAGAACTCGCGCGAGCAGTTCAATAAAATAGCGACTCAAGTAACCTGTCGCGCGCAAGAGGAAGAAGCTCGCCTGCGCGCGCCTTGACTTTTATGTTTCTGGAACTTAGTACGGCGCACGCGCGAGAAGGAGTCTCGCGCGCGCGCGTCTTTACCAATGTTGGTTCCTAAAAGCTCCATTATGCTACAAAATTCAACCAGGAGAGTAGAATACATGCACATAAAATAAAATACCAACAAAACACACGAAAATAAAATAAATGCATGCGAAATAAATATAAAAAATGACACAAAATAATGTATACACAACACACTTATCAATCAACTGATGTCCAGAATCTCTAGAACCTAAAGATCGATCCAATACGTCTTCTATCAACGCGATCTCGGGTCTGGTCACCATGTATTTTCAACCAGATAGGCCGATGATCCGAGAGATAGAATTCCAGAGAAAATTCCTGGGCAGTAGGAAATAACAATCTCCAACTTCCATTCCCCACATATCTATCCAACCTTTCAAAAATAAGATTGTCTGCTTCCCTTCTGTTCACCCAAGTAAAAAAGTCCCCTCCACAATGTAAATCCTGAAGCTCACATAGATTAAGGGTATCACTAAATGCCTGCATCTGAGACGAGGATCTTCTATTCCCTCGTAACTTCTCACTATCAAAACAGATCTCATTAAAATCTCCTCCCAACAACAAAGGAAACTCCCGGAGTTCTGCAATGCTTCTCAGTCGAAGCAGTTAGTCCCATGAAAAGTGGCGGAGGGCCGAATCTGGCTGCCCATAAAAACCAGTGAATCTCCAAATAATATTTGCTTCCTGCACAAGGCAATCAACATGGCCTACAGAGAAGGATTTTATAGTTACCATCATTGGCTCATTCCAAAATAAGGCAAGATCTCCGCTCCTCCCCCTACAATCCACCATGAAACATCCTAAGAAACCCAATTTTAGTTTCCACCACCTACAGTTAATCTCTCTCATTTTGGTTTCAGACAAAAATAAGAGAGTGGTCTGCTTTTCGTCGAAAAGGCGCCCAAATTCCTGGAATGCCCGAGGGTTCCCAAGCCCTCGAGTATTCCAAACTATGATATTCATTGCGATTGATGGTGTTGCAAAGCAAGATAAGCAGCCCCCCTTATGGAGTGCATGCTCCCCATGTTGTTCAGACTCCTTGTGGCATTTCTCCTCCTATTTTGACTGCTCCGACTTTGTACCAGTCCCCCGATTTCCTTTCCCACTACAAATGTGCATTGCTGCCCTAAGCCAAGCCCCATAAGATAGTATTAATTTATCAGCAGATGTATCCTCACAATCCGGTATGCATTGCCCATTTTACCTCAAGCATAACAAAAATCTGGTAGACATTCATAAACCAGGATGAGAATGATTTCTTCCTCATCTCTCATAGCACGTATTCTCAGGCATTTATTCAGAGGTTTAGTAATGTCAATACGTACCCAAATACGTGCGAATCGGCCCAGGAATGCTCCATTGTCCCCTCTGTCCAAATCTATCACGACTCCTATTTGCTTTCACATCTTTAACAGGAGCTCTTCATGCATGATAGCTAATGGAATATTATGTAATTGAACCCACACATTCATCTCCTCAAAACTCATGAACTTTGGACTCTGCAATCCTATGGGTTCCTGGAAGAGCAGAAGACATTGTGAAAAATTCCACGGTCCATCCTTTAGGGCCCGACTCCTATCACGTGAGGAATGGAACTCAAATACAAAGTTATTGTCTCTGGTAGCCTCGATAGTGATTCTCCTCTCTTCTTGCAACACCAGAGGCATCTGTTGGCGGAAAGCTTCTCGGTTGATGGTTCTCGGAGAGAAAACTTTCGCTACCAGACACCTCGACAATCTCTCTTCTCCGATGCAAATATCCGACTCATTAAGATTCACCATATCTTCTGGGTCGGATCTCGCTAGCCGTAGTTCCTCCACCATATTTGTAATTTTTTCAGGATCCACTTTGTCTAATTTGAGAACAGCCAACGCTCAGATCATGAAACAATCAAGCGGATCAATCCTGCGAGTCGCAGGTTACCAACCTTATAGCGTTCACAAAACCCTAAAGAGGTTTCGAAAAACCTAGAGGGAGATTTCACTTATTAATGTATAATATTAGATAAAAAGGAAAATAATTTCAAGAAATCATGTATTACAATTTTCATGCAAACCACGTTTCCTTTCATGTGCGACCACAATAGATAATTCATTAAATTAAATCAAATATACATTTATTTTTCAAGACCTCGATATATTACTTCTTGGTTCATGACGCGCGGCTAATAGTGCATAATTATGACCAAGAACTATACACTCAACAAAGTATAAAACTTATAGAATCCCAATTTAAGGTCGTTCAGTGAACTCGTTCATATGTTGTTATATATTTGCTAAACTTTAATAAGTCTATGTTTAAATATGAAACATTACGCATTAGAGTCCATAAAGCCCATATACTAAGTTTTGGCATATAGAGCAAAAATTCTCAGAAATACACCATCACAATCTTATATACAACTCTAGCTACACCATTTTTTTGTTATCTATCACGATTTTTAATATTTAAAATTTTGTGTAGAAAAAGCTGAGGAGTGTTTTTTAGAAGCTCTCTCAAGCACTATCTTAATATAATAACCTTTTTCTAAAGATTGTGTATCGTATTTTGAAGCATGAAAATGGTTAAACCATGGCATTTAAAGATTTTGGCTATATAATTTCTCCAAAATAACAACAAATTCGCGAATTATCTCCCATGAATGAGCATAACCCTACATTCGTCCCTTCTACTCACGATGGATTTCCCGCGCCAGAGCCTAAGCTGTCAAATGGTACAGGGAAGACGTATGCTGCTGCTTTTATGTCTTCTTCTCCAAGGACGATGCAAAAAAAGCTTTTTAGATGGAGGAGAAGGATTGATGCTACCAACTAAGCCGATGGTTTTTTATAAGAATAAACCTGGTATATTTTTCAACGAAGATGAAACGATCGAGATGGTGATGGCACATCTTAATTAATTCTTTGATTGGTAAATTCTCTAGTGGATGGCCATTTAGGGAGCGGACGCTTCAAGCTTTTGGATCAGTAGGGTTTTCGGGACCTTAAGTGGTGAAATTCTTGCGTTCGGGTTATTTATTCATTGACTTCCAGTTGGAGGAGGATATGGCCAGGTTTTGGGGAAAGGGAATTTGGTTCCTTCAAGGATATTTGCTTCGAGTATTCAAATGGTCTCCTACATTTGATTACCAAAAGGAAAGCTTCGTTGTTCCGGTGTAGGTAATGTTTCCTGACTTACCCAATATCTCTTTGTTTGAGAAAAAAATATTTGTATTTTGTGGCTAATTTGGTTGGTAAACCTTTGAAAATGGATGAGTTAACATCTAAATCAAAAATATTGACTCTGGCTCGTGTTTGCGTGGAAGTTGTTCTTCTAAAGCCATTGTATGACAATATATTTATCGGATTAGGGGAGAAAACTATTCAGCAACGAGTCATTTATAAAAGTCTTCTCAGGTACTGCTCTGACTGTTGTTATGTTGGACATGGAATGGATGAATGCTTTGTTAATGGGCGGGTTCCAAGGCCATCTCCGAAGGTAAAAAAAACAATTGTTCTGTGAGATGTTATTAACGAGAAGAGGGCGCTGGGGCAGCCTTCGAAGGGGCAGAATGATCAAAATAACTCGGAGAGATTGGGGAAGGTATTAAGTGGTCCACGGTTGGAATGGAAACAGGTGGGATCGAATAAGGGGAAGGAGAAGGTGATTGACTTTCTAGCTGAGAGAAGTCCCGTGAATCTACGGGGGTCTCCAAGTTCTAATCAATTTGATCCGCTTCTTGCTGATTTGGATGATGAGTTGTGGTAGACTAGACTCAAGATGTTGATATTCAAAGCCATGGTGGTAGGGATTGGAAAGGTGAGTCGAGAGGTGTGTGGGTAAATGGTGTCTTCCAAGTAGAAGAAACGAGGGGTATTGAGGAAAAATATTTAGAGGGAAACTCGGGCGTTCAAGATCATGTCAAAAATCAGGCTGTCATTTCGTTGTCTGAGGGCAACATAGGGTGATGCATGTTAAGGTTTGTAGCCACGCCAATCATGATAAATCTTTGCAGGAATTGGAGGATTTGGTTCATACAGCCTTGAGTGAGTAGGAGGCAGATAGTAGAGGTACTGATAAAGGTGAAGAGCAGCTGCAGGATGTGAATTAAGAACCAATAGAGACATATTCTTGTTTTAATGACTGTACTAAGCAGCAACCTCTTCTCGACGAGTTTCCGAATTTGAATTCTGAACAGCAGCATCTTCTTGAAAGGTAGATTTGTTCGAAAATAACATGAGTTTGGGAGGTGATGATGGGGTATCCAAGTGTATTACTATTGTTGAATCTTTTCCAGAGGATCTTCTAGTTTCTGAGAGGCAAAAATCGATCAGGAGAGGGCCAGGGAGAGCTCCAAAGAGAATGAGATCGGTTCTGCATTGGGAAATCTAGGTAATTTAAATAACCCTGCTACTAACCCCACTGATATTTCTCAATGATTGGTACGATCTAGAATGTTAGGGGTATTGGGAATAAGTCAGCTCAGAGACGGATCAAGTTTCTGAAGGAAACTCAACATCTTCTTTTTTTGGCTATTATTGAACCAAAGAGACATCTTGATCAAGAATGGAGGAATAAGCTTTTTGGTTTTTCTTCAGTTCTGGATAATTCTAGCAATAAAATATGGTTTTATCATTCTTTGGATGTTTCGGTTTCCGTGGTGACAGATCATTATCAGTTTTTGCATATGAAGTTTTCTTCTGGGCTTTTTCCGAAAGATTTATTTTTGTCTGTCGTTTATTCCAGTTGTGATAGGATTGTAAGGCGTCTGTTTTGGGAGGGGTTATTAGATTGTAAACCTCAAGATGGTTGTCCTTGGGTGGTTGGAGGTGATTTTAATATTATTCAGAACCCAGTGAACATTCTCTTGGCATTGTTAGTCGTCCAAGGGGTATGTATGAATTCTTAGAGTTTATTACTGATGTTGGGCTTATTGATGCTGGTTTTGTTGGGTCCAAGTTTATCTGGACTAATTCTAGAATCTGGAATAAATTGGACAGAGTGATTTTATCTTCCTCTTGGTCGAACTATTTTAATTCTTTCAAGGTTGAGAATTTACATCGGGGCTCTTCAGATCATTCACCCTGCTTATTTTGGCGCCTACCATGCGACGACCTTCTGGATCTTTTAGATTTCAGAATATGTGACGCATGCATCCGGAGTTTGTTTAGACTGTTCGGTTAAATTGGAATAACCCTTGTCCTACTAGGTGTCTGACCCGTTTGGTGATTAAATTGAAAAGTCATAAGGTTCATCTTAAATGTTGGAATAAGGATGTTTTTTTGTAACATTAATGAAAAAATCAAGGTCCTGGATGCGGCAGCTAAATTGGTGGAGGAGGCCTTTGACTGTTTCCCTTCGGAAAATCACAGAGAATCTCTTTCTTTATCGCAATCAAAGCTGGCTCTTAGGTTATCTATGGAGGAATCCTTCTGAAAACAGAAAGCGTCTGCCAGGTGGATTTTTTAAGGGGAGAGAAATACTGGTCTTTTACATAATTCGGTTAACAGATGCAGAGCTAAAAATAAAATCTACAGAGTGTGGAAGAATGGGAATCCTTTGGAGAGTCAGCTGGATATTCAGGAGTCAGGGGCTCGATTCTTTGAGAACCTTTTGACAGGGGAATATTCACCACTGAACAGAGCTGAGTTCGATCACATTCCCAATCTAGTTACTCTAGAGGATAAAAATATTCTTATGAATCCTATTTCTGAGGAAAAGGTTTGGGATTGTGTTTTTTCTATCCATGAGGACAGCGCTGCAGGTCCAGATAGATTTTCAGCTGGGTTTTATAGAGGTTTTTGGGAGATCATTAAGGCAGATGTTATTGATGCAGTTCAGGATTTCTGGAAATAGATCTCAACTTCCCAGAAGTATTACTGCTACTACTATTGTTTTGATTCCCAAGAGTGTGGATTGTGCAACAGTGGTTTGAGTTTAGACCGATTAGTCTCTGCAATGTCAGTAATAAAATCATCACTAAAATTATCACTCTGCGGTTGTAGCCTATCTTATCCAGGATCATCTCCCCATCTCAGAGTGTATTTATAGCTGGTAGAGATATTTCTGAAAACATTTTGATGGCTTAGGAGATGGTGAATCATCTCAACTACAAATCGAGGGGGGGGGGGGGTGGGTAACATTATACTCAAGATTGACATGGCTAAATCGTATGACAGAGTTCAGTGGGATTTTCTGTTGCAGATGTTGGATGATTTGGGTTTTTCGAGAGGGTTATGTCATCAAATCCAGCGTTATATCAGTAATTGTTGGTTTTCGGTTTATCAACGGCAATCTGCCGGGTTTCTTTGCTTCAAAGAGAGGTCTCAGGCAGGATGATCCATTGTCTCCATTATCATTTGTTTTAGCTGCTGAGTATCTTTCTTGTGGGATGAACAATCTATTTCAGCGTCACAAGAAGCTAGTCTACCACACGGGACATCCGATCATATTATCTCACTTGACTTATTCAGATGATCATATCATCTTCTACAATGGTGCGGTTCCCAGTGTTAAGCTGTTTCATAATTTCTCTATCTTTATGAGCAATGCTCCGGCTAGCTCATCAATAATGCAAAAAGCTCCATCGTCACTTCGAAAAATTGCACAGCGGATAGGAGGGGATGTTATTATTAAATTGCAGGATTTGGTGAAGGCAACTTACCATTGCGATATCTTGGGGCGCCGTTGTTTTTAGGGCCTCGAAAGAGCTCCTACTTTGATAATATGATGGCCAGTGCTAACATGAAGCTTCAGGGATGGGAATCGAAAATGTTATCATTTGGGAGTAGACTAGTTTTAATTAAAAGTGTGTTATGTTTCATGTCAATTTATTTATTTCAAGTGCTACAACCCCCTGGATCAATTCTCCGTCAATTGGAAATGTTGTGTGCTGAATTTCTGTTGGGATCGAATTCAAGGGAGCGGAAAATTCATTGGATTTCTTGGGAGAAGATTTGTCTGCCTGTTTCAGAAGGTGGTATGGGTATTCAGAGATCAAAAGATTCAGTGTCGGCCTTCTCTATTAAACTTTGGATCAGATTCAGAACAGTGGATTCTATCTAGAGTAGGTTTTTACACATCAGATATTGCAAGAGGTCACCACCTGCTGCAGTTAATCTTCTGCAGAATGTCTCTCCCACTTGGAGGAGGATGATGAATATCAGGAATAGAGCTGATAGGGACCTCGGTTGGGTCATTGGTGATGTAAATATCAGTTTCTAGTTTGATTCTTGGATGACAAATGGGCCCCTGGCTTCGATGATTCCTGTGCAGGGGCAGCCTGACAGGAAGGTGAACTAGTTTTGTGATGGGAGGAGTTGGAATTTAGATAATTGCTTCTTCTTGCTGTTCCGAAAGAGGTAGTTTGCCTTATTGTGGAGGTTCCAATTCAATCGGTGGATTTGGATAGGAATACATAGAAGAAGCCAACTACGGGTAGGTTTTTCGCAAAATCTGCTTGGGAGGTGGTGCGTCATAATAAACCAATTGTTGATTGGTTTAAAGTTTGCTGTCGAAGCTTCTTCGTCCTTCTATCTCTATTTTTTGTTGGAGATGGTACTTTAGGCGGCTGCCAATTGATGATATCCTCCAGAGTCGAGGGATTTCTTTGGTGTCATTATGTCAGTGTTTTCGGGGGCAGGAGACTTTTGATCATATATTTTTCTCAAGTGTTACGGCTACTACAGTGTGAAGGCATTATTCTTGAGAATTCGATAATTTTAATAATTGGAAGGTGTGCTTGGCTTGGAGGAAGGATGGGTATATCAAAATTTTAATAATTGGAAGGTGTGCTTGGCTTGGAGGAAGGATGGGCATATCAAGGAGATAATCCCTTTTCTTGTTATCTGGTTCCTTTGGAAAGCAAGAAATTAACATAAACATAGAGGGATTCGTATTTTGGCTTCCAGAATCATTAGGCAAATTGATGCAGATTATATTATTTTGATTGATCATGCAGGTTCTGTGCAGGCTGATCATTGGGTTGGTTGCAGTTTTTTGGCTAATCGATTGGGGTTGAAGCCATGTATTACTCGGAATGTCTATGTTTGGGTGGTACGTTGGATTCCTCCCTCGATTTGTTATTTCAAGCTTAACTCGGATCGTTGCTTGAAAGGCGGAGGAGAATTGGGCATTGGATGTATTGTTCGGGATCATCTAGGGAGACCAATTATTGCGTTTCACGAGCATATTGGGAATGGTTCGAACACTCGGGCTAAGCTTTGAGCGATCTTAAAGGGCCTTCAAATTTGCAGGTTATATCATTTATTTCCATTATGGCTTGAAGTGGATTCTATGGCAGCGTTAAACATCATTGAAGCAAATACAACTAGTTGGGAACTAAGGTCGACTCTTACTCGAAAACAACAAATTTTATTTGGTGCTACTGTGCGCAAGTCTCACATTTTCAGAGAAGCCAACACGGAGGCAGATGAACTGACGAATCTTGGCATTGAGCGTGGGATGGCTACACTGTTGGAAAACTGTGTTCAGATCAATTAGAATTGATACCCGGTGCAGCGGAAGTTTAAAAATTTATTTTATTAATATGGAACGATTCCATATCTGGGTATCAAAACTTTACGATTAAATTTTTGTAAGTAAAACAAATAATCACTATTAAATATTTTACCTTAAAATCTCGAAGCGAGATTATGGACACCAACAGAATTTAATCTGCTTTTGTTGTATATCCCCGGAACTGATGAACGAACGTTTCTTCAATCAGGTCCACGAATAGAAAACAAAAACCTCTGATTGACTGCACTAGAAATCAATCAGAAGTTTGCGTAGAGAATAAATAGATATGATCTGTTAATTCAGATTGTAATTTTTCGTAAAAATCACAAGCCGAATTTTCTCCGAAAGGGACAAGGATTTTCGAAAAACCCTTAGAAAATAATATGTGTGTGTTCGAAAATTCTAATAAAGAATTGCATGCAATTTTCAAACACTGCACATATATTTATAGATAATTTCTAGTTATAATTGTATCAGGACTCTAACTCCTTAAAGCCCACAATCCATAACTTAAGCCCAACAAGTCAAGCCTGTTGTTATAGAAATTAATATAAAATTCATCGTGACTCCGATTGATAAACTGATTTCACCAATGTGCACAGAAACCATTTCTGCATCTTTTAGAGTCAAGATAATTTTTCTGAATCCGAATTCAGTGATTTCCAAAAATGCCCATCCCTATGTCATTTTAGAAAATCTCACTCCCTTTAGTTAAGAAGTCCAACTTCTTTTTCATTAAATTTAAATCTTTAAATTTAACTATCTCTACGGGGTTTTAGTAATCCATTACTTGTGTAACCCTCAATGGTTCAGGAATACAGCTAGCCGTGGGCTCACAACTCCTTGTGACTCGGAACAACAATTTCCGACTTACCCATCGAATCATGGTAAGAGCGCCTAGCAACATCGCCCCATGATTCCCTAGGTATTACTGATAGTGCCTGCAAGAACCAGTAGATTTTGGTTAGCGTACAGTACGGTCCCTTCAACCATATATCCCGATCAAATCAACAACCATTGGTATATCGAGAGTTGTTCGAGATTTGATAACTATGCATAACATCTTGGAGATCTATTAGTGACATCGCATGTGTTACTAGGATAACCCATTAACCTAAAACACATCATGTACTCTGGCCAGATATTCGTCACACTAATATCTCCTCAGATCGCATAGGATATCCACACTCGTAAGTATGTGGTGAATCCTTGACAACAAAGCATCGACTCCTATATGTGTCATAACTGTACCCAATCCCGACACCTGATGACCCCAATAGAGTCGGTAAACGAGTCAAAGTACAGTACTAGCATATAGAGTCTCAATGATGTTTCAAGTAATAAGGACTAATGGTGTACAACCAAAATCGCGAACTTTATCCACTCGATAAGTGATAACCACTTGGAAAATCCGAATAGGGTAGTTCGATCATTCATCATATGAATATCCATTTGCATGCTTTGAACATCTCTATGTTCCATACCAATGAAACGTGGTACTCGGCATCGCAAATGCTAGTCTCAATCTCAAGCGATCCTTATCCTTATTTGCGGACGGCTCAATTGACTAGGAACTGTTTAGAATATACAGTGACTATAAGATGTGTTTCATGATAGCCATCCCCATGTGCTACCACATCTTACATACACTATAGTATATTCAAGGTCTTTATCAAAACAACAATAGTATATCATAATATAACAATATGAAGAAAGATAAAGTCAATGCCATTATAAAAGTGTAAATTATATTAAACAAAAGATTGTTTTACATAGAGTCATAAAAGCCCTTAGCCACAAGTTGGCTAACCGGGCGCCCACTCTTTCAATCTCCCACTTACCCTAAAGCCAACTAGTCATACTACGTAATCCCATTGTTTCGCAATGTTTGTCAAACAATGGTCCTGGCAAGGGCTTAGTAAGCGGATCAGCGATATTGTTTGTAGAGGCCACTCTCTCGACACTGATGTCTCCTCTTTCCACGATCTCCCAGATGATGTGGTATTTCCTCAGTACGTGTTTGGACTTCTGATGAGACCTTGGCTCCTTTGCCTGAGCAACGGCACCCGTGTTGTCACAGTACACCGGGACTAGACCAACAGCTTCAGGAATTACACCCAACTCTTGGATGAATTTCCTTATCCAAACCGCCTCTTTAGTAGCAGCTGATGCTGCAATGTATTCTGCCTCAGTGGTGGAATCCGCTGTGGTGTCCTGCATGGAACTCTTCCAAGAGACAGCACCGCCATTGAGCACGAATACAAATCCAGAGGTTGATTTTGAGTCATCCACATCACATTGGAAGCTAGAGTCGGTATAGCCTTCCAACTTCAATTCTCTCCCTCCATAAACCATGAACAAATTCTTAGTCCTTCGCAAGTACTTAAGAATATCCTTCACGGCTTTCCAATGCATTTGACCGGGATTGGCTTGGTATCTGCTCGTGACGCTCAGAGCATAGGCCACATCCGGTCTGGTAGATATCATCCCATACATGATACTACCTATGGCTGACGCATATGGCACGTGTGTCATCTTCTCTATCTCTTCGTCAGTCTTGGGACACATATACTTGGATAGAGAAACTCCATGACACATAGGTAGATGTCCTCTCTTTGACTCATCCATAGAAAGCCTTTTCAATATGGTGTCGATGTAGGTTGATTGAGTGAGTCCTATCATTCTTTTAGATCTATCTCTATAGACCTGAATTCCTAGAATATAGGATGCCTCACCTAAATCCTTCATCGAGAATCTACCTGATAACCATATTTTTGTTGACTGCAACATCCCTACATCATTCCCCATGATTAGGATGTTATCAACATAAAGTACTAAGAATGTTACCGCATTCTTAACTACTTTCTTGTACACGCATGGTTCCTTCGGGTTCTTGATGAAACCAAAATCCTTTATTGTTTCATCAAATTTCTGGTTCCAACTTCTTGATGCTTGTTTGAGACCATAAATTGATCTCTGAAGCTTGCATACCTTATGCTCGCTTCCCATGGATGTGTATCCCTTAGGCTGCATCATATAGATCTCTTACTTAATGTTTCCATTAAGAAATGCAGTCTTTACATCCATTTTCCATATCTCATAGTCATACCATACTGCTATGGCAATAAGGATTCTTATGGACTTGAACATTGCGACTGGTGAAAAGGTTTCATCATAGTCAACTCCTTGTCTTTGAGTATAACCTTTTGCCACCAATCGTGCCTTGTAGGTCAATACCTTTCCATCAGGCCCAAGATTTCTCTTGTAGATCCATTTGCACCCAATTGGAACAATTCCATCGGGAGGATCTACTAAAGACCAAACTTGGTTAGAATGCATCGAGTCTATTTTCGATTGCATAGCTTCAAGCCATAAATTCGAATCCGCATCAGAAATTACTTCCTTGAAGTTTCTTGGATCACATCCAATGTCGGGTTCACTTTGATCCCCTTCAAGAAGAAGACCATATCTAATAGGAGGCCTAGAAGTCCTCTCGGATCTCCTAGTAATAGGCGTGTCTTGTGATGATTCTTGAGGTGTAGGATCGCTATTTTGTATCTCGGGTTCTTCTCGAATTTCTTCGAGTTCCATCATCTTGCCTTTCTTATCCAATAAGAACTCCTTCTCCAAGAAGGTGGCATTCCTTGAAACAAACACTTTTGTTTCAGCAGGATGATAGAAATAATATCCGATTGAATTCTTCGGATACCCTACAAAATAACATAAGGTGGATCGACTATCCAACTTATCTCCCACTGTCTGCTTCACGTAAGCAGGACATCCCCAAATCCTCAAGCACGAATACTTAGGAGCTTTGCCATTCCATAACTCGTATGGTGTTTTATTTACTGCTTTAGTGTGGACGTTGTTTAAAACAATACCGCCGTTTCAAGCGCGTAGCCCCAAAACGAAGGTGGGAGCTCAGTGAAGCTCATCATGGATCGAACCATGTCCAACAAAGTTCGATTGCGACGCTCCGAAACACCATTAAGCTGAGGTGTCATATGAGGAGTCCACTGAGAGAGAATCCCATTCTCTTTTAGATAGTCCAAAAACTCGGTACTTAAGTATTCTCCACCTCGATCCGATCGAAGTGCCTTAATACTTTTACCTAGTTTGTTTTCTACTTCAGCCTTGAATTCTTTGAACTTTTCAAATGCTTCAGACTTATATTTCATTAAATATAAATACCCATACCTAGAATGATCATCAGTAAAGGTAATGAAGTAGGTGTTTCCACATTTAGTACCAATCCTAAATGGACCGCAAACATCTGTATGGATCAAATCCAACAGATTTTGACTACGTTCAGGTTTCCCTTTGAAAGGAGATTTAGTCATTTTTCCCTTTAGGCAGGACTCCCAAGTAGGTAGAGAGTTAATATAAGACATATCAAACATGCCCTCTCCCACTAGCTTGTTCATCCTCCTTGAGGAAATATGACCTAGCCTAGCATGCCAAAGGTTTGCCGGGTTTTGACTATCGTTTTTCCTTTTAATTGTTGTCACCGGTTTATCAACATAATTAATTGGAACGTCTTTTAATTTTAAGCTATATAGATCATTTTCAAGTTGTCCATTTCCAATCAAACATTAATTCTTGTAAATATTGCAAATTCCATTTACAAAATTGCAAGAAAAACCATATCTATCAAGCATAGAAATAGATATAATGTTTTTGACCAAATCCGGAACATATAAAACATCTCTCAAAAATAACTTAAAATTGTTTTGCAAAACTAAATAAATGTCTCCTATAGCTTTGGCTTCGACTCTAGAACCATTCCCAAGCCTTAGCTGGGTCTCACCCATCCTTAGCATACGACTTCTTGTCATCACCTGCAAATCATTGCAAATATGAGATCCACATCCGGTATCCAATACCCAAGAAGAAGTATTAAGCAAAACATTTATTTCAATATAAAACATACCCTTTGCAGTTCGCAACTGTTCGAGGTATTCCTTGCAGTTACGCTTCCAATGACCGGGTTTCTTGCAGTAATGGCAAACGTTTTCATCTTTTATTCCAATTGAAGCCTTGGCCTTTCCCTTCTTATTTGGTACAATCTTATTGGGCGGGGCAGAACGTTTCTTACCCTTTCCACTTAGTCTTTTCTTAGAGTTAGAAGAGGAGCCAACCAAGAGTACCGGTTTATCCTTCTTTAGTGTGGCTTCATATGTGACAAGCATATTGACCATCTCTTCAAGGATGGCCTCTATCTTGTTAATATTGAATTTCATCACAAAACCGTCAAACGATGAAGGAAGTGATAGAAGCAACAAGTCCGCGCTAAGTTCATGCTCCAAAGTCAAGTCGAGTGTTACCAACTTTTCAATGAGCCCAATCATGTGCACCCCATGCTCACGGACCGAAGTCCCATCTCGCATGCGGCTCGTCATGAGCTCTCTGACGGTGGCATACCTCTCTGACCTTGACTGAGCTCCAAAGAGTTCCTTGAGGTTCTTGTGAATGTCAGTAGCATTCACGGCATCCTCGAATCTCCTTTGAAGCTCATCAGACATCGAAGCCTGCATGTAGCATTTGGCCTTGATATCATGGTCCCACCATAAATCAAGTTTGGCCAACTCTTCCGGACTTGTATTAGCCGGGGCTTCCTTCGGAGGTGGCTTCTCTAACACGTAGAAAGCTTTTTCCGAAGTAAGAATAATTTTCAACTTACGGAACCATTCCGTATAGTTTGCGCCAGTCAATTTGTTTTGTTCGAGAATTGAAAACAGTGGATTGCGAGAAGTCATTGTAATAGTATACTGAAAAGGAAACAGACTATAATCAATGATTGTTTAATTAATTTACTAAGACATAAAATATGGCGAATTTTATTTTATGAATTACACTCCCACTATTTTAACGATTTCACTACCCTCTAGTGAAAACGGGAAACTTTTTCCTTAGTGAGAACATGGAGTCCAATTGACAAATCATGATCCCGAATAATATCAGTCAACCATAATTTTCAAAAGGTAGAGCCCAATTACTTCCAAAGTAACCCCCATGTTTTTACCTCATGTCCAATAAGGGCCCAATAATATGACGCCGTTTATGACATGTCAAGATAACCCATCAATATTAAGTTATGATGGACGGTCGCCATGTGGATCCCCCAATAATATGAGCCAATCCCATGGGAGTTCCACCCAACTTACAACATGTGTCGATCCAATGTACAGCTTTCCGACGAACGGGCCCCCCCAATAATATGAGCCGGATCGTATCCGCGGGTAGCATCTCATACATTGATCGTTGATGGAAGGTAGGAATATTTAAATAATATTTAAATTTCCCTTTTATTAATCTTGATATCAATTTTAAATCATATTTAAAATGAGGGATTTTTAATTTTGAAAATTTGTCTCATCATGCCATTTATGTATGCTTGCGGGATTCATACAATTTTGTCTAAACATGCATACATCAATAATATCATATATTATTTAAGGATGATAGATCCCATTAACTAATCGACCCGTGGTTGCCAATCACGAGTCTAAGTCCAATCCTAGGTGATATTCAAGTATGCAATGCAATCCTATTACATTGTGCTTCCAATTTACATTTCTTCGGTCTTCATTGTCTGCTGGACCCACCATTTTTTCAAATCTTTGTCTCCCACTAAGTCTAATAAATTTACAATAAATTTCGATGACAAATATGGGATACATTTTTAGGGGTGGGAACGGGCCATAAACCAGGCCCACTTTTATTACATATGACAATCATATTGGGCTATAAACCAAGCCCATTAATAAACACCAACAACAATAAGACAAATGTAAATCACCTAACATACACCTAAAACATTGGTCATGGCAATCGATCATCCTTTATCCATTAATTAATTCAATAATTAAATAATTGGATAAACATGCAAAGACATCATAATTAAAAGATAAAATCATATTTTATCTTATCCATCCATAAGATCATATCTTATCATCAATTGTACCAAAATAATTAATTTTATAAAATCTAATTTAACGGATAAAATTTATAAATTTTCCAAAAATTCAAATTTATCCAAAAATCAATTTTAAAAATTTCGGACTCGAACAATTCGATCTGATGCCTCGTGATCTAATCAAAAACAATTTTTGATCGGATCAAACACTAGAATTTCAAAAATTCAAAATTTTTTTTAAAAAAAAAATTTTAATTTTCCGAGCTGCCCGGGACAATCCTGGGCAGCCCGTCGCTGCCCATTGAGCAGCGACGATCGCTGCCCGTGTTTTGCCCGTCAAAATTTTGATTTTTAAAAATTTGTTTTGTTTCAAAAACCGAGGCTTAAAAATTTTGTACAATCGATTAATTTAATGGCGATCCTATTACATTGTGCTTCCAATTTACATTTCTTCGGTCTTCATTGTCTGCTGGGCCCACCATTTCTTCAAATCTTTGTCTCTCATTAAGTCTAATAAATTTACAATAAATTTCGATGACAAATATGAGATACATTTAGGGGTGGGAACGGGCCATAAACCAGACCCACTTTTATTACATATGACAATCATATTGGGCTATAAACCAAGCCCATTAATAAAGACCAACAACAATATGACAAATGTAAATCACCTAACATACACCTAAAACATTGGTCATGGCAATCGATCATCCTTTATCCATTAATTAATTCAATAATTGGATAAACATGCAAAGGCATCATAATTAAAAGATAAAATCATATTTTATCTTATCCATCCATAAGATCATATCTTATCATCAATTGTACCAAAATAATTAATTTTATAAAATCTAATTTAACGGATAAAATTTATAAATTTTCCAAAAATTCAAATTTATCCAAAAATCAATTTTAAAAATTTCGGACTCGAACAATTCGATCTGATGCCTCGTGATCTAATCAAAAACAATTTTTGATCGGATCAAACACTAGAATTTCAAAAATTCAAAATTTTTTTTAAAAAATAAAATTTTAATTTTCCGGGCTGCCCGGGACAATCCTGGGCAGCCCGTCGCTGCCCATTGGGCAGCGACAGTCGCTGCCCGTGTTTTGCCCGTCAAAATTTTGATTTTTAAAAATTTGTTTTGTTTCAAAAACCGAGGCTTAAAAATTTTGTACAATCGATTAATTTAATCGTTTGATCTGAGCAACCTGGCTCTGATACCACTGTTGGAAAACTGTGTTCAGATCAATTAGAATTGATACCCGGTGCAGCGGAAGTTTAAAAATTTATTTTATTAATATGGAACGATTCCATATCTGGGTATCAAAACTTTACGATTAAATTTGTGTAAGTAAAACAAATAATCACTATTAAATATTTTACCTTAAAATCTCGAAGCGAGATTATGGACACCAACAGAATTTAATCTGCTCTTGTTGTATATCCCCGGAACTGATGAACGAACGTTTTTTCAATCAGGTCCACGAATAGAAAACAAAACCCTCTGATTGACTGCACTAGAAATCAATCAAAAGTTTGCGTAGAGAATAAACAGATATGATCTGTTAATTCAGATTGTAATTTTTCGTAAAAATCACAAGCCGAATTTTCTCCGAAAGGGACAAGGATTTTCGAAAAACCCTTAGAAAATAATATGTGTGTGTTCGAAAATTCTAATAAAGAATTGCATGCAATTTTTGAACACTGCACATATATTTATAGATAATTTCTAGTTATAATTCTATCAGGACTCTAACTTCTTAAAGCCCACAATCCATAACTTAAGCCCAACAAGCCAAGCCTGTTGTTATAGAAATTAATATAAAATTCATCGTGACTCCGATTGATAAAATGATTTCACCAATGTGCACAAAAACCATTTCTGCATCTTTTAGAGTCAAGATAATTTTTCTGAATTCGAATTCAGTGATTTCCAAAAATGCTCATCCCTATGTCATTTTAGGAAATCTCACTCCCTTTAGTTAAGAAGTCCAACTTCTCTTTCATTAAATTTAACTCTTTAAATTTAACTATCTCTACGGGGTTTTAGTAATCCATTACTTGTGTAACCCTCAATGGTTCAGGAATACAGCTAGCCGTGGGCTCACAACTCCTTATGACTCGGAACAACAATTTCCGACTTACCCATCGAATCATGGTAAGAGCGCCTAGCAACATCGCCCCATGATTCCCTAGGTATTACTGATAGTGCCTGCAAGAACCAGTAGATTTTGGTTAGCGTACAGTACGGTCCCTTCAACCATATATCCCGATCGAATCAACAACCATTGGTATATCGAGAGTCGTTCGAGATTCGATAACTATGCATAACATCTTGGAGATCTATTAGTGACATCGCATGTGTTACTAGGATAACCCATTAATCTAAAACACATCATGTACTCTGGCCAGAGATTCGTCACACTAATATCTCCTCAGATCGCATATGATATCCACACTCGCAAGTATGTGGTGAATCCTTGACAACAACGCATCGACTCCTATATGTGTCATAACTATACCCAATCCCGACACCTAATGACCCCAATAGAGTCAGTAAACGAGTCAAAGTACAGTACTAGCATATAGAGTCTCAATGATGTTTCAAGTAATAAGGACTAATGGTGTACAACCAAAATCGCGGACTTTATCCACTCGATAAGTGATAACCACTTGAAAAATTCGAATAGGGTAGTTCGATCATTCATCATATGAATATCCATTTGCATGCTTTGAACATCTCCATGTTCCATACCAATGAAACGTGGTACTCGGCATCGCAAATGCTAGTCTCAATCTCGAGCGATCCTTATCCTTATTTGCGGACGGCTCAATTGACTAGGAACTGTTTAGAATATACAGTGACTATAAGATGTGTTTCATGATAGCCATCCCCATGTGCTACCACATCTTACATACACTATAGTATATTCAAGGTCTTTATCAAAACAACAATAGTATATCATAATATAACAATATAAAGAAAGATAAAGTCAATGCCATTATAAAAGTGTAAATTATATTAAACAAAAGATTGTTTTACATAGAGTCATAAAAGCCCTTAGCCACAAATTGGCTAACCGGGCATCCACTCTTTCATACACTTCGACCAGAAGATATTTCGGGGCAGCTGAAAGGTATCTGTAGATTAGATAGGGCTGGTTTTCCTTATTTCAGGACCAACTTGAACAATTTTTAATTCATTGTTGATTTTTGTTTTTTTGCTCTTGTAATTTCTCGAGAGGTTTTGATTCCCCCTCTCTTGTATTTATATTTTTTACTTCTAATAAACAGGTAGGGTCCGCCTAACCCCGCCACAACAGGCGGCTTGGGGAAAAAAATTTTTGTCTCTTCGTTTTCTAGCAACGATAGGAAGCAATAAGCTTGGGTTACGGATTTGGGGTTGGGACACACAACATTGATGCAACAAGTGATAACCGAGGAACGTCGATCAGCCACCATCGGATCAGTGCCAATAATTGAGTTCAATTATTTTTCAATATAATGAATTAAATTATAATACATGTGAAAACAATTGGTAGATGAGTGAAAATTATGCTGAATCCACAAAACAAAATTAAAATTTTGCGGTATATGAAAATAAAAGGTAAAACCAAAAATCCATTTCAGTAACTTCCCATACATTAATGGTGATTTCATTCTAATTTAATTTCCCGTATAAATCTGCATTAATTTCAAGACTATATTTGGGAATTTTTTCCATAGTCCTCCATATTAAATTAATTTTCCTTAAATTTGAGATCCAAACATAATAAATTCAAACCCTTAATTAATATATTTGTATACAACCTGCAAGATTTGATTTTGCACGGGTTCAATATTAAATTTATTGTAAAAAATATTACGCGTGTTCTATATTTTCATCTCATCACGTTTAAATTTAATGATGAAAAAAGACTTTCTATAATTAATAGCCAATAACTAGCTTTATATATATATTAAAAATAAGTTATTTTTGTTTCCCGGAGTTGTTTAGGACAACTACTGATATCCAAGAAAATAGGTAGAAATAACATTAATTATTCAATACAAGACATGACGCCGACGGAAATTGCTGAACAACTGAGGGAGATTTGCCCTGAATTAAGTGATCTTGATGTTGAAGAACTCGTCATACAACAGGTATCTTATGTTAGTACACCCAGCGAATTGAATAATTATATTTGTGGTCAAACTTGCATTGTTTACAGTATATTACAGCCATATATATATATATATATGAAAAATACTATATGTATATCTTGTAGTGTACACCTTGGTTTACACTCTTACTTAAAATTTTTCTAATTTCCCTCATTAATTGCAAAATACCCATGATAAGAAATAAATATCTAGTTGATCAAGGAAATTTTATAATTAATAAGGAATGGTATAAACCAAGGTGTACACGGAGGTGTACATCTAGCAATGCCATATATATATATATATATAAGAGAAAAATTCTTGCTACCTATCTAATTATATTGGCTAATTACGTATTCTGTTAATAACGTACAGGAGAGTGTACTCCTATATCTTGAGAACAATAAATTCAAGGAGGACCAAATATTTAACTATGGTCGTGTGCCTCCAGTAGAAGAGAATGAATCTTCATATCTTGAATCACTGTTGGCCATGGATGAAGCTTTAGCAAGAGCTTTGGAGTTAGAAGACGACTTCGAAAATTTATATGTCTCCAAACACAACTATACAGACATTGGTAATACAATGTTCCCTCTACGTGCCACTAGAGCTAGGGTATGTCAATGGCGGGACGCTTTGGTCCTTGAACCGAAAACTCGTCCGGACCGGTTAAAAATATCGGTCTCAAGCCTCTTTAATTTCGGGTCAGGACTAGGTAGTTGGCATGGTTTTCATTTTTGACATTTCTGCTTCTTGATTGATTCAATATTTTAAAATGGACCGGTTAAAAATATCGGTCTCAAGCCTCTTTAATTTCGGGTCAGGACTAGCTAGTTGGCATGGTTTTCATTTTTGACATTTCTGCTTCTTGATTGATTCAATATTTTAAAATTATTTTAAAATATGTAAAGTAAATAATTCTTGATCGATGCTGTTGGATTGAGTGATTGTAACGAGGAAAATCACATTTTGAAGGAGATAGTGATCTTGGGAAGAGTCTATGTGGAGATCCAACGACCATTTTTTTGCATTTCAGATGTTCATGTGAACAACTGAAATGCGAAAAAAAAAAAAAAAAAAAAAACCACAATTGTGCTAGCATAGACTCTCCCATGATCGTGATACAATTGTTCAATATGCATACGGAGTAGCTACTATTACTATAGTAGCCTATTGTGTCGTTACACTTACTTGTACCTCGGCCGGGGTGCGTGATAGAGCCACACCTAGATTCTCGATGTTTTGACAACGAGGTTGTTGCATTCTAAAAGATGGGTGATTGTCGACACACTGTCCAGCATAATTTAGAAAAAAAAGTTATAATGGCAGATTTATTTATTAATTATTTTGAAAAAAAAAGACCCAATTTTTCGAAGAATGCTAATGGAACGATACCTTTATTTGTATCTGCAGATCATGATACAGAATCAATCGTAGGAGAAACATCTGCCATGGTACATGCAATTCCTAAGATATAAATATTTGGCCTGTTCATAAGTCATGATCATGGTATATATAATTTCATCTTCGTTGTGTTTGATAATTTGCAGGGTGAGAGTCGAAACTTAAGGGAAAACGACATTGATCCTGATCGAATGTCGTACGAGGTAATATTTCTGATATTAATGTTGCTATTCATATACTATAATCAGGATTACATGTATTTTTAATTATTGTTAAATATTTAGCTAGCTTATTAATGAATTAATTTAACTCTCTATGATCTCTCTATCTATATATATATATATATCACTGTGGAGTCAAATATTTAACTAAATATATCATATGCATGGGTAGATTTCAACCTAGCATATGAGTAGTACCCCAATGATAGATATAATGTCACAAGATTTGTCACGTCAACAATATATAATTAATTACACCTATGTGTAAAAATACGAACCGTTGGATGCATGATTTGGGTATTACTCATATGCTAGGATCTCATCTACCCATATGCATGCCTCACCTTCGAATATATTTGCAGAGAAAAATAATTTATGTTGATTGGGTACAGCTGCTAAAATAAAATGCAATAATGATATCATGTTTATGGAAGTGTGACATCAATTAATTCAATATTGTATTTTGCGTATAAAATTGATTAGATTCTCAACAAACATCATGCTCTCCACCATTATTAATTTATTTATACACAAAAATGCGCTTTGTTTAATTCGGTGAAATATGTATGTATACACGGAACTCGTGTACATATATACATGTATGTGTGTGTGTATATTATAACACAAAAAATAATAAATAAACAACATTAATGCAGAGTTTTGTGGGTACACAGTTGACGAGTGAAGAACATGGTCAATCTGCAAATGGAAGAAAAATTTTTGTACCTTAAAATAAGCAAAAATAACTTGAGATCCACATTTATCGAACCAAAGACCAATACCTTCGTTAGACATGTGTTCTTGTCAAGTTCATATTTGACCTTGCTTCCTTTACTTATGTCAAACATCTGCAATATTTGTTCAACAAACGTGGCAATGCAGAGCACATCAAATTTGTAAAGCAAATAACTTGTAATGGAGACAATTTCTTGATGAATTCTAGGGGCGCGTTCGAGTTCAGATCAATGTTTGTGGACTTGACTTGAGACATTTATTTCGATATCTTTGTTTGCAAGAACATTAAGATTACTAGTAGTTTATATTGCCATCGATTCATTGTCGACTCAAATTTGTGATAATGTTTGCATTTGAAGATGTTAGTATATTGTGTGGTTCAAGTTTTGTTTGGATCTGGTATGTATTACAGGAATTGCAAGATCTGGGAGAATCTGTGGGAAATGAGAGCAGAGGACTCTCTGAATGCCTCATTTCACAGCTGCCAACTTTCAAATTCAAATCAGCATCGAAGAACAAGAATCAAGAAAAAGAAGAGTACGTTTTTTTAAAAAAAATAAAGCACTAATATTGCAGAGTTAATTAGTTCCAAATCAAGTTTTACATATAATTTCCTTAAATTTATAAATATTGTGAAATTGGTCAATCCATTTTTTTACAAACAAATTTGAACTTGAAGAAATCTTTTGATTTTGATTCTTTTGTAGATTTAGATCAAAATATATCTATCTACTCATGCCTAGCTTCTTCTTGCATTAGGTGTGTGATATGTTGCGCCGAATATAAAACCGGTGCCGGATTGACGACTTTGCCTTGCGCTCACCATTACCACTCGGACTGCATCAATCGTTGGCTCGGGATGAACAAGGTAAAACGTTAACCCGAAAGTCTACTAAGTAAATTTTGATTAATTTTCAAGATCATTAGCTAATGTTTTAACCTGATTCTCTTCTTCTCTTTCTCACAGCATTGCCCTGTTTGTCAAAAGGAGGTGTTCGAGGAGTAATTCATGGACTCATGAATACAAGATTTTCAATGATCATGCCACAATCAAAATCCAATACAATTTATCATTTATGTAAAATAAAAAAAAAATACAATATATCATTATCCTATAGTATAAGAATTTGAATTACGATGTTTTTTTTTTTTCGAAGATGTTTTGAGAAAAAGACATTTATTGCTCAAATAACATTCTATTTTAATTCAATAAAATATAGTTGTGTTTTCGGTTTTGCAACATTGCTTCGGAAGTTTGATTTTCAATTGAGCCTACATTACCTATTGTCAATTTGTATTCAATTAAAAAATATCTTATATATATATATATATATTTTTGTTATTTTCAAAATATAATTTTTAAATAAATTAAAACACATCTCTTGAGGTAATGTGTCACGCCCAAAAACAAGGTCTAGTTGACATCATCATTGTTTAACAAAACAATAAGCCTCGTAGCATATCAAATAGCCAAAACCAGTCTTTTTCATAAATTAATAATTGTCTTTACATTGACAATAGAAATTCACCAGAGAACACGACATAATTGCGGAAACGGATTACAACGGAAAACAGATATAATAAAACTAAGCAGATGCTTGAATATTCAAATTTTGAACTACATTACCAGCCCCAAAACGTCTCTTGCTCGTCATCGTTTACTTGTTCCTAAGTCTTATCTGAATAAGGAGTAAGGGGTGAGTGTTTTGGGAAACACTCAGCAAGTGAAGACCGATCGTTTACACAAATAACAAAGTATACATATAAACATAAGTTCAGAAGTGATTTCTAAATATACATATATACATAATTTCATAAGTGACTTTCAAATACTAATAGAAACGGAACTTCAAAAGTGACTTGCCGCGGAACTTGTTACGATAGGGGTCAAGACACAAAATAGACATATTTCAAAACATAGCTCAATAGCATATCATATCATATATAAAGCACTGCATTTCATCTTTTCCTTCATGGTTCATTGATTTGTTCACAATGTTACGCCTTAAACGCATAAAATCTCGTGTAGTGAGATTAATGTTTTTAATGCATTAACAAGTCTCAAATATTATGTTTTGATGATTACAAAACTAGGTTAATTGTTACTAATATTTTCAAGTGAAAAATTTGCAGATATTAGTATTTCTCGTCAAATAAATATATTGGAAGCAAGTACCGATAACCAAAAATTGAAGAAAATATTTCAAGTGTTCGGAATGTAGAGTTCGCATGGTCCGAAGATTTTCCAACAATTTTTTAAAGTTCGGATGTGAATTTCGGAGGACACAGAGCTGAGTTCGGACGATCCAAAGGTGGTTCAGACGGTCCGAACTATATAAAGAATATTTTATTCTTCGAAGTAAAGTTCGGAGGACACGAAGTCCAAGATCGGAGGATCCGAAGACATGATCAGACGGTCCGATCTCTTTACGGCATTGAAAGATTTTGTCGGAAGAATTTTGACAGACAGTGAATTTAATGCAGCCGATCGGACGATCCGAAGTCCAATTCGGACGGTCCGAACAGTTTCTCAGCCGCACATTTTTGAATTTGAACAATCACGGTTTGGACGATCCGAAGCCAATTCGGACGGTCCGAACGCACTCGAATCAGCACTATAAATAAAGCCATTCCGAGGCCATTTCAAGTATCAACTCATCCAACAATTCTCTCATCTATTCAAGAATATATTCAGCGATCCATCAAAGCTTTTAAGCATATTTCAAGTGTCTCAAATACATTTTGTTATGGAGTTGTATAGTGCTTGAGAAAAATCATCGTTGAATATTCGAGTTTGAAGTCGAGTTGATCGAGTTGTTGTGAGGCTATCCTTGGATCCCTTAAGGACAAGTTGTATCGAGTTGTAAATTTGTCGACGCGGTGATCGTGTTGTTGTTGTACGGCTATCCTTGGAGACATTAAGACCAAGACGTTGCGGTGCTAGTGGATCCTTGGTTAATCGACCTATCTCTTTACTGCTTTATTTACTTACCGCATTTATTTACCGCATTTATTTTTTATTGCTTTAAGTCTTCCGCTTGCATTTTTGCATAATCGCTTTAAAATGCTAAAGTTACCAATAGAACCTAAATCCCCCCCATTACGTCCTAACAAGTGGTATCAAAGCCACACTTTTGAAAATATTTTCAAAAGGTTCAAATGACCAATCTAGCAAGTGATTATGCACATGGACAATCAACCAATCGTCCTCCTTTTTTCAACGGCTTAAACTACGGGTATTGAAAAAATAGAATGTCTTTATATATCCAATCCGTAGATTATGATCCTTGGAAAGTGATGGTGAAAGGTCTTTATACACCTATGAAAATAGTTGATGGGGTTGAAGTTTCTAAGGGAATGGATGACTTTTCGAAAGAGTACATGCGATTAATTTCTCAAAATGCTAAAGCTATGAATATTTTGAATTGTTCTTTAGATATGAACGAGTACAACCGGATCTCGATGTGCTCCTCCGCAAAATAAATATGGTACAAATTGGAAATATGCCGCGAGAAAACCAACCAAGTCAAAGAAACGAAGATAGATCTACTTCAACTCAAATATGAAACATTTGAGATGGATCCCAAAGAAGATATAGATACAATGTTCCAAAGGCTCACCCAAATCATCAACGAGCTAGCCCAACTTGGAGAACAATATCCATTCAAGCAAGTTTGGAGGAGAGCTTTTTGCGCCCTACCAAAGGAGTGGGATGCAAAGAGAACGGCCATCATTGAGTCTAACAAAGGCAACACCGCTTCTTACGATCTTGATCAACTACATGGGACCCTAACAACATATGAGTTAGAGTTTTCTACAAGGAAGGAAGTAAATAATGAGGATGAAAAGATCAAGGCAAAGGGATTTCCTTATCCAGCCAAGTCGAATAAGAAGATGATGATGACATGACGCTCTTCGCAAGGAAATTCAAAAGATTTATGTGAGGAAACAAATTCATTAAGGAAAAGAAGCCGGAGAAATAAGTAACGGGCTACAACCGTCAATAACAAGGGCACTATGCAAATGAGTATCCTCTCAAGAAGAAGATTGACAAAGGGAAGAAGAAAGCCCTAATAGAAACATGGAGCGATAGTGACGATGATGAGGAGGAAGCCAACATCTGTCTTATGGCAAAGGATGATGACATCGCCTCCGACGATGATGATGAGGTACCTTCCTATGATGAGCTATTAAATGCCTATAAACTTATGTTTGACATGGCTAAATCTCTTAGGAAAGAAAATAAAAGTCTTAAAAAATAAATTAGAAAATAAGAAGCATGAAAACCTAAGATTAAAGGATGTTCTCCCTAGTATTTGGTAGAACAGTTTAAGACAATATTGATAAACTTCTGGATAATATCACTCCCCAAACAGATTCAAGTGTTGTTCCAAGTTTTGTCTCACCTGAAACAACACTGTGGAGGCCCCGGGTTCGATCTACAACACGAAAAAGCAACCTAACCGGGACTCTTATCATTTTTTTTAAATGGCCACCAGCAGCGCACCCGCGCCTTTGGGCGGCGCTGTTGTGCAAGGGTTGTGCGGACGCACCCCTGGGGCAGCGAGGGTTGCGCTGCTCCGGAGGCCGAAGCCAACTTTTCTCTTTTTGTTTTGATTTCTAACATCAAACCCAGAAATGGTGCTATCTCGATACACAATCAAATCCTACAATAAAAAGGAGTTCAAACATCATAAAACCAAATAAAGATACAACATATTCGAAAATACAAATATTCGACATTTCAAAAAAAATTCGACAACTTGACTGCTAAACTCGAGCTCCACTTCTACTCTCAATCCCATAGCCCTCAAGGTCCTCTAATGCTCGACCTTGAACCACCTGTAGAAATGCACACAGGCAAGACAAAGTAACAGCCGGAAAATCGATGAGAATAAACTCAGTATGAACGACAAGAGCATAAATAAATATTTAAGCATTTCAAATCAATCAATAATCTAAGTTCACAAATAACCTAAAATGATTGATGCCCAAATGACATGCATGCTCAATAAAATGAGGGCTATCAAATATCTGATTCAATCTGAATCACGGCTATAAGGATCTTAAGGGAAAAGAAAATGCATCAACACCACCTACTCTCCCAATCGGGGTGGGTGCTGGGATTCTCAACCCCGGATTTTGGCGCTACTATATAGAGTATTTTGGCCATAAGAGCTGCTCTACATCCTATGTCACTCAAATATAGACCCAAAATGTCCACTGCAACAAATTCAATTCTGCCATCAAAGATCAGGGAAATCTGGCTCAATATGAATGACATGATGCAATTCAATAAATTAAAATATCTGCTCAATATGAACATCTAAATCTTAGATATCATCTCATTCAAATCATGTAAACATCATGAATGTAAATATCGATAATTATCAAGCTAAAAGAAAAGAGCTACATTCATGCTATTATAACAAATCACATAGTCAAATAATATGTAAGCAAGAAAGTGTGTGGTTTAGGGGCTCGAGAAGTATCATAACCGTCTCAAGAATTCAATCCCAAACTCTTTCATTGTCTGCTCATACCTTCAATCTTTTAAATTCTGGAAAATCTCAATTCCTGAAACTATATAACTCAATCAACTCAAACAATTTTATTCGATCAAAAATTCGGCATTTCAAAACAATTTACCGAACCAACCTCGTCCTAAATCTCAACTGAGTCAGCTCTAGTAAACTTGAACCGAAATCAACTCCAATCAAATGTGAAATGGATAATAAAATTGCACAATATTATTTCTAAATTCCTCGGCTCAATCCAATACCAATAAACTCTTTCAAATCAATCCGATGGCGTAACGGCTAAAAATCGGATATCTCCAAAATCTCAACATCAATAATTCATCAAAATCAACTCAAAATCATCTCAAAAACATCACCAATATCTCGAAATTCCCTTCCTCATGTAAGCTGGAATTTTCTAAAATAAAAACATATATTTTCTTAAACCGTCTTAGATATACCATCTCTACAAGCTCAAGAACATATATATACATTTCAATCTTGAATCTAACATAACCTAATATTTAGAACTTCGTAGAATCTTACCAAACTTACGTATAATGTAGCCCTCGACGCCGGGATTCCAAATATGTGATTATCTTTAAAATCTACTGGTCGGATGATGACGGATCGAAGCTTGAAGAATCGAAAATGGCATTGAGCTATCTTGTCTCCTTCCTTCTTGTGAGGACCTCAGTTTTAATCATCTAATCATGAATAAATCATTCAAGCATAAACAATAATCCAAGGCATAAAGTAAAGAAAATTTTTTTAAAACATGCACGGACTCCGTGCTCAGGTCCGTGCACAGGTCCGTGCATTAATCTGTAGCCAAAACTCAAAGACTGCCAGGTACACGGACCCCGTGCCGCCTCCATGTCAAGGTCCGTGCACAAAATTACACTAAAACGCCAACTCTCCATTTTCTGCACGAACTCCGTGCCCCCTTCTGTGCTATGGTCCGTGAATAGCCAAAAATAATCAATACAAATACGAAGGTACACGGACCAAGGCACGGAGGTATGCACGAGGTCCGTACCATGCTAAAATTCAGAAAACAAATATAAGTCCCTTCAAATTTGAATTTTCCAAATACTACTCAATTCAACAAACCATAACATGTATTTAATACATCAATCTAGTAATCTCAAATACATGTAGTGTCTAGAGTAGAAACATGCATCATTCAAGGTTTTCTACACTTCACAATACAAATCAAGTTTGAATTACAACTTTGACTTCTAAACCGATTTCCCACTTCTATCATTCCAACTCTAACTAGTCATGTCTCCTCTGACTCGATCCTGCCCCACCTGTTGCCAAGTACACATACAAAAACAAGACAACATCCAGATAACTTCGGTGATAATAAATCCCAGTAAAAGCAACATAAGCATGCAATATCAAATAGCATATCAATATCATGATATGACATACATAAGTTTCGATAATAATAAAGATGAAATGCATGTCTTTAAAATCGGGATTATCAAATCGGATAACCAAAGGAAATTCGGTTGTTCGTTTGGTATCTCGAGGATAAGATCTCGTAACAAGCCCACCGACACTCCCGATCGAGGTGGTGTTACGTATCTCCATCCTATAGACTTTGGTGCGACTATAAGGAGCATTATGACACTAAGAGAACTCAACAACCTAGGCCACTCGATTATAGCCCCCAAAACGTCTAATTCGACAGGGCCGCTCTGCCCTCTAAAATAACAGATTTAGGCTCAAGATGAATGCATATATTATTCACAATGCATTAAACAATAAATCAAATAAAAAAACTCATATTATATCAAATAAGAGCATATAATCAATAAACATATTCAAGTTCTCAAACAAAAACAAGGAATCATGCAAGTATGTGACTTAGGGAAACTCGAGAATCAAAACATTCTCGAGTATTCTATCTCATTCGATCGATGTCAGTTTATACCTTTTCTCGATCAAAGGCTCCAACTCAGGACAAGCTACAATAACAAGAGATTTAATCAAAATCCATTCAATCTCAAACAAAACAAACAAGGTAAACTTGTTACCAATTTCGATCAACTCTCTATCGATTCAAATCCTGAAACCTCTGAGCCCAGCGATGCTCAAACAAATCTGAAAGGAGATGAATATTTATCAATATCAATCATTCAATTCAAATAAATTACAAAACTCATTCAAACTTCCAAATTTATAAATTCTCAAACCGGCGGCATAACGGCTAACCGAAAAACCACAAACAACAGCACAACTCTCCAATTCAATTCATAACAACATCAATCCATCCAAATCTCATAAAAAACATGCCAAAATCCAAAATCCCAAAAATTTAAATTTTCAAATTATCTTCCAAAAATCAAAACAAATCCAAAATCTGCTATTTTTCCGATCCGTCTTAGATATACTATCGTGACTAGCTCAAGAACACGTATATCCAATAAAAATCATAATCCATCAACAACCCAAAATTGAAATATATTGGATCAAAATAAAATTTACGATAGAACGAAGCCCTCGAAGCTGTGATCACAAATATACGATAAAATCTGAATTCAGCCGGATGGATCGAGCAAATCAGAAAATTCAAAAGCTTGGAGGAAGCTTCAATGGAGGAATCGGCAATGGAGAGAAGAAGAAGGAGAATAGATACACTCCTACACGCCTACACATATTAATATCAGACCAAGACTAAGCCAAAATAGGAAATTGCACTTTAGTCCTTGAATTCTTCAAAAATTACAATTCAGTCCCTGATCAAAAAGTTCAAAGATTCCAATTCAATCCTCGAATTTCATAATCTCGAAAAATCAATATTAATCTCAACTAATCTCAATTAAGATAATTTCGGGGCGTTACACTTCTGCTTCTCTCACGTAAAGTGATGAATGAGATATACAATACATACAATATCTCTTAAGTTTGATTGGTCCAAGAATTAGTCAGTCTCATTTGCAGCTTAGTCCCTGATCAAACTTAAAAACTTCAATTCAGTCCCTAAATTTCTGAAACTCGCAATTTAAATCCAAAATAGCATAAATTCTCTAATTAAATATTTTTGGGGCATTACAATTCCTCCCCTCTAATAAAAGATTTCTTCCTCGAAATCGAATCTCAAACTCAGTCTTGATCAAAATAGACTGAATTAAATGCAGAAAAGAATCTGACCTCAAACAAAAAATTTCTGGATATCTCTTTCTCACATCCTGCTCTAACTTCCATGTTGGTGTTTCAACACCGTTTCTACTCCACTGTACTTTAACAAACTAAATCGACTTGTTTTTGAGCTGCTTAGATTTTCTGTCTAGAATCTGAATCGATCGTTAAAAATAGCTCAAAGTCTCATCCAGTTCTGCCTCATTCGGCTGAAGTACATGGGAAGGATCTGGCTGATACTTCCTCAACATAGACACGTGAAATACAACATGAATACTTGATAATGCTGGGGGAAGAGCTAATATGTAAGCTAGATCACCAACACTATCTAGAATCTCATACGATCCAATATACCTCGGTGACAACTTACCCCTCTTTCTAAATCTAACTGTACCCCTGAATGGAGATACTTCAAGAATACACGGTCTCGTTGCTCAAAACTCAACTGTCTACGTCTGACATTAGCATATACATGTCCTGTCTAACTTGGGTTGCTCTCATTCTAGACCGAATCAATTTCACTTTTTTTGCTATCTCTCTGATCATGTCTGGCCCAATAACTGCCGTCTTTGAAACATCGTCCCAAAACAAAGAAGGTCTGCACTTCCTACCATATAAAGCCTCAAAAGGAGTCATATCAATACTCTTCTGATAGCTATTATTGTAGGAAAATTCAACAAGTGAAAAAGAATCCTGCAACCTAGTACCAAAATCAAGCACAACAACTCTTAACATATCCTCTAATGTCTGGATAGTCTGCTCTGAATGTATGTCTGTCTAAGGATGGTATGTTGTACTCAAGTGCAACCGAGTAGTAGGAGCTTCTTGCAATCTGTGCCAAAATTGAGAAGTAAATCTAGGGCCTCGATATGAAACAATAGATTTCGGCACATCGTGCAATCTCACAAAATCTCTAATATAATCACTAGTCATCTGGTCATATCTGTATGTCATCTGGTAAGGGATAAAACAAGCAGACTTCGTCAATCTCCAATGAGTCTCCAATAGAATTTTCAATCAATCAATCTCAATATAAACCCAATACAGAATTTAAAACTCAGAGGAAACTTATGTGAATCAAACAGTTCCTAACATCTCTGTCTCATATTCTCTTTCCCATCTCTCAAATCTGTCTGCAATACAGATTCAGACTCATATAATTAGTCATTCTCAAATAAATCAACATCCACCCAACGTCCTTTAAATCAAAATCGGTCAATCCAGCACCTCACTAATCTCAAAATTCAATATCATAAAGTTCCTTCTACGCCGTCATTCGTATGTTCACACAATGATCTGCGAGTCACAATCTGTTCTCATAATTATGTGACAATCACAATTAAAAATACTCTGAAACTCTTATCATATTCTTCCAATATCAATTCAAATAAAACTCATTCCTGTACAAATATCACCAATCAATTGAAGTTAACGAAGGAATACCACAAGTTCACTTTAGAACTAAAACTCGAAATACCGATACATAGATCACATTATCTAGATTATCAAAAAAATCAATATGAATAAATGCCCATCTATTTCATTCTTTTTGTTTTCAAGTGTTGGAAATACAAATAATTAAATTCAAATTGTGCTAATCAGATTCACTCGTCTCTACCAACACTGAAACTTCAATTCATTTCAGAATTCAGAATTCTTCTCTCGGCCTAAAAACTAGAATTCCACCAAAAGACCTCGTAAAATATCTAGAATAATCATCACATCAATCCAAAGATTCATAAGATAACACTATTATCACTATCTCAATGCGTTAACCATATCAACTGATTCTGAAAATCTGAATTGTTCTCGAAACACTTCTGATTCTCTTTACTAATTCAATTAGGATCACAACACATATATTAGAATCGATTGCGAATCTACTTCAAAATATAACTCAGAATACCAAAAATCCTCAATGTCCTCAGACTCATGATTCTATCTGGTGTCCGTCAACACTAAATTCTAATTCTGCTATCAGTCACTATCAATTACGAGCCAAAACAATGTCAAGACGACGTTAAAATATAACTTAGCTCAATCAATAACTTGCTGGGTCATAATCAAATCGAAATCGAAGGGATATTGTGAAAAAAAAAACATCAAAATACAATTATTCTGGACAACAATTCTGCTAAGTTAAAACAAATCACTTGTAGCTAGATACAAGGGGTGAGTGAATCAAACTCAAGGTTCCATGAACAAGGGATGCGAGCCAATCAATCAATATCAAATCAGGTGATCACCCATCAACAAGTATGATATCGTGCCCATCATCAAGACAAACCAAAATCATGGTTGTCAGCGTACCCTCACTCAAGAGGAATCCGCACGCACTCAACGAAAAAAAATAAAGTCTCAAGGTATAATCTGATGTCAACAAAATAGAATCGAGTTCACAATGGAATCGAATAACAAAACTCACCCAAATAACTATCCATGTCCAGAATTAGAATTCAAGTTCTCAAGAAATACAAATTTCTTAATTTCATACTCGAAATGTCAATCGATACCAATTCGGCAGAATCCTCAATGACCAATTTCATGTGAATCAAGGAATGCATGAAATACAAGAAGGATTCCAATATCTCTAGAAAGAATCGATATAATGGCTCAATCGTGACTGTTTTTCTTCTATCCCAGAAGCATCAATCAAAATTCAACAAATCTCGTCGATATGAAATCTAGAATTCCATTCATTCAATTAAAATTTCAATTCACTAAGGTTTCTCAATTTATAGGGACAACAGTCAATACATCCCAAATTTGCTCCTACTCCATCAATTCATTATCGATTCTATATAAATCAATTCATCAAGAAAATCATCAATGTCTACTCGCTATCTATAAAAATCATTTATCACTGATCAAATCAAAAGACAGTAATTATGTTTTGCATTCTAATGAAATCTCTTCTTGAATTCCCAAAATCACCTCTCCAATCCTTCAAAATATCAACTAAGCATCAATCAAAACTTAATTACACAATTAGGACTATCGCCTAATTCCAAAATTTCATATCTGCATCAAAATAATACAGCTCTATAGAGTACTCAAAATCGAATCATTTGGTTCAACGATTTCTAGGAAAAATGAAATCTCAATTCCTCAATAATAATCAATCAAATCTCTAAGAAAATTCTCAAAATATTCTATCCAACCAAAATTTACATCTAAACATATAACAAAATTCCAAAATCTGAAAACTGCATGCTTAGATTTAATCTTGAATAAATCAGTGCATCATCAATGTATCTCATCACAATCTTCTTTAGGTACTTCCGTGATATTCATTTCATCAGTTCGAAATAAATTCATACCTGAGATACTCGACACTGAAGTTAATTTATCGGGTTGGGGAAGAACCTGTAATCTCATCTGAAACTCCTCGGAAAGTGCGTTGATCATTAGTACATCAACTAGATAAGAATACATCTTCAGAAAATTAAAAGCATGACTATAACGTCCTCGCTTCTCTCTGCAATACACACATATAAATACCGACATCATAGGATCCTAACTCAAGAATCCTTACCATTTCTTCTCAATCATCTGACATAACTGATCGAAATCCGTTAAGTCTCTGAAATCAAACCTATACAACCATGTACTTGGTCATAATACCAATCCAATACACAATCTAAATCATTTAATCTCAAGTACAATTCAGTCATCCATCTAGAAAATATTCTCACATTCAATTGCATTTTCTGTCCCTTTCAAAGTCGGTGGCTTAAAAGATTGAAATCTTTTCAGTAACACTTACATCGGTGTAAGAGCAACATCCATGGGATCATTGGCGGCACTGCCTTTCTCAGTCTGAGGGACTTTATTTGTCAAAGGCCTATTTATGGCTCTACGAGGAGGCATATCTGATATATAGGAGATTATACAAATAAAACAAGATATCATAATCATCATCTCCATATCAATCAACCTCTGCTCATCAATCTGAAGAGCGCTCAAATTCTTATCAAGAATCGGTATGATTCGCTTTTCAAATATCGAATGCTTTACAAGTAATTCAAATAAGCAAGTAGGCATATAAACTTAAAGAAGTAAAGCATGCTCGCATGGAATTCATTTAATCATGTAATGAAATAAATCTCATGCAAAAATAAAATCAAGCGGAGTCGATCTACAACGCTCACAAACTTCTAACTCAATCCAAGACGCTTAATGCTCTGATACCACCTAATGTGGAGGCCCCAGGTTCGATCTACAACACAACAAAGCAACCAAACCGTGATAAAAGGAAATTTTTTTTAAATGGCCACCAGTAGCGCATCCGCGCCCTTCAGGCGACCCGGTTGTGCTGCTCCGGCGGCCCAAGACAAATTTTATTTTTTATTTTATTTCTAACATCAAACCTAGAAATGGTGCGATCTCGATACACAATCAAATCCTACAATAAAAAGAAGTTCGAACATCATTAAACGAAATAAAGATACAATATATTAGACAATACAAATGTTCGACATTTAAAAACAAGTTCGACAACTTGACTGATAAACCCGAGATCCACTTCTACTCTTAATCCCATAGCCCTCAAGGTCCTCTAAAGCTAAACCTTGAACCACATGTTGCAATTCACACACACAAGACAAAGAAACAACCGAAAAACTGGTGAGAATAAACTCATTATGAACGACAAGAGCATAAATAAACATTCAAGCATTTCAAATTAATCAATAATCTAAGTTCATAAATAACCTAAAATGTTTTATGCTCAAATGACATGCATGCTCAATAAAATGAGGGCTATCAAATCTCTGATTCAATTTGAATCTCGGCTATAGGGATCTCAAGGGAAAAGAAAATACAACAACACCACCTACTCTCCTAATCGGGGTGGGTGTTGGGCTTCTCAACCCCGGACTTTGGCGCTACTATATAGAGTATTATGGCCATAGGAGCTGAAAGAGTGGGTGCCCGGTGAGCCAACTTGTGGCTAAGGGCTTTGATGACTCTTTGTATAAAAAATCTTTTGTTTAATATAATTTACACTTTTATTAATGGAAATGACTTTATCTTTCTTCATATTGTTATATTGAGATATAATATTGTTGTTTTGATAAAGACCTTGAATATACTATAGTGTATGTAAGATGTGGTAGAACATGGAGATGTCTATCATGAAACACATCTTATAGTCACTGTGTATTCTAAACTGTTCCTAGTCGATTGAGCCGTCCGATAATAAGGATAAGGATCGCTCGAGTTTGAGACTAGCATTTGTGATGCAGAGTACCAGGTTTCATTGGTAAGGAACATAGAGATGTTCGAAGCATGCAAATGGATATTCATACGAAGAATGATCGAACTACCCTATCCGGACTTTCCAAGTGGTTATCACTTATCGAGTGGATAAAGTCCGCGGTTTTGGTTGTACACCATTAGTCCTTATTACTTGAAACATCATTGAGACTCTATATGCTAGTACTGTGCTTTGACTCGTTTACCGACTCTATTGGGGTCATCGGGTGTCGGGATTGGGTACAGTTACAACACATATAGGAGTCGATGCTTTGTTGTCAAGGATTCACCACATACTTGCGAGTGTGGATATCCTATGCGATCTGAGGAGATATTAGTGTGACGAATCTCTGGCCAGAGTACATGATGTGTTTTAAGAAATGGTTTCTTAGTAACACATGTGATGTCACTATTTGATCTTCAAGATGTATTGCATAGTTATCGAATCTCGAACGACTCTCGATATACCAATGGTTGTTGATTCGATTGAGATATATGGATGAAGGGACCGTACTGTACGCTAACCAAAATCTATTGGTTCTTGCAGGCACTATCAGTGATACCTAGGGAATCATGGGGCGATGTTGCTAGGCGCTCTTACCATGATTCGATGGGCAAGTCGGAAATTGTTGTTCCGAGTCACAAGGAGTTGTGAGCCCACGGCTAGCTGTATCCCTGAACCATTGAGGGTCACACAGAGTAATGGATTTTTAATCCCCGTTGAGATAGTTAAATTTAAAGAGTTAAATTTAATGAACGAAGAAGTTGGACTTCTTATTTAAGAGTAGAGGAATAAGATTTCCTAAAATGACATAGGGATGGACATTTTTGGAAATCACTGAATTCGGATTCAGAAAAATTTATCTTGACTTTAAGAGGTGCAGAAATGGTTTCTGTGCACATTGGTGAAATCAGTTTATCAATCGGAGTCATGATGAATTTTATATTAATTTTTGAACATGCGGGCTTTGCTTGTCGGGCTTGAACTTATGACTAATGGGCCCTAAGCTGTTAGTGGCCTACATTATAAATAAGTTATTGCAGTACAGAAATTACACACAACAGGTCACAAAATTTTCGAAAAACCCTAGTAATTTTCCTCTGAAGTGGCCGACCCCTCTCCCCTCTGCTCGGTAAAATCCAGTCTGTGAATTTTGAATTACAGTCTGGTTTAACGGATCAAATTCGTTAATCTCTTCGTAGAAACTTCTGATAGATTTTCTAGTGCAATCTATCAGAGGGATTAAATATCCGTTCGTGGACCTGATTGAAGAACAGTTCGTCCATCAGTTCCAGGGATATACAACAAGAGCAGAGCAATCTGTTGGTGTCCAAAATCTCGATTCGAGATTGAAGGTAAAAATTTATAATTGTTATTTAATTTTTACACACAAAATTTAATCGCAAGGTTTTGATACCCATTATGGAATCGTTCCATATAAAATTTTTAAACTTCCGCTGCACCGGGTATCAATCCTGATTGATCTGATCGCCGCGTTCTACAACAGTGGTATCAGAGCTAGGTTGCTCAGATCAAGCGATTAAATTAATCGATTGTACAAAAATTTTTTAAGCCTCGGTTTTTGAAACAAAATAAATATTTAAAAATAAAAAAAAAAAAAATTCGGGCAAAAACCCGGGCAGCGATCGTCGCTTCCCCGGGCAGCGCCAGGGCGGCGCACGGCGCAGCCCAGGGCAGCGATTGTCGCTTCCCTAGGGGCAGCCCGGGCGCTGCGCAGGGCGGCGCTCGGCGCTGCCCATGGGCAGTGATGTGATCGCTGCCCGGCCCGAGCCCTATGGGGCGCGGGCAGCCCGGGAATGTCCCGGGCGGCCCGCGGAAAAATTATTTTTAATTTTAAATTAAATTTTAATATGTTAAAATTCTATTTTTGGTCCGATCGAAAATTGTTTTTGATTGGTCCACGAGACGTCGGATCGAATTGTTCGAGTCCGAAAATTTTAAAATTGATTTTTGGATAAATTTGAATTTTTTGAAAATTTAAATATTTTATCCGTTAAATTGAATTTTGAAATTAATTATTTTTGGTACAATTGATGATAAGATATGATCTTATAGATATATTGAGTAAAATATGATTTTATGTATAAAATTGGATTTTATAGATAAAATATGATTTTATTTGATAAAAAGATAAAATATGATTTTGTATGTAAAATAAGATTTTATATATGAAATATGATTTTATCCTTTTAAATTTAAATTGCCATTGCATGTTATCCAATAAATTAATTTTGAATTAAATGTTATTGGATAAGGATGATCGATTGCCATGACCAATTTTGTAGTGTATGTTAGGAATTTACATTTGTTTTTATTGTTGTTGGATTTATTAATGGGCCTGGTTTATGGCCCAATATGAATTGTCATATGTAATAAAAGTAGGCTTGGCTTATGGCCCGTTCCCACCCCTTAAAAATGTATCCCCTACTTATCATTGTTATTTATTGTAAATACATTAGATTTAGTGGGAGATGAAGATTTGAAGACGAAGGTGGGCCCAGCAGACAATAAAGACAGAAGAAATGTAAATTGGAAGCACAATGTAATAGGATTGCATTGCATACTGCATATTACCTAGGATTGGACTAAGACTCGTGATTGGCAACCACGGATCGATTAGAAATGGAATCGATCATCCTATATAATATGTGATATTATTATTGTATGCATGTTTTAGACAAAATTGTGTGAATCCGGCAAGCATAAAAAATTTTAAAAATGATGAGACAAATTTTCAAAATTAAAATCCCTCATTTTAAATATGATTTAAAATTGATACCAAGATAAATAAAGGAAATTTAAATTTGTTTAAATGTTCCTACCTTCCATCAACGATCAATGTATGAGATGCTACCCGCGGATACGGTCTGGCTCATATTATTGGGGGGGGGGGGGGGGGGGGGCCCGTTCGTCGGAAAGCTGTACATTGGATCGACACATGTTGTAAGTTGGGTGGAACTCCCATGGGATCGGCTCATATTATTGGGGGATCCACATGGCGACCGTCCATCACAACTTAATATTGATGGGTCATCTTGACATGTCACAATAAACGACGTCATATTATTGGGCCCTTATTGGACATGAGGTAAAAACGTGGAGGTTGCTTTGGAAGCAATTGGGCTCTACCTTTTGAAAATTATGGTTGGCTGATATTATTCGGGACCATAGTTTGTCAATTGGACTCCATGTTCTCACTAAGGAAAACAGTTTCCCGTTTTCACTAGAGGGTAGTGAAATCGTTAAAATAGTGGGAGTGAGATTCATAAAATAAATTTCGCCTATTTTATGTCTTAGTAAATTCATTAAACAATCATCGATTATTGTCTGTTTCAACTCAGTGTTTCATTACAATGAATTCGTAATCCACATGTTCTCGAACAAAACAAACTTACTGGCGCAAAACAATACAGAATGATTCCATAAGTTAAGATTGTCCTAAGTTCGGAAAAGATTTTCTAAGTGTTAGAAAAGGCTTCTCCGAAAACAGCCCCGGCTGATGTAACTGCCGAAAGGTTGGCCGAACTAGAGAAATGGTTGGACCATGATCTCAAGGCCAAATGTTACATGCAAAATTGGACAAGTCTAAACAAGTTTGCCATTACTGCAAGAAGCCCGATCATTGGAAGCGTAACTGCAAGGAATATCTAGAGCAGTTGCGAACTGCGAAAGGTATGTTCTATATTGAAATAAATGTTTCACTTAATACTACTTCTTGGGTATTGGATACCGGATGTGGATCTCACATTTGCAATGATTTGCAGGTGATGACAAGAAGTCGCAGGCTTAGAATGGGTGAGACCCAGCTGAGGCTCGGAAATGGTTCCAGAGTTGAAGCTAAAGCTGTGGGAGATATTTATTTAATTTTGCAGAACGGTTTTAAGTTACTTTTGAGAGATGTTTTATTTGTTTCGGATTTGATTAAAAACATTATTTCTGTTTCTATGCTTGATAGAGATGGCTATTCTTGCAATTTTGTGAATGAGATTTGCAATATTTACAAGAATGAATGTTTGATTGGAAATGGACAACTTGAAAACGATCTATATAACTTAAAACTAAAAGACGTTCCAATAAATTATGTTGATAAACCGGCAACAACAAACAAAAGGAAAATCGATAGCCAAAACCTGACAAACCTTTGGCACGCTAGGCTAGGTCATATTTCCTCAAGGAGGATGAACAAGCTAGTGGGAGAGGGCATGTTTGATATGTCTGATATTAACTCTCTACCTACTTGTGAATCCTGCCTAAAAGGAAAAATGACTAAATCTCCTTTTAAAGGGAAACCTGAGCGTAGTCAAAATCTGTTGGATTTGATCCATACAGATATTTGTGGTCCATTTAGAGTTGGTACTCAATATGGCCACACCTACTTCATTACCTTTACTGATGATTATTCGAGGTATGGGTATTTATATTTAATGAAATATAAGTCTGAAGCGTTTGAAAAGTTCAAAGAATTCAAGGCTGAAGTAGAAAACAAGCTAGGTAAAAGTATTAAAGCACTTCGATCGGATCGAGGTGGAGAATACTTAAGTACCAAGTTTTTGGACTATCTAAAAGAAAATGGGATTCTCTCTCAGTGGACTCCTCCTATGACACCACAGCTTAATGGTGTATCGGAGCGTCGTAATCGAACTTTGTTGGACATGGTTCGGTCCATGATGAGCTTCACTGAGCTTCCACCTTCGTTTTGGGGCTATGCGCTTGAAACGGCGGTATTGTTGTTGAACAACGTCCACACTAAAGCAGTGGACAAAACACCATACGAGTTATGGAATGGCAAAGCTCCTAAGTATTCGTACTTGAGGATTTGGGGATGTCCTGCTTACGTGAAGCGGACAGTGGGAGATAAGTTGGATAGTCGATCCAGCTTATTTTATTTTGTAGGGTATCCGAAGAATTCAATCGGATATTATTTCTATTATCCTGCTGAAACAAAGGTGTTTGTTTCAAGGAATGCCACCTTCTTGGAGAAGGAGTTCTTATTGGATAAGAAAGGCGAGATGATGGAACTCGAAGAAATTCAAGAAGAACCCGAAATACAAAATAACGATCCTACACCTCAGGAAACATTGATAGACACGCCTGTACCTAGAAGATCCGAGAGGACTTCTAGACCTCCTATTCGATATGGTCTTCTTCTTGAAGGGGATCAAGATGAACCCGATGTTGGATGTGATCCAAGAAACTTCAAGGAAGCAATTTCTGATGCGGATTCAAATTTATGGCTTGAAGCTATGCAGTCGGAAATAGATTCAATGCATACAAACCAAGTTTGGTCTTTAGTAGATCCTCCCGATGGAATTATTCCAATAGGGTGTAAATGGATCTACAAGAGAAAGCTTGGGTCTGATGGTAAGGTATTGACCTACAAGGCGCGATTGGTGGCGAAAGGTTATACTCAAAGACAAGGAGTTGACTATGATGAAACCTTTTCACCAGTTGCAATGTTCAAGTCCATAAGAATCCTTATTGCCATAGCTGCTTGGTATGACTATGAGATATGACAAATGGATGTGAAGACTGCTTTTCTTAATGGAGACATTAAGGAAGAAATCTATATGAAGCAGCCTGAGGGTTACATATCCATGGGAAGCGAGCATAAGGTATGCAAGCTTCAGAGATCAAGTCTAAAACAAGCATCAAGAAGTTGGAACTAGAAATTTGATGAAACAATAAAGGATTTTGGTTTCATCAAGAACCCGGAGGAACCATGCGTGTACAAGAAAGTAGTTAAGGATGCTGTGACATTCTTAGTACTTTATGTTGATGACATCCTACTCATTGGAAATGATGTAGGGATGTTTCAGTCAACAAAGATATGGTTATCAGGTAGATTCTCGATGAAGGATTTGGGTGAGGCATCCTATATTCTAGGGATACATATCTATAGAGATAGATCTAAGAGAATGATAGGACTCACTCAATCAACCTACATCGACACCATATTGAAACGGTTTTCAATGGATGGGTCCAAGAGAGGACATCTACCCATGTGTCATGGAGTTTCTCTATCCAAGTTTATGTGTCCCAAGACTAATGAAGAGATAGAGAAAATAACACATGTACCATATGCGTCAGCCATAGGTAGTATCATGTATGGGATGATATCTACCAGACCGGATGTAGCATTTGCTCTGAGTGTCACGAGCAGATATCAAGCTAATCCCGGTCAAATGCATTGGAAAGCCGTGAAGGACATTCTTAAGTACTTACGAAGGACTAAGAATATGTTCATGGTATATGGAGGAAGAGAACTAAAATTGGAAGGCTATACTGACTCTAGCTTCCAAAGTGACGTGGATGACTCGAAGTCAACCTCTGGATTTGTGTTCATGCTCAATGGCGGTACTGTCTCTTGGAAGAGTTCCAAGCAGGACACCACAGCGGATTCCACCACTGAGGCAGAATACATTGCAGCATCAGCTGCTGCTAAAGAGGCCATTTGGATGAGGAATTTCGTCCAAGAGTTGGGCGTCATTCCTGAAGTTGTTGGTCCAGTCCCGGTGTACTGTGACAACACGGGTGCCGTTGCTCAGGCAAAGGAACCAAGGTCTCATCAAAGATCCAAACACGTACTGAGGAAATACCACATCATCCGGGAGATTGTGGAAAGAGGAGACATCACTGTCGAAAGAGTGGCCTCTGCAGACAATATCGCTGATCCACTTACTAAGCCCTTGCCAGGACCATTATTTGACAAACATCGCGAAGCAATGGGTCTACGTAGTATGACTAGTTGGTTTTAGGGCAAGTGGGAGATTGAAAGAGTGGGTGTCCGATGAGCTAACTTGTGGCTAAGGGCTTTGATGACTCTTTGTATAAACAATATTTTGTTTAATATAATTTACACTTTTATTAATGGCAATGACTTTATCTTTCTTCATATTGTTATATTGAGATATACTATTGTTGTTTTGATAAAGACCTTGAATATACTATAGTGTATGTAAGATGTGGTAGAACATGGAGATGTCTATTATGAAACACATCTTATAGTCACTGTGTATTCTAAACTGTTCCTAGTCGATTGAGCCGTCCGATAATAAGAATAAGGATCGCTCGAGTTTGAGACTAGCATTTGTGATGCAGAGTACCACGTTTCATTGGTAAGGAACATAGAGATGTTCGAAGCATGCAAATGGATATTCATACGATGAATGATCGAACTACCCTATCCGGACTTTCCAAGTGGTTATCACTTATCGAGTGGATAAAGTCCGCGGTTTTGGTTGTACACCATTAGTCCTTATTACTTGAAACATCATTGAGACTCTATATGCTAGTACTGTGCTTTGACTCGTTTACCGACTCTATTGGGGTCATCGGGTGTCGGGATTGGGTACAGTTACAACACATATAGGAGTCGATGCTTTGTTGTCAAGGATTCACCACATACTTGCGAGTGTGGATATCCTATGCGATCTAAGGAGATATTAGTGTGACGAATCTCTGGCCAGAGTACATGATATGTTTTAAGAAATGGTTTCTTAGTAACACATGCGATGTCACTATTTGATCTTCAAGATGTATTGCATAGTTATCGAATCTCGAACGACTCTCGATATACCAATGGTTGTTGATTCGATCGGGATATATGGATGAAGGGACCGTACTGTACGCTAACCAAAATCTATTGGTTCTTGCAGGCACTATCAGTGATACCTAGGGAATCATGGGGCGATGCTGCTAGGCGCTCTTACCATGATTCGATGGGCAAGTCGGAAATTGTTGTTCCGAGTCACAAGGAGTTGTGAGCCCCCGGCTAGCTGTATCCCTGAACCATTGAGGGTCACACAGAGTAATGGATTTTTAATCCCCGTTGAGATAGTTAAATTTAAAGAGTTAAATTTAATGAACGAAGAAGTTGGACTTCTTATTTAATAGTAGAGGAGTAAGATTTCCTAAAATGACATAGGGATGGGCATTTTTGGAAATCACTGAATTCGGATTTAGAAAAATTTATCTTGACTTTAAAAGGTGAAGAAATGGTTTCTGTGCACATTGGTGAAATCGGTTTATCAATCGGAGTCATGATGAATTTTATATTAATTTTTGAACATGCGGGCTTTGCTTGTCGGGCTTGAACTTATGACTAATGGGCCCTAAGCTGTTAGTGGCCTACATTATAAATAAGTTATTGCAGTACAGAAATTACACACAACAGGTCACAAAATTTTCGAAAAACCCTAGTAATTTTCCTCTGAAGTGGCCGACCCCTCTCCCCTCTGCTCGATAAAATCCAGTCTTTGAATTTTGAATTACAGTCTGGTTTAACGGATCAAATTCGTTAATCTCTTCGTAGAAACTTCTGATAGATTTTCTAGTGCAATCTATCAGAGGGATTAAATATCCGTTCGTGGACCTGATTGAAGAACAGTTCGTCCATCAGTTCCAGGGATATACAACAAGAGCAGAGCAATCTGTTGGTGTCCAAAATCTCGATTCGAGATTGAAGGTAAAAATTTATAATTGTTATTTAATTTTTACACACAAAATTTAATCGCAAGGTTTTGATACCCATTATGGAATCGTTCCATATAAAATTTTTAAACTTCCGCTGCACCGGGTATCAATCCTAATTGATCTGATCGCCGCGTTTTCCAACAAGAGATGCTCTAAATCCTATGCCACTAAAATATAGACCCACAACGTCCGCTGCAACAAAGGAAATTATGCCATCAAATCTCAAGGAAATCTGGCTCAATATGAATGAGATGATGCAATTCAATATTGAAAGAGTGGGTGCCCGGTGAGCCAACTTGTGGCTAAGGGCTTTGATGACTCTATGTATAAACAATCTTTTGTTTAATATAATTTACACATTTATTAATGGCAATGACTTTATCTTTCATCATATTGATATATTGTGATATACTATTGTTATTTTGATAAAGACCTTGAATATACTATAGTGTATGTAAGATGTGGTAGTACATGGGGATGTCTATCATGAAACACATCTTATAGTCACTGTATATTCTAAACTGTTCCTAGTCGATTGAGCCATCCGATAATAAGGATAAGGATCGCTCGAGTTTGAGACTAGCATTTGCGATGCAGAGTACCACGTTTCATTGGTAAGGAACATAGAGATGTTCGAAGCATGCAAATGGATATTCATATGATGAATGATCGAACTACCCTATCCGGACTTTCCAAGTGGTTATCACTTATCGAGTGGATAAAGTTCGCGGTTTTGGTTGTACACCATTAGTCCTTACTACTTGAAACATCATTGAGACTCTATATGCTAGTACTGTGCTTTGACTCGTTTACCGACTCTATTGGGGTCATCAGGTGTCGGGATTGGGTACAGTTACAACACATATAGGAGTCGATGCTTTGTTGTCAAGGATTCACCACATACTTGCGAGTGTGGATATCCTATGCGATCTGAGGAGATATTAGTGTGACGAATCTCTGGCCAGAGTACATGATGTGTTTTAAGAAATGATTTCTTAGTAGCACATGCGATGTCACTATTTGATCTTCAAGATGTATTGCATAGTTATCGAATCTCGAACGACTCTCGATTTACCAATGGTTGTTGATTCGATCGGGATATATGGATGAAGGGACCGTACTGTATGCTAACCAAAATCTATTGGTTCTTGTAGGCACTATCAGTGATACCTAGGGAATCATGGGGCGATGTTGCTAGGCTCTCTTACCATGATTCGATGGGCAAGTCGGAAATTGTTGTTTCGAGTCACAAGGAGTTGTGAGCCCACGGATAGTTGTATCCCTGAACCATTGAGGGTCACACAGAGTAATGGATTTTTAATCCCCGTTGAGATAGTTAAATTTAAAGAGTTAAATTTAATGAACAAAGAAGTTGGACTTCTTATTTAAGAGTAGAGGAGTAAGATTTCCTAAAATGACATAGGGATGGGCATTTTTGGAAATCACTGAATTCGGATTCAAAAAAATTTATCTTGACTTTAAAAGGTGCAGAAATGGTTTCTGTGCATATTGGTGAAATCGGTTTATCAATCGGAGTCATGATGAATTTTATATTAATTTTTGAACATGCGGGCTTTGCTTGTCGGGCTTGAACTTATGACTAATGGGCCCTAAGCTATTAGCGGCCTACATTATAAATAAGTTATTGCAGTACAGAAATTACACACAACAGGTCACAATTTTCGAAAACCCTAGTATTTTTCTCTAACAGTGGCCGCCCCCCTCCCCTCTGCTCAGGAAAATCCAGCCTGCGAATTTTGAATTTGCAGTCTGGTTTAACGGATCAAATTTGTTAATTCTCTTCGTAGAAACTTCTGATAGATTTTCTAGTGCAATCTATCAGAGGGATTAAATCTCTGTTCGTGGACCTGATTGAAGAACAGTTCGTCCATCAGTTCCTGGGAGATACAACAAGAGCAGAGCAATCTGTTGGTGTCCATAATCTCGATTCGAGATTGGAGGTAAAAATTTATAATTGTTATTTAATTTTTACACACACAATTTAATCGTAAAAGTTTTGATACCCATTATGGAATCGTTCCATATAAAATTTTTAAACTTCCACTGCACCGGGTATCAATTCAGATTGATCTGATCGCCGTTCTACAACAGTGGTATTAGAGACAGGTTGCTCAGATCAAGCGATTAAATTAATCGATTGTACAAAAATTTTTAAGCCTCGGTTTTTGAAACAAAATAATTTTTTTTTTTAAATTAAAAATTTTCCGGGCAAAAACACGGGCAGCGATCGTCGCTGCCCGGCCCGAGCCCCCTTGTGGCGTGGGCAGTCCGGGAGTGTCCCGGGCGGCCCGCGAAAAATTAATTTTTAATTTTTAAATTAAAATTTTAGTATGTTAAAATTCTATTTTTGGTCCGATCGAAAATTGTTTTTGAATGGTCCACGAGGCATCGGATCGAATTGTTCGAGTTCGAAAATTTTAAAATTGATTTTTGGATAAATTTAAATTTTTGGAAAATTTATAAATTTTATCCGTTAAATCAGATTTTATGAAATTAATTATTTTTGGTACAATTGATGATAAGATATGATCTTATGGATATATTGAGTAAAATATGATTTTATGTATAAAATTGGATTTTATAGATAAAATATGATTTTATTTGATAAAAAGATAAAATATGATTTTGTATGTAAAATAAGATTTTATATATGGAATATGATTTTATCCTTTTAAATTTAAATTGCCATTGCATGTTATCCAATAAATTAATTTTGAATTAAATGTTATTGGATAAGGATGATCGATTGCCATGACCAATTTTGTAGGTGTATGTTAGGAATTTACATTTGTTTTTATTGTTGTTGGATTTATTAATGGGCCTGGTTTATGGCCCAATATGAATTGTCATATGTAATAAAAATGGGCCTGGTTTATGGCCCGTTCCCACCCCTTAAAAATGTATCCCCTACTTGTCATTGTTATTTATTGTAAATACATTAGATTTAGTGGGAGATGAAGATTTGAAGACGAAGGTGGGCCCAGCAGACAATAAAGACAGAAGAAATGTAAATTGGAAGCACAATGTAATAGGATTTCATTGCATACTGCATATTACCTAGGATTGGACTAAGACTCGTGATTGGCAACCACGGGTCGATTAGAAATGAAATCGATCATCCTATATAATATATGATATTATTATTGTATGCATGTTTTAGACAAAATTGTGTGAATCCGGCAAGCATACAAAATTTTAAAATGATGAGACAAATTTTCAAAATTAAAATCCCTCATTTTAAATATGATTTAAAATTGATATCAAGATAAATAAAGGAAATTTAAAATTGTTTAAATGTTCCTACCTTCCATCAATGATCAATGTATGAGATGCTACCCGCGGATACGGTCCGGTTCATATTATTGGGGGGCCCGTTCGTCGGAAAGCTGTACATTGGATCGACACATGTTGTAAGTTGGGTGAAACTCCCATGGGATCGGCTCATATTATTGGGGGATCCACATGGCGACCGTCCATCACAACTTAATATTGATGGGTCATCTTGACATGTCACAATAAACGGCGTCATATTATTGGGCCCTTATTGGACATGAGGTAAAAACGTGAAGGTTGCTTTGGAAGCAATTGGGCTCTACCTTTTGAAAATTATGGTTGACTGATATTATTCGGGACCATAGTTTGTCAATTGGACTCCATGTTCTCACTAAGGAAAACAGTTTCCCGTTTTCACTAGAGGGTAGTGAAATCGTTAAAATAGTGGGAGTGAGATTCATAAAATAAATTTCGCCTATTTTATGTCTTAGTAAATTAATTAAACAATCATCGATAATTGTCTGTTTCATCTCAGTATATCATTATGATGAATCTTCGTAATCCACATGTTTCAATTCTCCAACAAAACAAACTTACTGGCACAAACAATACAGAATGATTCCATAAGTTAAGATTGTCCTAAGTTCGGAAAAGATTTTCTAAGTGTTAGAAAAGGCTTCTCCGAAAACAGCCCCGGCTGATGTAACTGCCGAAAGGTTGGCCGAACTAGAGAAATGGTTGGACCATGATCTCAAGGCCAAATGTTACATGAAAAATTGGACAAATCTAAACAAGTTTGCCATCACTGCAAGAAACCCGGTCATTGGAAACGTAACTGCAAGGAATACCTCAAGCAGTTACGAACTGCAAAGGGTATGTTTTACATTGAAATAAATATTTTTCTTAATACTACTTCTTGGGTATTGGATACCAGATGTAGATCTCATATTTGCAATGAGTTGAAAATGATGACAAGAAGTAATAGGCTAAGGATGGGTGAGACCCAGTCAAGGCTCGGGAATGGTTCCAGAGATAAATCCAAAGCTAGAGGAGACATTTATTTAATTTTGCAGAACAATTTTAAGTTATTTTTGAGAGATGTTTTATATGTTCCGGATTTGGTCAAAAACATTATATCTGTTTCTATGCTTGATAGAGATGGTTATTCTTGCAATTTTGTGAATGAGATTTGCAATATTTACAAGAATGAATGTTTGATTGGAAATGGACAACTTGAAAACGATCTATATAACTTAAAACTAAAAGACGTTCCAATAAATTATGTTGATAAACCGGTAACAACAAACAAAAGGAAAATCGATAGTCAAAACCCGGCAAACCTTTGGCATGCTAGGCTAGGTCATATTTCCTCAAGGAGGATGAACAAGCTAGTGGGAGAGAGCATGTTTGATATGTCTGATATTAACTCTCTAACTACTTATGAGTCATGCCTGAAAGGAAGAATGACTAAATCTCCTTTTAAGGGGAAACCTGAGCGTAGTCAAAATCTGTTGGATTTGATCCATACAGATGTTTGTGGTCCATTTAGAATTGGTACTCAATATGGACACACCTACTTCATTACCTTTACTGATGATTATTCTAGGTATGGGTATTTATATTTAATGAAATATAAGTCTGAAGCATTTGAAAAGTTCAAAGAATTCAAGGCTGAAGTAGAAAACAAGCTAGGTAAAAGTATTAAAGCACTTCGATCGGATCGAGGTGGAGAATACTTAAGTACCGAGTTTTTAGACTATCTGAAAGAGAATGGGATTCTCTCTCAGTGGACTCCTCCTATGACACCACAGCTGAATGGTGTATCGGAGCGTCGTAATCGAACTTTGTTGGACATGGTTCGATCCATGATGAGCTTCACTGAGCTTCCACCTTCGTTTTGGGGCTACGCGCTTGAAACAACGGTGTTGTTGTTGAACAACGTCCACACCAAAGAAGTGGACAAAACACCATATGAGTTATAGAATGACAAAGCTCCTAAGTATTCGTACTTGAGGATTTGGGGATGTCCTACTTACGTGAAGCAGACAGTGGGAGATAAGTTGGATAGTCGATCCACCTTATGTTATTTTGTAAGGTATCCGAAGAATTCAATCGGATATTATTTCTATCATCCTGCTGAAACAAAGGTGTTTGTTTCAAGGAATGCCACCTTCTTGGAGAAGGAGTTCTTATTGGATAAGAAAGGCGAGATGATGGAACTCGAAGAAATTCGAGAAGAACCCGAAATACAAAATAATGATCCTACACCTCAGGAACCATTGATAGACATGCCTATACCTAGAAGATCCGAGAGGACTTCTAGACCTCCTATTCGATATGGTCTTCTTCTTGAAGGAGATCAAGATGAACCCGATGTTGGATGTGATCCAAGAAACTTCAAGGAAGCAATTTCTGATGCGGATTCAAATTTATGGCTTGAAGCTATGCAGTCGGAAATAGATTCGATGCATACAAATCAAGTTTGGTCTTTAGTAGATCCTCCCGATGGAATTGTTCCAATAGGGTGGAAATGGATCTACAAGAGAAAGCTTGGGCCTGATGGTAAGGTATTGACCTACAAGGCGCGATTGGTGGCGAAAGGTTATACTCAAAGACAAGGAGTTGACTATGATGAAACCTTTTCACCAGTTGCAATGTTCAAGTCCATAAGAATCCTTATTGCCATAGCTGCTTGGTATGACTATGAGATATGGCAAATGGATGTGAAGACTGCTTTTCTTAATGGAGACATTAAGGAAGAAATCTATATGACGCAGCCTGAGGGATACACATCCATGGGAAGCGAGCATAAGGTATGCAAGCTTCAGAGATCAATCTATGGTCTAAAACAAGCATCAAGAAGTTGGAACCAGAAATTTGATGAAACAATAAAGGATTTTGGTTTCATCAAGAACCCGGAGGAACCATGCGTGTACAAGAAAGTAGTTAAAGATGCTGTGACATTCTTAGTACTTTATGTTGATTACATCCTACTCATTGGGAATGATGTAGGGATGTTGCAGTCAACAAAGATAAGGTTATCAGGTAGATTCTCGATGAAGGATTTGGGTGAGGCATCCTATATTCTAGGGATACAGATCTATAGAGATAGATCTAAGAGAATGATAGGACTCACTCAATCAACCTACATCGACACCATATTGAAACGGTTTTCAATGGATGGGTCCAAGAGAGGACATCTACCTATGTGTCATGGAGTTTCTCTATCCAAGTCTATGTGTCCCAAGACTGATGAAGAGATAGAGAAAATGACACATGTACCATATGCGTCAGCCATAGGTAGTATCATGTATGAGATGATATCTACCAGACCGGATGTAGCATTTGCTCTGAGTGTCACGAGCAGATATCAAGCTAATCCCGATCAAATGCATTGGAAAGCCGTGAAGGACATTCTTAAGTACTTACGAAGGACTAAGAATATGTTCATGGTATATGGAGGAAGAGAACTAAAATTGGAAGGCTATACCGACTCTAGCTTCCAAAGTGACGTGGATGACTCGAAGTCAACCTCTGGATTTGTGTTCATGCTCAATGACGGTGCTGTCTCTTGGAAGAGTTCCAAGCAGGACACCACAGCGGATTCCACCACTGAGGCAGAATACATTGCAGCATCAGCTGCTGCTAAAGAGGCCGTTTGGATGAGGAATTTCGTCCAAGAGTTGGGCGTGATTCCGGAAGTTGTTGGTCCAGTCCCGGTGTACTGTGACAACACGGGTGACGTTGCTCAGGCAAAGGAACTAAGGTCTCATCAAAGATCCAAACACGTACTGAGGAAATACCACATCATCCGGGAGATTATGGAAAGAGGAGACATCACTGTCGAAAGAGTGGCCTCTGCAGACAATATCGCTGATCCACTTACTAAGCCCTTGCCAGGACCATTATTTGACAAACATCGCGAAGCAATGGGTCTACGTAGTATGACTAGTTGGCTTTAGGGCAAGTGGGAGATTGAAAGAGTGGGTGCCCGGTGAGCCAACTTGTGGCTAAGGGCTTTGATGACTCTTTGTATAAACAATCTTTTGTTTAATATAATTTATATTTTTATTAATGGCAATGACTTTATCTTTCTTCATATTGATATATTGTGATATACTATTGTTGTTTTGATAAATACCTTGAATATACTATAGTGTATGTAAGATGTGGTAGTACATGGGGATGTCTATCATGAAACACATCTTATAGTCACTGTATATTCTAAACTGTTCCTAGTCGATTGAGCCGTCCGATAATAAGGATAAGGATCGCTCGAGTTTGAGACTAGCATTTGCGATGCAGAGTACCACGTTTCATTGGTAAGGAACATAGAGATGTTCGAAGCATGCAAATGGATATTCATATGATGAATGATCGAACTACCCTATCCGGACTTTCCATGTGGTTATCACTTATCGAGTGGATAAAGTCCGCGGTTTTGGTTGTACATCATTAGTCCTTACTACTTGAAACATCATTGAGACTCTATATGCTAGTACTGTGCTTTGACTCGTTTACCGACTCTATTGGGGTCATCAGGTGTCGGGATTGGGTACAATTACAACACATATAGGAGTCGATGCTTTGTTGTCAAGGATTCACCACATACTTGCGAGTGTGGATATCCTATGCGATCTGAGGAGATATTAGTGTGACGAATCTCTGGCCAGAGTACATGATGTGTTTTAAGAAATGGTTTCTTAGTAGCACATGCGATGTCACTATTTGATCTTCAAGATGTATTGCATAGTTATCGAATCTCGAACGACTCTCGATTTACCAATGGTTGTTGATTCGATCGGGATATATGGATGAAGGGACCGTACTGTACGCTAACCAAAATCTATTGGTTCTTGTAGGCACTATCAGTGATACCTAGGGAATCATGGGGCGATGTTGCTAGGCGCTCTTACCATGATTCGATGGGCAAGTCGGAAATTGTTGTTCCGAGTCACAAGGAGTTGTGAGCCCACGGCTAGCTGTATCCCTGAACCATTGAGGGTCACACAGAGTAATGGATTTTTAATCCCCGTTGACATAGTTAAATTTAAAGAGTTAAATTTAATGAACAAAGAAGTTGGACTTCTTATTTAAGAGTAGAGGAGTAAGATTTCCTAAAATAACATAGGGATGGGCATTTTTGGAAATCACTGAATTCGGATTCAGAAAAATTTATCTTGACTTTAAAAGGTGCAGAAATGGTTTCTGTGCACATTGGTGAAATCGGTTTATCAATCGGAGTCATGATGAATTTTATATTAATTTCTGAACATGCGAGCTTTGCTTGTCGGGCTTGAACTTATGATTAATGGGCCCTAAGCTGTTAGCGGCCTACATTATAACTGAGTTATTGCAGTACAGAAATTACACACAACAGGTCACAATTTTCGAAAACCCTAGTATTTTTCTCTAACAGTGGCCGCCCCCCTCCCCTCTGCTCAGGATAATCCAGCCTGCGAATTTTGAATTTGCAGTCTGGTTTAACGGATCAAATTCGTTAATTCTCTTCGTAGAAACTTCTGATAGATTTTCTAGTGCAATCTATCAGAGGGATTAAATATCCGTTCGTGGACCTGATTGAAGAACAGTTCGTCCATCAGTTCCAGGGATATACAACAAGAGCAGAGCAATCTGTTGGTGTCCATAATCTCGATTCGAGATTGGAGGTAAAAATTTATAATTGTTATTTAATTTTTACACACACAATTTAATCGTAAAAGTTTTGATACCCATTATGGAATCGTTCCATATATAATTTTTAAACTTTCGCTGCATCGGGTATCAATTTGGATTGATCTGATCGCCGTTCTACAACAAATAAATCAAAATTTCTGCTCAATAAGAACATCTAAATCTTAGATTTCATCTCATTCAAATCATTTAAACATCATTAATGTAAATATCGATAATCATCAAGCTAAAACAAAAAGCAACATTCATGCTATTATAACAAATCACATAGTCAAATAACATGTAAGCAAACAAGTGTGTAGTTTAGGGTCTTAAGAAGTCTCATAACCGTCTTGAGGATTCAATCCCAAAATCTTTCATTGTTTGCTCATACCTTCAATCTTTTAAATTCTGGAAAATATTAATTCCTGAAACGATATAACTCAATCAACTCAAACAATTTTATTCGATCAAAAATTCGGCATTTCAAAACAATTTACTGAACCAACCTCAACCGAAATCTCAACAACTCAGCTTTAGAAAACTTGAACCGAAATAAACTCCAATCAAATTTGAAATGGATAATAAAATTTCACAATATTATTTTTAAATTCCTCAGCTCAATCCAATACCAATAAACTCTTTCAAAATTAATCCGACGACATAACGACTAAAAATCGGATATCTCCAAAATATCAACATCAATAATTCATCAAAATCATCTCAAAACTTCAACAATATCTCGAAATTCCCTTCATCATGTAAGCTGAAATTTTCTAAAAAAAATGCATATTCAAACGATGGTATTTTCTCAAACTGTCTAAGATATATCATCTCTACAAGATCAAAAACATATATATACATTCCAATCTCGAATCTAACATAACTCAAAATTTAAAACTTTGTAGAATCTTACCAAACTTACGTATAATGTAGCCCTTGATGTTGGGATTTCAAATATGTGATTATCTTTAAATTCTACTGGTCGGATGATGACGGATCGAAGCTTGAAGAATCGAAAATGGCGTTGAGCTCTCTTCTTTCCTTCTTCCTGCCTCTCTCACGCAAAGTGATGAATGATATATACAATACATACAATATCTCTTAAGTTTGATTGGTCCAAGACTTAGTCAAAGTCTCATTTTCACCTTAGTCCTTGGTCAAACTTAAAAACTTCAATTCACTCCATAAATTTCTGAAACTCGGAATTTAAATCCAAAATACTATAAATTCTCAAATTAAATATTTTTGGGGCATTACAACACCTAGCACAAAACTTAGCCCAACACTTACCTTTAACTTACCTGAACAGAATGATGAACAGAGGACAGGTGATCATGAGGTTTCTGAAGAAGAATTACAGGATGATGGACATGACGTACCCAGTCGAATTCAGAAAAATCATCCATCCTCTCAAATTATTTGAGATGCACAAGGAATCATGCAAACCCAAATAAAGGAGAAAGTTGAATACAGAAAGATGATAGGGTTAGTGTGAATGAGTTCCACATACTCTTAGGTAAGACACTCTTGTTTTGTGTCCAGCGTTGAGCCAAAAAATGTTGTTGAGGCTTTAAAAGATGAATTTTGATTCAATGCTATGCATGATGAACTTGAAAAATTTGTGAGGAATGATGTGTAGATTTTAGTTCCTCCACCTGATCATAGTAATATAATTGGAACAAAATGGATTTTTAAGAATAAAAATGATGAATCTGGAAATATTGTAAGGAACAAAGCTAGGTTGGTAGCTCAAGGCTATACAGAGGTTGAGGGTGTAGACTTTGATGAAACCTTCGCTCCTGTAGCCTGTATTCAGTCTGTCAGAATATTGTTAGTCATTGTGTGTCACATGAAAATGAAACTTTTTCAAATGTATTTTAAAAGTGCATTTTTGAATGGAATTTTGAGTGAAGAAGTGTATGTGAGAAAACCTAAGGGATTTGAAGATCCACGTCATCTTGATCATGTTTATAAGCTGAAGAAGGCCTTATATGGATTAAAACAAGCATCTCGTGCTTGGTATGGAAGACTTACTGAATATTTGCTCGACACTGGCTTCAAAAAAGGTGAGGTAGACAAAACACTTTTTGTTCAAAAAGTACAAGGTAACCTTCTTTTTTGTCAAATCTATGTTGATGACATAATTTTGTGTGCTTCATCTCAAAAACTTGTGAATGAATTTGTTTAGTGCATGTCTAATACCTTTGAAATGAGCATGGTTGGTAAGTTGAATTACTTTTTGGGTTTTCAAGTGAAACAAATGAGTGATGGTATCTTTTTGTATCAAAAAAAATATGCTAAGAATTTGGTGAAGAAGTTTTGTACTGATAATGATAAACATATGAAAAAACCAATGGGATTGAATGAAAAACTGTGTAAGGACAATGTTGCGGACAGTGTTGACAACACTTTGTATCGAAGCATAATTAGAAGTCTACTGTATTTGAGTGCGAGTCAACCTTATATTATGTTCAGTGTGTGTTTGTGTGCTCGATATCAATCTGATCCTAAAGTCACACATTTGTAAGCTGTAAAAAGAATCTTGAAGTATGTGGCAGGAACTTTAGAATTGGGTTTGTGGTACACTATAGAAACCAATACTAATTTGGTAGGTTATAGTGATGCTGATTGGTCAGGAGATGTTGATGAGAGAAAAAGCACCACGGGTGGTTGTTTTTATTTGGGTAATAACTTGGTGTCATGGTATAGTAGAAAGCAGAATTATGTCTCTTTCCACTGCTGAATCCGAATATGTGGCAACGGGAAGTTTTTGTTCTCAAATACTTTGAATGAATCAAATGTTAAAAGGCTATGATTTTAAAAGTAAAACTCCAATTGTGTATTGTGTCAACTCAAGTGCTATAGATATATCAAAGAACCCAGTACAACACTCTCGAACAAAACACATTGACATAAGACATCACTTCATTCGAGATTAAGTTGAAAAAGACATGATCCGTATGGAGTATGTTGGGACCAATAACCAACTGGTCACACAAAATCATTAGACTTTGAGAGATTCTCAAGTTTTAAGAAATCTCTCAATATGTGTTCATTATAATCACTCACGTTTGCTGTCCCTAAGTGTTTCCAACATTGAAGGACAACACCAAACATACTTGTGCATTTTTAGGACTTTTAGGCATATTGCATTTTCATTCTGTCCTATGTTTTGCACTATTTGATGACATTAACTAACATGCTATAGTATTTCTGCAAAAGTTATTTTTATAAAAACACTTGCCATGATAATGTGCTCTAACTAAATCACGAAGTAGTTGAGGAATGTTCGTGTATTCCATGATCTTGTCCCATGTGAAAAGTGGTTTCGCAAATTTAGAGTCTAGTTTGATAAAATTTCAGTGGTCAATGTCTTGAAAATCAAACTAAAACCGAAATAAAATTGGAAAAAGTTACCTAAAGGAATCCGAGGAATACCGTTCTTTTAGTGTGAAAGCTACCACTTCTGAACCAAACTAAGAAAACATGGCTCTGGAAGTGTGAAAAATTCATCAAAATATTTTGAAAACTATAGTGTTGTTGGAAAGTGTTGCCAACACTAGTGTTTAACACGTACTGCACACACTTTGTTTGCATATTTTTGTTGATCTAATTTTAATACATTCTGTTTTAGGCATAAATTAGGTCATGAATAGATCATTAATGTGAATATCTTTTGCTAAGGGTTAAACGCTCAAAGATGGACAAAATTGAAAAATTTCCCTATTTGCTAAAAATTGAATTGTTTGAGATTGAATATGTTTCAGTGGTGTTCATAAGAAGTGGAGTTATTTATGGGCTGATTTTGATTTAATCTTAAGGGTGAGTTAATCAGGTGATCACCTTAAATAACAAATATTTAATTTCCATAAAGTGTGTTTTTTTATCATTGAAGCTTTATTACCGTTAGAAGGTAACTATCACCAATTCAGTTGAGAAAGAAAGGGATTATGATAGATTGTGTTTTCGTTTAAATTCTACTACCCTTATATATTGGATTTACTGTGGGTATGTCCCCTTATCTTTCTATCTCATCACCTTCACACCCTTACTCAATCTCACTGCAAATTTTCTCTCTGAAATTATCACTTCCAAATTTTTATAATGGCAGGAAAAGCTTTTGATTCACACGACATAATCTTGGAGATGGGATACAAGGAGGAAGATTCATCGAACATTTCCCCGGAAAACCCTTCTCTCGCGATTGTCCCTGCTGTTATTCAACCTGAACCTCTTGATATTGTTGCTCCTGGAGAACCCTGGAATGCGATTGACATTGAAAATCCCCCTGATTTTTCTGTGTTGAATCGAGTGTTCCCAACACAGCCAATCGCACGGAGGTTCAAATGCCAATCAGGTTACAATCCTGACTTTACTACCACCAAGAGATTTTGAGGAAAGGGGGAAACTTCTCGGCCTATTCTACATGACCCAGACTTCTCATCTAAAGAGGAATCTGAGGATCAAAACTTTGAGGTGTTTTCCAGATCGAAACCCTCTGTTGCTGCTGTTGCAAAATCTCAGGATGAAAACTCCTATACTGATGAGGATTATTCTGATGTGGCTCCTGCTGGAAAAGAGCCATCTAGTGCTCCTATTGTTGCTAATATTGAACAACCAACCAAAGAGGCTAATGCTCCTATTGAGCCATGATTTTCTACTGATGATGAAATTTCTCTGGCCACATTCATGGATAATATTCGGAAATCCAGAGCTAAGCCATCTGCATCCTCCCCTGCTCTTTCTGAAGAAGAACCGAAAGTTGAGATGATGTAAGAATACGAGGATAATAGGCCTCAGAAGTCTGATAGCTAATCTTTTTCAAGTTCTGCGGAAGAAGATTATGAAGATGTTGCATCTGATGAGTCTGCCAATGATGAAGGACAAGTTACTGATGAAAGTGTTGCCAACACTGAGGAAAACACTGATGCTGACTCTGACAATGATATTGATCCTGCTAAGGCATAAAATCTCTAGTTTTATTTAAAGACTTATGCTGATGAATGGGATGTTCACTCTGCAAGGGAATTCTAGGAGGAGAGAAATATTGAGTTTCGAGAAGCAGAACTTGGTGATATTTTTGGAGAAACAGAATCTTCTCAACACTTTTACGTTAGCTGTTCCTTCTCCAGAAAGGTCGTACTTGAGTTTTACAACAATCTTAGTACAAGTACTGGGAATGAATTTTGCCAAGTTTGGACAGATTTATGTTTGACTGAAAGTTTATGATTTTACTTATGTGCTCATCAATGAATATTATCACACTACTGATGTAGAGGATGATGCATTCACTGAAGACATTGACCAGATCACAAAAGTGATAACAGGAGGTATTGTTCAGAATTTTCCACTGTATCCTGATATATTGTCTGCTGCAAAGCTGACTTCTTTCTTCTATGTGCTGCACAAAATTTCCATCCTCAATTGGACACCATCAACCAATACAACAGTGGTTTTGCCTTGTTTGCAATTGGGACTCAAGCTTCCTTAGATTTTGTCAAGATAGTCTTCAAGGCGATTCTCTCTTTTAGAGAAGGTGGGTGGAAAGCGTCCAAAATCCCGTTTCCATCGCTCATTTATGGAATTCTGGAATCTCAAGGATTTCAGAAGGAAGCTGATGAAGAGTTGATAGGAGGAGATGAGCTGTTGAATATTTCTCCGACTTTGCTGAAAGGAAATCGCAAGATTGATCTTCCCTGGGATGGTGTTGCACCAAGTGTTGCCAACACTGAAACCGTTCCTCCGACTACCATTCATAAACACTAATCAACCCTTTCTGAATGTTGTTGCGATAAGATCTCACATGGCTCATTGACAAATGTGTTATTGTGAATTATTTTGTGCTATTTTCGAGTTTAGTTTGCATGCATTCATTGTGTCTTTGAGAGTTTTTGTTCTTTTTATTTATTATTTCATGCATGCGGTCTACATTTCACTTTTCTAGGTTTATCTGCAGGAACAATGAAGAATCATGGATTTTTGGGGGTAGAGCACATCACGCTCAAGCAGGTACTTTATACCGCTCGAGTGTGTCAGGGGAAAATCAAATTTCATGGAAGAAATATTGCGCTCGAGCGGGATCTTTTTACCGCTCGAGCGCATTGATTTTGAGACAGTTAAGTTGTCAGAAGAATGCTCTGCTATTTTACAAAATAAACTTCGTCCGAAACTTAAAGATCTGGGTAGTTTTTCAATTCCTTGCACCATTGGAAATTCTTTCTTTAGTAAGGCGTTGTGTGATCTGGAAGCTAGTATAAATCTGATTCCTTATTCATGTTTTCAAAAACTTGGAATTGGTGAAGTTAAACTAACTACAATTTCCCAACAGTTGGCAGATAGATCTATTAAACATCATAGGGGAATTGTAGAAAATGTGTTGGTAAAAGAAGACAAGTTTATTTTTCCGGTGGACTTTTTTGTACTTGATATGGAAGAGGATCGTAAGATACCTTTTATTTTAGGGAGACCGTTTTTAGCCACCGGAAAAGCTCTTATTGATGTGCAGAAAGGAGAATGAATCTTGCGAATGAATGATGAGAGTGTGGTTTTTAATGTATTCCATAGTATTAAATATTCTGTGGACAATTCTGATTGTTTTAGAATTGATGTTACTGACGAGCTGGTTGAGTGCACTTTGCAGGAACAGTTGTCTAGAGAACCACTCGAGATCTGCATGAGAAGAGAAGCACATGATGAGATCGAATGTGAATAAGCGTAAGAGTGTGCGCGATAATTAGATGGAACTAAGCCAATTTCTAGATCGGTAAATTCAAAGATAAGGGAACTTGGGCACATCCCAAAGCCATTGAAGTCATCTACTGAAGAACCCCCTATTCTCGAACTCAAAACTCGCCCTTCTCATTTGAAATATTTATATATATTTAATAATGATAAGCTTACAATAATTTTTTCATCTTCTCTGACAGTAAGTGAGGAAGAGAAACTACTGAGAGTATCTAGAGATCACATTCGAGCAATAGGATGGAGCATTGCCTACATCAAGGGAATCAGCCCATCCATGTTTATGCACAAGATCCTGATGGAAGCGGAGCACAAGACCTCAACCCAGCCATAGAGACGCCTCAATCCAGCAATGCAAGAGGTGGTGAAGAAAGGTTCGATTAAAATACTAGATGCAGGCACAGAGACGCCTCAATCACTATCTCTGATAGTGAATGGGTAAGTCCAATCCAGGTAGTACCAAAAAGGGATTGATAACAGTGGTTGAATATGAAAACAATGAACTCATTCCTACTCGTATTTTTATAGGGTGGCGTGTTTGCATTGATTATAGAAAACTTAATGACGCCACCTGTAAGGACCATTTCCCTCTCCCCTTTATTGATCAAATGGCTGAGAGGTTGGCCGTACATGTTTTTTCTTGTTTTTTAGATGGTTATTCCGGTTATATGCAAATACCCATAGCACCAGAGGACTAGCACAAAAATACTTTTACATGTCCATATGGTACATTTGCAGATAAATGAATGCCTTTTAAGTTATGTAATGCACCGACAACCTTTCAAAGATGCATGATAGCTATATTCCATGATATGGTAGAAAAATTCATTGAAGTGTTCATGGATGATTTTTCTGTGGTGGGTTCTTCATTTGATGTTTGCTTGTGTAATTTATCAAAAGTGCTGAAAATATGTGAAGAGTGTAATCTTGTGCTAAACTGGGAGAAGTATCACTTTCTAGTAAGAGAGAGGATAGTTTTGGGACATAGAGTGTCTAAGAGAGGAGTGGAGGGTGGATCGAGCAAAAATTGAAGTTATTGAAAATTTTCACCTCCAACGAATTTGAAAGGAATAAGAAGCTTTTTGGGGCATGCTGGTTTTTATAGGCGCTTTATGAAAGATTTTTCTTCTATTGCTAAGCCCCTAACCAATTTATTAATGAAGGAGATGTCTTTTAATTTTTCTGATGAGTTTTTGCAGACATTCCAAATAATAAAGTAAAAGCTGATCACTGCACCTATCATTGTGGCCCCAGATTGGAGTTTATCCTTTGAGTTAATGTGCGATGCTAGTGACACGACGTTGGGAGCCGTCCTAGGGCAAAAGAGAGATAAAGTCCTTCATGTGGTTTACTATGCCAGTATCACTCTCTCTACCGCCCAATTGAATTATGTCACAACAGAAAAATAACTCTTGGATGTAGTGTTCGCGGTTGTTAAATTCAGATCTTACCTTGTGGGGAGCAAGATCATTGTCCACACCGACCATTCAGCCTTGAAGTACTTAATGAGAAAGAAGGATGTGAAGCCAAGTTTGATTCGTTGGGTTTTGTTTCTGCATGAATTTGACATGGAAATCGTTGATAGAAAAGGGACTGAAATCCAAGTGGCGGACCATTTATCCCGTCTGGAGAATCAAGGAATCGAGAATCAGGTAATTCATGATGAATTCCCAGATGAGCAATTGTTTGAGGTAACCACTTTATCATGTTATGCGGATATAGTAAACTATCTGTCAAGAAAGTTTCTTCCCCCTCACTTGAATTATCAACAGAAAAAGAAAATTTTCTCGGATCTGAAATATTTTTTATGGGATTATCCTTTACTCTTTAAGATTTGTGCAGATGGTGTTATATGTAGATGCATTCCAGTGGAGGAGGTAAGTTCTATACTCACACACTATCACACAGGACCGACCGGAGGCCACTTTGGAGCTAGTAGAACCGCCGCTAAAGTACTCCAATCGGGCTTCTACTAGCCGTCACTGTTTAAAGATTCTTATAATTTTGTGCAAGCTTGTGATGAGTGTCAGCGAGTAGGAAATATTTATAGGAGACATGAGATGCCCCTGAATATTATTCTTTTCTGTGAAGTTTTTGAAGTATGGGGTATTGACTTTATGGGACCCTTTCCAGTTTTTGATGGGAAAAAATATATTCTGGTAGCGGTTGACTATGTGTCTAAGTGGGTAGAAGCACTTGCTTGTAGAACTAATGACTCTAGGGTTGTTGTGAAATTTATGAAGAAATATGTGTTTTCAAGGTATGGTACACCTAGGGCCATAATTAGTGATGGAGAGACTCACTTTTGTAACCACTAGTTTGACACTTTTTTGAGTAAATATGGGGTCACTAATAAGGTGGAAACAACTTATCACCCCCAAACCAGAGGACAGGTTGAAGTCTCAAATAGGGAGCTTAAAAAAATTTTGGAGAAAATTGTGAGTTAAAATAGAAAAGAGTGGCCTAACAAATTATATGATTTTTTATGGGTCTATCGCACTGCATTTAAAATACCTATAGGAATGTCTCATCTTATGTTGTTATATGGCAAAGCAAGTTATCTGCCTGTTGAACTTGAAGATAAAGCTCTATGAGCCACTAAATTTCTAAATTTTGATGTTAATGCAACAGGTGAGGAACGGATTCTGTAGTTGAATGAGCTAGTCGAGCTAAGATTGGATGCTTACAAGAATGCGAAATTATATAAGGAGAAGACAATGCGATGGCATGATCAGAATATTGTCACTCGTGAGTTCGAACCAAGCCAACAGTTATTATTATTTAACTCACGGTTGAAACTCATGCCAGGTAAACTGCGCTCGAGGTGTTCAGGACCATACACAATCACGCAAGTTCTACCATATGGCACTGTGGAGATCACTAGTCCGGAAACTGGGGAATTCAAATTCAATGGCCAAAGGCTAAAAATTTATCGTGGTGGATGCGTGGACAAAACTCAGACCACAATGGATCTGCAGGACCCCAGGACAGTAAAATGATAGTACAGTCAAACTATAGACTATAAATTTATATCGCTCGAGCGCACGGTCCTCTGATTCTCGGATTTTTTTTAATTCTTTGCGCTCGATCATGTACTTTCTACCGCTCGAGAGCACGATCATCTGGTTGAGGAAATTGTTTTTGAAGTCTTCGCGCTCGAGCGTGTACTTTCTACCACTCGAGCACGATTCCATCTACTTTAATATTAGACGCAGACCCTTCTTTCCACATTCATTCCCTTTCTCTTATTTTTCGAAACCCTACCTCTTTCCCCTTCAAATAGACCTCCCTCACCATATATCTTCTCGAATTTGCAGGTAAAATATCATTCACACGCTGGCCGCCTGATCTCACGACTCTTTCCTGCCGCTGCGACCCTCTCCTTCACTCCGCCAACCTGCCCTGTTTGCACCACCGAGCCACCACTCCCCCAGCCATTTTCTTTTTGCCGCCATCGTGCCGCTCTCTTATCTTTACTTGCTGAACCAATTGCACCAAATAAAGCTCGAACATCAAGCCACACAGCTGCCACCTCGTCCTCTTCCACTCTCGCCAGAAAATTCATCTCCTCGAAGGCAAAGAAAAGGTATGATCACGCTAAACTCCACCCTAAACCCATTCTCGAGCATGGAATAGATTTGAATGCGAGGGCTAGTGATATTTGGGAGGATGTCCAAAACCGAAATTGGATTACTTATTGCACCCAAACGAAAGCTGCAATAATACCCGTGGTGAGGAAATTTTATGCAAACGCACCTGAGAGAGATGATGATAAAGCATTTGTGACAGGGCAACTTATGCCCTATGATGTAGGCACTTTGAATCGGCTGTTAGAGACACCTCGGGTGGACGACTCCCAATACCAACATTTTAAGGTCAACCCGGATTTTAATCTTATTATCAAGCATATTTGTTTTTCGGGGGCTGCGTAATAGGATTCTGTGAAGCGTTTACACTTTATGGAAAAATTTTAGAAGATGGATCCGGCGATGTGGTATGCGTTTGTAGCCAAGAGAATGATGTCAGTGTCTCATACTATCGATGTTCACTCGGATCGAACTATTATGTTGTATGCTTTGGCAATGGACTGGCCGATCAATGTTGGGCGCGTTATTTTCTAAGAACTTCTCCACTCCATCCACACTTTGCATGTTGGTTTGTTTTTTCCCTCGATCTTGTCAGAGTTGTGAATTCAAGCTAGGGTTGTGCCTTATGAAGATGAAGAGTGGTTTCAATCTGGAAAGCCATTAGATGACTCCACCTGGGAAGTCAAGGAAAAGACCCGCTGTAGAGTTTCTCCACTGGCAAGGGGAGAGAGTTCCGCCGGACCAAGACATTGCCGCCGCCACTTCCCCATCGTCGTTTCGTCGTGGACAAAATTTTGGAATTATCTTCTTTTGCTCATTATGATAATGATTACCTGAACGCTACTACTGCTCATCTCCATAATGTGGAGACCATGATCCGTGGGTTGACCACTCAATTCGGTTTAGACCCATCCAGTTATCCAGTAGCTCCCCAGTACCCGTTCCCGTTCTAGTTTCAGTATGCCGCACCACACCGCGCCACTCCCGCTAGTGTTACACCTCCTAAGCTTGAAGAAGAAGAGGACGAGAATGTTGATTGACCCGAGGGGATTTTCGTTTTTAATTCTTTTTGTTGCTTCTCATTTCTTTGTTAATTGCATCTTTTTTTTTTTTTGTGTTTTTATTTGTGTCTTGAGTGTTGTGGCCACATTTGGGACAATGTTGGCTTTGAGTATGGGGGGATTTGTTGCATGTTTTTGTTAGTATTTAGATTGTTTGCATGTTGGTTGCATTTTATATTTATACTTATGTTTTGTATATTGTGTTTCATTTTACTTGTGTTTGTGTCTAGTTAGGATACTAAATGGGAGCCGGTGATGATTGTGAAGTTAGAAAATTGAAGTTTGTTGAAAATCCTTGTCCTTGACTTGACATGAGAATACTTAGATTGAACCGTAAATATTTTAAGCACTACTGTTAAACCAATGAATTGTAGCAAAAAAAATTGATGAAGTTCTTCTCTGCTTGACCATTGAATGGCACTGGGTGTTTAGTGATCTCAATTATGCCTTGAATTTCGGTGATCCTCTGATAGTGCACTTATGATCTCATATGCGCACCTTTTTTTTTTGAAAATAAAGAACAAAGAAACAAAATTTAAAAGAAACAAAAATTTCAAACAGAAAAGTTTTTTTTCAAATAAAAAAGATAACAACTCCATCTGGGTCATGGACAAGGTATTGTAATCCTAATCACCTAGTCCAGGGCGAAGTATGCGGATAAAAAGAGGTTGATGCTCCATCCGAGCTATAGACAAGGGGATTGAAATCCGAGTCCTATCAAAGTTATAGCTAAGTTTGCGGTAATTATTGGGGCAATTATAAGATGGGTGTAAAATCCGGTGCTGCGTAAAAATATAATCTTGAGAGAGGTGTGATTGTTAGAGGTATCTAGAAAGAATGGATTTATGAGAAGGAACTGGCACTGATGTGTTATTAGGTCGGTAAGTACAGATTCTATCTAAGTTACAGGTAACTGGAATAACATCGCACGCATACACGTTCACGCTAAATCGGAGATGTATTGTGAAGAGTTGAGGGTATTTTTGAACTTGGAATGTACTTATACTTCACTGGGGCGATTACTTTCCCATGGAATTATCCTAATTTCATTGTGTGTCGTTATGTTTGTTTTTGGCACTTGTCTTGCTCGAGGCCGAGCAAGATTCAAGTATGTGGGAGTTGATAAGTGTGTTATTCTGCATTATTTTGTGCTATTTTTGAGTTTAGTTTGCATGCATTCATTGTGTCTTTTGAGTGTTTTTGTTCTTTTTATTTATTAATTCATGCTTGAGGTCTACATTTCACTTTTCCGAGTTTATCTGCAGGAACAATGAAGAATCATAGATTTTTGGGGCAGAGCAAATCACGCTCAAGCGGGTACTTTATACCGCTCGAGCGCGCCAGGGGAAAATCAAATTTCATGGCAGAAATATTGCGCTCGCGGAAAAAATTATTGTGAAGACAGAGAAGTGTGCGCTCGAGCGGGATCTTTCTACCGCTCGAGCGCGATCGCGGGATAAAGAATTCTATTTTTGGTGGACTCTCGTTTTAAAAGAAAAAAAATCTAATGGAGTCGGGGGATAAATAGAAAACTATTCATCAGATTAAATGTAGTGACCCTTACCCGGATCACCTACTAAACAGAACTTAGGCATGCAATTAACTTAATAAAACAGATATCAGAATAAAACTGCGGAAACCATAAACATTATACAATCCCAAGTAAAGGAATCTGTAATTAATCCAATTAATATACAACCAAATCGAATAGCTGTATCAACCCAAACAACAGTAATAAAACCTCGACGAAGCTCCAGCTGGACAACCACTGACTAGCCCCTCTTGGATCCACCCGCCTTGTCCAATCGCAAACCTACCCCATGGAATAGGGTGTCCAAAAACACAGAGTACGAGACGTGAGCATAAAACGCTCAGTACGAGAGTATGAGTATACATGCATGCAAAGTGAACTCCCTAAAAACTCGAGGTCAAGGATCAGATAACAGAGACAGACCGGGCCCTGGTATGTAGCACGCTATGCCGTCGCTTCAGGAGGTGGCTCCCATACCGAGATAACCGTGGATAAGCCGGACCCAAATCGATGGAAGTCCATCCACTAACAGGATAGGGTACAACCCTACTAATAGACATCTCGAAAGAGATACTGCAAGATGCAAATGAATGCAGCATAATATCATGGCATATAAATCATGCAGTCACATAATACATGCATACTCAGTCAGGATATCTCGAACAGTTACTTTCGTACCTCAAAATAGTGCAAGCTCTACCAACTCTAGGTCCACGCCTATAGTCTGCTCTATACTGCCAAATGATACTACTATCATTAAAGTGTTCTAAAAGCCTTAATTAAGCTATTGCATACTCCTAAATATTTATAGGAAGCAAAAGCTATACATTCGTCCGTCGTTAGCCCTTTGATGTCGATGCCTCCAGAACTTGGGCACAACTCTGCTACGACTTCCGAACGCCTCGCCGACCACCGGGTCAAGCCTAGGAAGGCTAGAACAACTCGAATAGACTAGAAAGGAAAGGGAAATACTCGGAATTGGCAATTGGAAATGAAGCCTCGGCCCTCTATTTATAGACAACGATCGGAACTTCCGATCCTCGATCGGAACGTCCGATCCTGCTATCGGAGCTTCCGAAGATCCTGATCTACCACGTGTCAAAATATCACTTGTTGACTCCGGATAGGGGTGATCGGAGCTTCCGATCCTGATCGGAGCTTCCGATCTAACCACACGTCATGGATGACGTAATATCATCGGTGCCTCCGATTGCTCATCAGAGCTTCCGATCCTGTTCGGAGCTTCCGATCGTGCCTTCGGAGCTTCCGATCCGTCCGATACCCAATTTATTTAATTAGCATTAATCCTTTAATTACTCAATTAGGGTACGGGCTACTACATTCTCCCCCACTTAAGATATTTCATCCTCGAAATCAGATATTAAGTACTGAATGTAATACATAAATCAGAAACATTCTTTATTCAAATCAAACGTTTACAGAGTTTGCAACTGAATACAACTAAAGAATGAAATCAAACAACTCAGGATGGTCTTCACGCATCCTGTCCTCAAGCTCCCAAGTAGCTTCCTCAGTGCCTCGGTGCTGCCACTGAACCAAAACCAAAGGAATGACTTTTTTTCCGTAAAACCTTATCCTTATAATCCAGGATACGAATAGGTTTCTCAACATAGGTCAAATCCTTGTTCACCTGAACCTCAGACCGCTGCAGAATATGAGATTCATCCACCACATACCGTCGCAACAGAGATACGTGGAACACGTCGTGAATACTGGATAGATGCGGTGGCAAAGCTAGTCGATAAGCCAAATCGCCAATGCTCTCCAAGATCTCAAACGGACCGATAAACCTGGGAGATAACTTGCCCTTAAGGCCAAATCTGAGAATTTTGCGGAAAGGTGACACTCTCAGAAACACTTTCTCCCCGACATCGAACTGCAAAGGCCTACGCTTGATATTAGCATAGCTGGCCTGACGATCCTATGCAGTTTTAATCCGTTTCTTGATCTGATCGATAATGTCTACCGCCTGCTGGATAAGCTCCGGTCCCTCAGCCTGTCTCTCCCCCACTTCTTCCCAGAAGAGTGGAGTACGACAACGTCGCCCGTACAACGCCTCAAAAGGTGCCATCCCAATACTAGTGTGATAGCTGTTGTTGTACACGAACTCTATCAACGGCAAATGATCCTGCGAGGCTGAACCAAAATCAATGACGCACGCTCTAAGCATATCCTCCAAAGTACGGATAGTGCGCTCTGACTGACCATCAGTCTCCGGATGATAGGCAGTACTCAAACTGAGAGTAGTACCCATCGCACGCTGAACACTCCCCCAGAATCTAGAAGTAAATCTGGGGTCCCGATCGCTGACAATGCTCACAGGCACTCCATGAAGTCGAACGATCTCCTGAATGTACAACCATGTTGTACGATCCACATTGTACTCCCGGCTATAGGCAATGAAATGCACTGACTTGGTGAGTCGATCCACCACAACCCAGATAGCATCACAGTTCCTCGGGGATACCGGCAAATGGGTCACAAAGTCCATTGTGATAAACTCTCATTTCCATTCAGGAATAGGCAGACTGTGAAGCAATCCTCCAGGTCATCGGTGCTCTGCCTTGACCTGTTGACACACAAAACATCTCGAAAAAAACTGATAAACACTGCGTTTCATACCCTTCCACCAGAAACGAGTACGTAGATCCTTGTACATCTTGTTGCTCCCAGGATGAATACTCAACTTAGTGCGATGCGCCTGAGACAAAATCTCCTCTCGCAATTCTTCATCCTGCGGAATCACAAGCCTACCAGACAAACACAAAAAGCCATCTGACTGATAATGAAATCCAGACGAGTTACCCTCGTTAGCTAGACGAGCTAAACGCTGGGTCTTCGAATCAGACATCTGAGCATCTCGGATCCGCAAATACAAAGCTGGCTCAGATAATATCGCAAACATCTGGATACTCTGCATACCTTTCTTATGCTTGAAGGTATATCCCGACGTACAGCAGTCACTGATCGCACTAGACATTGAACAAGTCTAAAGTGCGGATAGTCGCACCTTGCGACACAAAGCATCAGCAGTGAGATTAGCAGCTCCCGGATGGTACTTAATCTCGCAATCATAGTCCTTAAGCAAGTCCATCCAATGTCTCTGCTGTTGGAAAACGGTGTTCAGATCAATCAGAATTGATACCCGGTGCAGCGGAAGTTTTAAAATTTTATATGGAACGATTCCATATCATGGGTATCAAAACTTTACGATTAAATTGTGCGTGTAAAAATTAAATAACAATTAAATTTTTACCTTGAATCTCGAAACGAGATTATGGACACCAACAGATAACTCTGCTCTTGTTGTATATCCCAAGAACTGACGGACGAACAATTCTTCAATCAGGTCCATGAACAGAAGTTTAATCCCTCTGATAGATTGCACTAGAAAATCTATCAGAAGTTTCTACGAAGAGAATTAACGAATTTGATCCGTTAAACCAGACTGCAAATTCGAAATTCACAGGCTGGAATTTTCGACAGAGAGAGGAGAGGGGGCGGCGGCCACTAGAGAGAAAAACCTAGTGTTTTCGAAAATTATGCCTTTTTTTTGTGTGTAATTTCTGTACTGCAATAACTTATTTATAATGTGGGCTGCTAACAGCTTAGGGCCCATTAGTCATAAGTTCAAGCCTGACAAGCAAAGCCCGCATGTTCAGAAATTAATATAAAATTTATCGTGACTCAGATTGATAAACCAATTTCACCAATGTGCACAGAAACCATTTCTGCATCTTTTAAAGTCAAGATAAATTTTTTGAATCCGAATTCAGTGATTTCCAAAAATGCCCATCCCTATGTCATTTTAGGAAATCTTACTCTTCTACTCTGATATAAGAAGTCCCACTTTTTTATTTACTAAATTTAATTCTTTAAATTTAATTATCTCAACGGAGATTAAAAATCCATTACTTGTGTGAACCTCAATGGTTCAGGGATACAGCTAGCCGTGGGCTCACAACTCCTTGTGACTCGGAACAACAATTTCCGACTTGCCCATCGAATCATGGTAAGAGCGCCTAGCAACATCGCCCCATGATTCCCTAGGTATCACTGATAGTGCCTGCAAGAACCAATAGATTTTGGTTAGCGTACAGTACGGTCCCTTCATCCATATATCCCGATCGAATCAACAACTATTTGTAAATCGAGAGTCGTTCGAGATTCGATAACTATGCAATGCATCTTGAAGATCAAATAGTGACATCGCATGTGCTACTAAGAAACCATTTCTTAAAACACATCATGTACTCTGGCCAGAGATTCGTCACACTAATATCTCCTCAGATTGCATAGGATATCCACACTAGCAAGTATGTGGTGAATCCTTGACAACAAAGCATCGACTCCTATATGTGTCATAACTGTACCCAATCCCGACACCTAATGACCCCAATAGAGTCGGTAAACGAGTCAAAATACAGTACTAGCATATAGAGTCTCAATGATGTTTCAAGTAGTAAGGACTAATGGTGTACAACCAAAACCGCGGACTTTATCCACTCGATAAGTGATAACCACTTGGAAAGTCCGGATAGGGTAGTTCGATCATTCATCGTATGAATATCCATTTGCATGCTTTGAACATCTCTATGTTCCATACCAATGAAACGTGGTACTCGGCATTGCAAATGCTAGTCTCAATCTCGAGCGATCCTTATCCTTATTAACGGACGGCTCAATCGACTAGGAACTGTTTAGAATATACAGTGACTATAAGATGTGTTTCATTATAGCCATCCTCATGTGCCACCACATCTTACATACACTATAGTATATTCAAGGTCTTCATCTAAACATCTTATAGTATGTCACAACATAATAATATGATAAAAGATAAAGTAAATGCCATTATAAAATTGTAAATTATATTAAACAAAAGATTGTTTATACATAGAGTCATAAAAGCCCTTAGCCACAAGTTGGCTCACCGGGCACCCACTCTATCAATCTCCCACTTGCCCTAAAGCCAACTAGTCATACTACGTAGTCCCATTGCTTCGCAATGTTTGTCAAATAATGGTCCTGGCAAGGGCTTAGTAAGTGGATCATCGATATTGTCTGCAGAGGCCACTCTCTCGACAGTGATGTCTCCTCTTTCCACGATCTCCCGGATGATGTGGTATTTCCTCAGTACGTGTTTGGATCTTTGATGAGACCTTGGTTCCTTTGCCTGAGCAACGGCACCCGTGTTGTCACAGGACACCGGGACTGGACCAACAGCATCAGGAATGACGCCCAACTCTTGGACGAAATTCCTCATCCAAACGGCCTCTTTAGCAGCAGCTGATGCCGCAATGTATTCTGCCTCAGTGGTGGAATCCGCTGTGGTGTCCTACTTGGAACTCTTCCAAGAGACAGCACCGCCATTGAGCATGAACACAAATCCAGAGGTTGACTTCGAGTCATCCACGTCACTTTGGAAGCTAGAGTCGGTGTAGCCTTCCAATCTCAATTCTCTTCCTCCATATACCATGAACATATTCTTAGTCCTTCGTAAGTACTTAAGAATGTCCTTCACGGCTTTCCAATGCATTTGACCGGGATTGGCTTGATATCTGCTCGTGACACTCAGAGCAAATGCTACATCCGGTCTGGTAGATATCATCCCATACATGATACTACCTATGGCTGACGCATATGGTACATGTGTCATTTTCTCTATCTCTTCATCAGTCTTGGGACACATGGACTTGGATAGAGAAACTCCATGACACATAGGTAGATGTCCTCTCTTGGACCCATCCATTGAAAACCTTTTCAATATAGTGTCGATGTAGGTTGCTTGAGTGAGTCCTATCATTCTCTTAGATCTATCTCTATAGATCTGTATCCCTAGAATATAGGATGCCTCACCCAAATCCTTCATCGAGAATCTACCTGATAACCATATCTTTGTTGACTGCAACATCCCTACATCATTCCCAATGAGTAGGATGTCATCAACATAAAGTACTAAGAATGTCACAGCATCCTTAATTACTTTCTTGTACACGCATGGTTCCTCCGGGTTCTTGATGAAACCAAAATCCTTTATTGTTTCATCAAATTTCTGGTTCCAACTTCTTGATGCTTGTTTGAGACCATAGATTGATCTCTGAAGCTTGCATACCTTATGCTCGCTTCCCATGGATGTGTATCCCTCAGGCTGCGTCATATAGATCTCTTCCTTAATGTTTCCATTATGAAATGCAGTCTTCACATCCATTTGCCATATCTCATAGTCATACCAAGCAGCAATGGCAATAAGGATTCTTATGAACTTGAACATTGCAACTGGTGAAAAGGTTTCATCATAGTCAACTCCTTGTCTTTGAGTATAACCTTTCGCCACCAATCGTGCCTTGTAGGTCAATACCTTACCATCAGGCCCAAGCTTTCTCTTGTAAATCCATTTACACCCTATTGGAACAATTCCATCGGGAGGATCTACTAAAGACCAAACTTGGTTTGTATGCATCGAATCTATTTCCGACTGCATAGCTTCAAGCCATAAATTTGAATCCGCATCAGAAATTGCTTCCTTGAAGTTTCTTGGATCACATCCAACGTCGGGTTCATCTTGATCCCCTTCAAGAAGAAGACCATATCGAATAGGAGGTCTAGAAGTCCTCTCGGATCTTCTAGGTATAGGCGTGTCCTCTGAAGATTCTTGAGGTATGGGATCATTATTTTGTATTTCGGGTTCTTCTCGAATTTCTTCGAGTTCCATCATCTTGCCTTTCTTATCCAATAAGAACTCCTTCTCCAAGAATGTGGCATTCCTTGAAAGAAACACTTTTGTTTCACTAGGATGATAGAAATAATATCCGATTGAATTCTTCGGATACCCTACAAAATAACATAAGGTGGATCGACTATCCAACTTATCTCCCACTGTCTGCTTCACGTAGGCTGGACATCCCCAAATCCTCAAGTACGAATACTTAGGAGTTTTGCCATTCCATAACTCGTATGGTGTTTTATCCACTACTTTGGTGTGGACGTTGTTCAACAACAACACCGCCGTTTCAAGCGCATAGCCCCAAAACGAAGGTGGAAGCTCAGTGAAGCTCATCATGGATCGAACCATGTCCAACAAAGTTCGATTACGACGCTCCGATACACCATTCAGCTGAGGTGTCATAGGAGGAGTCCACTGAGAGAGAATCCCATTCTCTTTTAGATAGCTCAAAAACTAGGTACTCAAGTATTCTCCACCTCGATCCGATCGAAGTGCTTTAATACTTTTACCTAGCTTGTTTTCTACTTCAGCCTTGAATTCTTTGAACTTTTCAAATGCTTCAGACTTATATTTCATTAAATATAAATACCCATACCTTGAATAATCATCAGTAGAGGTAATGAAGTAGGTGTGGCCAAATTGAGTACCAATTCTAAATGGACCACAAACATCTGTATGGATCAAATCCAACAGATTTTGACTACGCTCAGGTTTCCCCTTGAATGGAGATTTAGTCATTTTTCCTTTTAGGCAGGATTCACAAGTAGGTAGAGAGTTAATATCAGACATATCAAACATGCCCTCTCCCACTAGCTTGTTCATCCTCCTTGAGGAAATATGACCTAGCCTAGCATGCCAAATGTTTGCCGGGTTTTGACTATCGATTTTCCTTTTGTTCGTTGTTACCGGTTTATCAACATAATTTATTGGAACGTCTTTTAATTTTAAGTTATATAGATCGTTTTCAAGTTGTCCATTTTCAATCAAACATTCATTCTTGTAAATATTGCAAATCCCATTCACAAAATTGCAAGAAAAACCATCTCTATCAAGCATAGAAACAGAAATAATGTTTTTAATCAAGTCTGGAACAAATAAAACATCTCTCAAAAGTAACTTAAAATCGTTCTGCAAAATTAAATAAACGTCTCCCACAGCTTTGGCTTCAACTCTAGAACCATTTCCGAGCCTCAGCTGGGTCTCACCCATTCTAAGCTTGCGACTTCTTGTCATCACCTGCAAATCATTGCAAATGTGAGATCCACATCCGGTATCCAATACCCAAGAAGTAGTATTAAGTGAAACATTTATTTCAATATAAAACATACCCTTCGCAGTTCGCAACTGCTCTAGATATTCCTTGCAGTTACGTTTCCAATGACCGGATTTTTTGCAGTGATGGCAAAAATCCTTGAACTTTTCCATGTTTGAAGCCTTTGTCTTGTTCTTCTTCTCGGGTCCGGTTTTCTTGGATGGGGCAGAACGTTTCTTACCCTTTGTACTTGGCCCCTTCTTAGCAAAAGAAGAGGAGCCCACCAAGAGAACCGGTTTATCATTCTTTAAAGTGGCTTCATAAGTTACAAGCATATTGACCATCTCTTCAAGGGAGGCCTCTATCTTGTTCATATTGAAATTCACCACAAAACCGTCAAACGATGAAGGAAGAGAGAGAAGTAATAAGTCCACATTGAGTTCATTCTCCAATACCAAATCAAGCGTTACCAACTTCTTAATGAGCCAAATCACGCGTACCCCATGATCACGGACCGAAGTCCCTTCACGCATGCGACACGTCATTAACTCTTTTACAGTAGCGAACCTTTCAGCTCTCGATTGAGCCCCAAAAAGTTCCTTGAGTTGTACGTGAATGTTAGCAGCATTCACGGTATCCTCAAATCGCTTCTGGAGTTCATCAGACATCGAAACTTGCATATAGCATTTGGCCTTGATATCATGGTCCCACCATTTATCAAGTTTGGCCAACTCTTCCGGACTTATATCAGCTGGTGCTTCCTTCGGAGGAGATTTTTCTAACACGTAGAGAATCTTCTCCGAGGTCAAGACAATCTTCAACTTACGGAACCATTCCGTATAGTTTGCGCCAGTCAGTTTATTTTGTTCGAGAATAGAGAATAGTGGATTGCGCGAATCATCTTAATGAAATACTGAAAAGAAACAGACAATAATCAGTGATTGTTTAATTAATTTACTAAGACATAAAATAGGCGAAATTTATTTTATGAATCTCACTCCCACTATTTTAACGATTTCACTACCCTCTAGTGAAAACGGGAAACTGTTTTCCTTAGTGGGAACATGGAGTCCAATTGACAAACTATGGTTCCGAATAATATCAGCCAACCATAATTTTCAAAAGGTAGAGCCCAATTTCTTCCAAACCAACCTCCACGTTTTTACCTCATGTCCAATAAGGGCCCAATAATATGACGCCGTTTATTGTGACACGTCAAGATGACCCATCAATATTAAGTTGTGATGGACGGTCGCCATGTGGATCCCCAATAATATGAGCAAATCTCATGGGAGTTCCACCCAACTTACAACATGTGTCGATCCAATGTACAGCTTTCCGACCAACGGGCCCCCCCAATAATATAAGCCGGACCGTATCCGCGGGTAGCATCTCATACATTGATCGTTGATGGAAGGTAGGAACATTTAAACAATATTTAAATTTCCTTTATTTATCTTGATATCAATTTTAAATCATATTTAAAATGAGGGATTTTAATTTTGAAAATTTGTCTCATCATTTAAAATTTGTATGCTTGCGGGATTCATACAATTTAGTCTAAACATGCATACAAGGATAATATCATATATTATATTTTAGGATGATCTATTCCATTACTAATCGACCCGTGGTTTCCAATCACGAGTCTAAGTCCAATCCTAGGTGATATGCAAGTATGCAATGCAATCCTATTACATTGTGCTTCCAATTTACATTTCTTCAGTCTTTATTGTCTGCTGGGCCCACCTCCGTCTTCAAATCTTCATCTCCCACTAAGTATAATGTATTTACAATAAATAACTATGACAAGTAGGGGATACATTTTAAGGGGTGGGAACGGGCCATAAACCAGGCCTACTTTTATTACATATGACAATTCATATTGGGCCATAAACCAGGCTCATTAATAAATCCAACAACAATAAAAACAAATGTAAATTTCCTAACATACACCTACAAAATTGGTCATGGCAATCGATCATCCTTATCCAATAATATTTAATTCAAAATTAATTTATTGGATAACATGCAATGGCAATTAAATTAAAAAAGATAAAATCATATTCCATATATAAAATCTTATTTTACATACAAAATCATATTTTATCTTTTTATCAAATAAAATCATATTTTACATATAAAATCCAATTTTATACATAAAATCATATTTTACTCAATATTTCCATAAGATCATATCTTATCATCAATTGTACCAAAAATAATTAATTTCATAAAATCTGATTTAACGAATAAAATCTATAAATTTTCCAAGAATTCAAATTTATCCAAAAATCAATTTTAAAATTTTCGGACTCGAACAATTCGATCCGACGCCTCGTGGACCAATTAAAAACAATTTTCGATCGGACCAAAAATAGAATTTTAACATATTAAAATTTTAATTAAAATTAAAAAATTTTCGATCCCGGGCTCGGGCCGGGCAGCGCCGTGCGCTGCGCTGGGCAGCGATCACATTGCTGCCCTGGGCAGCGACAATCGCTGCCCCGGGCAGCGATCCAATCGCTGCCCGTGTTTTTCCCGTCAAAAATTAAATTTTAAAAATTTGTTTTGTTTCAAAAACCGAGGATTAAAAATTTTGTACAATCGATTAATTTAATCCTTTGATCTGAGCAACCTGGCTTTGATACCACTGTTAGAAAACGGTGTTCAGATCAATCAGAATTGATACCCGGTGCAGCGGAAGTTTTAAAATTTTATATGGAACGATTCCGTATCATGGGTATCAAAACTTTACGATTAAATTGTGCGTGTAAAAATTAAATAACAATTAAATTTTTACCTTGAATCTCAAAACGAGATTATGGACACCAACAGATAACTCTGCTCTTGTTGTATATCCCAGGAACTGATGGACGAACAATTCTTCAATCAGGTCCACGAACAGAAGTTTAATCCCTCTGATAGATTGCACTAGGAAATCTATCAGAAGTTTCTACGAAGAGAATTAACAAATTTGATCCGTTAAACCAGACTGCAAATTCGAAATTCACAGGCTGGAATTTTCGACAGAGAAAGGAGAGGGGGCGGCGGCCACTAGAGAGAAAAATCTAGTGTTTCAAAAATTATGCCTTTTTTTGTGTGTAATTTCTGTACTGCAATAACTTATTTATAATGTGGGCTGCTAACAGCTTAGGGCCCATTAGTCATAAGTTCAAGCCTGACAAGCAAAGCCCGCATGTTCAGAAATTAATATAAAATTCATCGTGACTCAGATTGATAAACCAATTTCACCAATGTGCACAGAAACCATTTCTGCATCTTTTAAAGTCAAGATAAATTTTCTGAATCCGAAATCAGTGATTTCCAAAAATGCCCATCCCTATGTCATTTTAGGAAATCTTACTCTTCTACTCTGATATAAGAAGTCCCACTTCTTTATTCACTAAATTTAACTCTTTAAATTTAATTATCTCAACGGGGATTGAAAATCCATTACTTGTGTGACCCTCAATGGTTCAGGGATACAGCTAGCCGTGGGCTCACAACTCCTTGTGACTCGGAACAACAATTTCCGACTTGCCCATCGAATCATGGTAAGAGCGCCTAGCAACATCGCCCCATGATTTCCTAGGTATCACTGATAGTGCCTGCAAGAACCAATAGATTTTGGTTAGCGTACAGTACGGTCCCTTCATCTATATATCCCGATCGAATCAACAACTATTGGTAAATCGAGAGTCGTTTGAGATTCGATAACTATGCAATGCATCTTGAAGATCAAATAGTGACATCGCATGTGCTACTAAGAAACCATTTCTTAAAACACATCATGTACTCTGGCCAGAGATTCGTCACACTAATATCTCCTCAGATTGCATAGGATATCCACACTAGCAAGTATGTGGTAAATCCTTGACAACAAAGCATCGACTCCTATATGTGTCGTAACTGTACCCAATCCCGACACCTGATGACCCCAATAGAGTCGGTAAACGAGTCAAAGTACAGTACTAGCATATAGAGTCTCAATGATGTTTCAAGTAGTAAGGACTAATGGTGTACAACCAAAACCGCAGACTTTATCCACTCGATAAGTGATAACCACTTGAAAAGTCCGGATAGGGTAGTTCGATCATTCATCGTATGAATATCCATTTGCATGCTTTGAACATCTCTATGTTCCATACCAATGAAACGTGGTACTCGGCATCGCAAATGCTAGTCTCAATCTCAAGCGATCCTTATCCTTATTAACGGACGGCTCAATCCACTAGGAACTTTTTAGAATATACAGTGACTATAAGATGTGTTTCATGATAGCCATCCCCATGTGCCACCACATCTTACATACACTATAGTATATTCAAGGTCTTCATCTAAACATCTTATAGTATGTCACAACATAATAATATGATAAAAGATAAAGTAAATGCCATTATAAAAGTGTAAATTATATTAAACAAAAGATTGTTTATACATAGAGTCATAAAAGCCCTTAGCCACAAGTTGGCTCATTGTGCTAACTCCAAATCATGGACTAGATAGTTGTCCTCGTGAAGCTTCAGCTGTCTAGAAGCGTATGCTATCACATGCCCATTCTGAGTCAGAACACATTCTAACCCCTGAAGAGAAGCATCAGTGTAAACCACATACCCTCCAGATCCTGACGGTAATGCCAACACCGGTGCAGAAGTCAACCGCCGTCGAAGCTCACAGAAATTCTCCTCACACTCAGAGGACCACTCGAAGTCCACACCCTTGCAAGTAAGCTGCGTCAACGGTCGAGCTAGTTGAGAGAAGTTCAGAATGAAGCAACGATAATACCCTGCTAGACCCAGAAAACTACGGATCTCAGCAACTGTCATCGGACGCGACCAATTAAGTACCGCTTCAATATTGCTTGGATCAATAGAAATCCCCTCCCTGGATATGATATGGCCAAGAAAGACCACTCTATCCATCCAGAACTCACACTTGCTCATCTTGGCGTACAACTGCTCATCTCGAAGAGTCTGCAGTACCAACCGCAAGTGAGAAACATGCTCTTCCGTATTACGCGAATACACCAAGATGTCGTCAATGAAGACCACGACAAACTTGTCCAAATACTCCCTAAAAACACGGTTCATCAGATCCATGAATATAGCCGACGCATTAGTCAAACCAAATGGCATTACTAGAAATTCGTAATGTCCATAGCGAGTACGGAATGCAGTCTTGGCTACGTCCTGATCACGGACTCTCAACTAATGATACCCATATCTCAAGTCAATCTTGGAGTAAACTGACGTGCCCTGCAACTGATCAAACAAGTCATCAATACGAGGCAACAGATACTTGTTCTTCACAATGACTCGATTCAGCTGCCGATAGTCAATGCACAGCCGCATCGACCCATCCTTGTTCTTTACAAAAAGAACAGGAGCTCCCCAAGGAGATACACTAGGACGAATGTACCCCTTGTCCAAAAGATCCTGTAGCTGATTCTTCAACTCACGCATCTCTGACGGAGCCAGACGATACGGTGCTCTAGAAATAGGCGAAGTACCCGGCATCAACTCTATGCCAAACTCGACTTCCCTAGTAGGAGGAAAACCCGGAATCTCATCAGGAAATACATCTGGAAATTCATCCACAACAGGAATGCTCTCTATCCCAATGCTTTCAGTGGACAAATCAACTGCATAGATAAGGTAGCCTTCCCCGCCAGACTCTAGAGCTCGACAGGCTCTCAAAGCTGATACCAAAGGCATCGGAGGTCGCGCTCCCTCACCATAGAAAAACCGGCTCTCACTCCCCTCCGGATGAAAGCGTACTAATCTCTGATAGCAGTCCACTGAAGCTCGATAGGTAGTCAACATATCTATTCCCAGAATGCAATCAAAGTCGTCCATCGCCAGGACCATGAGATTCACTAACAAAATGTTCCCTTCGAACTCTAAAGGGCAACCCATCACTAGACGCTTAGCCAAAGCAGATTGGCCCGTCGGAGTAGAAACAGACATCACTACGTCTAGTGCAATGCATGGTAACTTATGCCTCTTAACAAAACGTGCAGAAATGAAGGAATGAGATGCACCAGTGTCAATAAGTACAAGAGCAGGTATACCATAAAGCAGAAATGTACCTGCGATGACTTTCTCATTCTCCTCCACTGCCTGATCATGTCTCAGGGCAAACACCTGGCCAAAAGCTTGTGCCTCAAATGAGAACTCCCAGCAGGCTGTCCCTGCGACCTCTGCTATACGGTGGCCTGAGAACCAGATCCTGAACCAGATCCAGAACCGCCTCCCCCAGATAGTGGACAATCTCTTCGGATATGACCAGTCTCTCCTCAACGGAAACAAGCTCCAGAAGCTCTGCGGCACTTGTCGGATGGATGGTTCTTCCCACAGTGATCACACTTGTCCTTCTTAACGAAACGGACAACACCTCCAGAACCAGAGGAACAAGTAGATCCAGACTTCTTGAAAGTTTGGGCACGGGGACCCAAAGAACTAGCAGGCCTCTACTGAGGGAATGACCTGTTCCGTCGAATGCTGTCCTCCGCCTAGTGACAACGGCTCACCAAACCCTCATAGGACATGTCGTCGCCAACCGCCACAAGGTCATGGATCTCAGGTTTAAGGCCCTGAAGGAACAGATTATACTTCATCTCTGAGCTATCAGCAATCTTGGGGCAATAGGATAGCAGATCAAAGAACCTCTGCTGATACTCATCGATAGACATGGCTCCCTGTTGCAGACTCAGTAGCTCACCTGCCTTCGACTGACGGAGTGCAGGAGGAAAATACCGCTTTTGGAAAGCTGTGCGGAACTCGGCCCAGGTGGCCACTCCTCTCGCCGCAATAAAGGTTGCAGAAGTAAACCTCCACTACCTACGGGCTCGCCCATCCAGAAGATAGCCAAGGGTCTCCATCTTCTGCTCCTCGGTGCAGTGGAAAGTCTGAAAAGTCGTCTCCATGCTGTCTAACCAGTTCTCCGCATCCTCCGGAGACTCACATCAACCTAAGGGCTTAGGACCCATAGCTAAGAATCGACGCACAGTGAAACGCTCGTCGTCATGATGACGATGACGGCGTTCTCGACGAGGCTCCCGGTCGGCATCACCCCAACGCCCACCAATACTGCCATGAGAACTCCGGTCGTCACGATTTGCCATCTACAAAAATACCTCATGATGAGACTAAATCCCAAGAATTCTTTTGCATGCTCTGATACCATAAATGTAGTGATCCTTACCCGGATCACCTACTAAACAGAACTAAGTCATGCAATTAACTTAATAAAACAGATATCAGAATAAAACTGCGGAAACTATAAACATTATACAATCCCAAGTAAAGGAATCTGTAATTAATCCAATTAATATACAACCAAATCGAATAGCTGTATCAACCCAAACAACAGTAATAAAACCTAGACGAAGCTCCAGCTGGCCAACCACTGACTAGCCCCTCCTGGATCCACCCTCCTCGTCCAATCGCAAACCTGCCCCATGGAATAGGGTGTCCAGAAACACAGAGTACGAGAAGTGAGCATAAAACGCTCAGTACGAGAGTATGAGTATACATGCATGCAAAGTGAACTCCCTAAAAACTCGAGGTCAAAGATTGTTTTCTAGCATTGGATGAGAAATTTTCAAAGTTTCTTGATATCTTCAATAAAATTCAAATGAACATTCCATTCTCCGATGCTTTATTGCAAATGCCGAACTATGCCAAATTCTTGAAGGAGGTGATGTCTAAGAAGTGGGAGTGGGAGGAGTTTGAGACGGTGAATCTGACTGAAGAGTGCAGTGCTATCCTTCAAAAGAAGCTACCATGAAGACTTAAGGATCCAGGGAGTTTTACGATTCCTGAAAGAGTGGGTGCCCGGTTAGCCAACTTGTGGCTAAGGGCTTTTGTGACTCTATGTATAAACAATCTTTGTTTAATATAATTTGCATTCATTAATGGCATTTTCTTTGTCTTTCTTCATATTGTTATATTGTGATATACTATTGATGTTTTGATAAAGACCTTGAATATACTATAGTGTAAGTAAGATGAGATAGTGAATAAAGAGAGATCACTATTATGAAACACATCTTATAGTCACTGTATATTCTAAACAGTTCCTAGTCAATTGAGTCGTCTGCTAATAAGGATAAGGATCGCTTGAGATTGAGACTAGCATTTGTGATGCCAAGTACCACGTTTCATTGGTAATGGACATGGAGATGTTCAAAGCATACAAATGGATATTCATATGATGAATGATCGAACTACCCTATTTGGACTTTCCAAGTGGTTATCACTTATCGAGTGGATAAAGTCCGCGGTTTTGGTTGTACACCATTAGTCCTTACTACTTGAAACATCATTGAGACTGTATATGCTAGTACTGTACTTTGACTCGTTTACCGACTCTATTGGGGTCAACAGGTGTCGGGATTGGGTACAGTTACGACACATATAGGAGTCGATGCTTTGTCATCAAGGATTCACCACATACTTGCGAGTGTGGATATCCTATGCGATCTGAGGAGATATTAGTGTGACGAATCTCTGGCCAGAGTACATGATGTGTTTTAGGTTACTCGATTAGTAACACATGCGATGTCACTATTTGATCTCCAAGATGTAATGCATAGTTATCAAATCTCGAACGACTCTCGATGCACCAATGGTTGTTGATTCGATCGGGATATATGGATGAAGTGACCGTACTGTACGCTAACCAAAATCTACTTGTTCTTGCAGGCACTATCAGTGATACCTAGGGAATCATGGGGCGATGTTGCTAGACGCTCTTACCATGATTCGTTGGGAAAGTCGAAATTTGTTGTTCCGAGTCACAAGGAGTTGTGAGCCTACGGCTAGCTGTATCCCTGAACCATTGAGGGTCACACAAGTAATGGATTACTAAACCCCGTTGAGATAGTTAAATTTAAAGAGTTAAATTTAATGAAAGAGAAGTTGGACTTCTTAACTAAAAGGGAGTGGAATTTCCTAAAATGACATAGGGATGGGCATTTTTGGAAATCACTGAATTCGGATTCATAAAAATTATCTTGACTTTAAAAGGTGCAGAAATGGTTTCTGTGCGCATTGATGAAATCGGTTTATCAATCGGAGTCATGATGAATTTTATATTAATTTCTATAATAACGGGCTTGGCTTGTTGGGCTTAAGTTATGGATTATGGGCCCTAAGGAGTTAGAGTCCTAACATAATCATAACTTAGTCTAGTCTAGAAAATATATATATATACATATGTAGGGTTCGAAATACTCAATTATTCCTCCTTGCAATTTTCGAACACTACACAAAATTTCTAAGGGATTTTTCGAAAATTCCCTTCTCCCTTTTGAGAAAATTCGGTCTGTGATTTTTCCGAAAAATCACTTTCTGAATTAACAGATCAAATCTATTTATTCTCATCGATAAACATCTGATTGATTTCTAGTACAATCAATCAGAGGGTTTCTGTTTTCTGTTCGTGGACCTTATTCTGGAGATTGATCGTGAAGCCATCGGTTCCCGGGATATACAAGAAGAGCAGATTAAATTCTGTTGGTGTCCATAATCAAGCCGTTTCTTGAATACGTAAAAATTTAATTGTGATTTTATTTTTACTTGCATAATTTAATCGTAAAGTTTTGATACCCATGATATGGAATCGTTCCATATCGAAAAATAAAAATTTTTAAACTTCCGCTGCACCGGGTATCAATTCTTAATTGATCTGAACACGTTTTTCCAACAATTCCTTGCACTATTGGTTCTTCTAATTTTAATAAAACACTTTTTGATTTAGGATCTAGTATTAACTTCATGACTTTGTCTGTTTTCAGGAGCTTAAGACTTGGCGAGGTGAAGCCCACTACAATCGCATTACATCTAGCCGATAGATCTATCAAATATCCGCGTGGAATCATCGAGGATATTCTGGTAAAAGTAGATAAATTTATTTCTCCTATGGATTTTGTGGTGCTAGATATGAAAGAAGATGAAAATATGCCGTTGATTTTTGGGAGACTCTTGGCTACTGCTGAAGCCAAGATAGATGTCAAGAAAGGTGAGCTGTCGATGGGAGTTGAAGGCGAGAAAGTGATTTTTACAGTATTCAAGAAGGCTGGAAATCCATCAGTGGAGAAGGTGTTCATGATTTAACAATCAAAGAAGATGAAAAATTACGCAAAGTTACTAGTGCAGTAGAATTTCCAAGGGAGAAGGAAACACAGGTGCTAAAGAAAAAGAAGAAAAAGAAATCAAAGATCAAAAGGGTCGTTGAATATGTTTGGAGGGTGAAAGAAATCTCGGAGATAACTTTCCTCTCTTCCCAAATCTAACGGTGCCTCTGAAAGGTGAAATCTTCAGAAAGACTCGGTCTCACTGATCGAAACTCAGTGGTCTGCGTCAGACATTAGCATACTTCTCGTGTCTATCTTGAGCTGAATTCATTCTATACTGAATGATCTTAACTTGTTTTGCCATATCTCGAAGCATATCTGGTCCCAAATCAGGTGACTCGGACAAATCATCCCAAAACAAAGGAGATCGGCACTTCTTGCCGTACAAAGCCTCAAAAGGCGTCATACCGATACTCGCTTGGAAGCTGTTGTTGGAAGAGAACTCAACAAGAGGCAAGGAATCTTGCCAACTAGTGCCAAAGTCTAGCACTACCGCTCGAAGAATATCCTCTAACGTCTGGATTGTCCGCTCTGACTGTCCGTTGGTCTGAGGATGATAAGCTGTACTCAGGTGAAATCGAGTACCAAGTGCCTCCTGAAGACTGTGCCAGAAGTGCGAAGTGAATCTAGGGTCTTGGTCTAAAATGATCGACTTCGGCACCCCATGCAATCTCACAACATTGCTAACATATAACTCAGTCATCTGATCGTGACGATACGTCATCCTGTACGGAATAAAACATGCAAACTTCGTCAATCGGTCGATCACTACCCAAATTGCATCGCATCCTCGAACAGATCGCGGTAGTTTCGTGATGAAATCCATAGAAATGTGATCTTATTTCCATTCAGGAACAGATAGACTGTGCAACAGACCACCCGGTCGCTTCCTTTCTTCTTTCACTTTCTGACAGTTCAAACACCGAGATACAAACCTCGCAACATCGCTCTTCATTCTCTTCCACCAGAACTGGTTCTTCAGATCATTGTACATCTTACGACCTCAAGGATGAACACTGAACCGACTGCAATGAGCCTCTTGGAGAATACGCTGTCTGAACTCCTAAATATCCGGCACAACAATACGGTTATTCACAAACAAAACGTCATCTCTAACCTGGAATTCAGACTGATGCCCCGATCTGACTTTCTCCACTGAAACCTGAGTGCTCGGATCAGTCTTCTGTGCTTCTTTGATCGCAATAAACAACTCCGGCTCGGCTTGAATAGCAAACACTCTGATAGCCTTCCTATCTGTTTCAAACTCTAAACGAGAAGTGCAACAATCATCGATCAAATGAGAAACACCAATAGTAGAAAGAGATAAAGGACAAAGCTTTTGGCTCAAGGCATCTGCAACTGCATTCGACTTTCCTGGATAATACTTGATTTCACAGTCGAAATCCTTCAACAGATCTAACCATCTTCTCTGTTTTATATTCAGTTCTGCCTGTGAAAACAAGTACTTAAGACTCTTATGATAAGAAAATATCTCAAATGACTCACCGTAAAGATAGTGACGCCAGATCTTCAGAGCAAAAACAATTGCAGCTAGTTCAAGATCATGAACCGGATAACGAGTCTCGTGCGGTTTCAGCTTCCTCGATGCATACACTATCACATGCTTATGCTACATAAGAACACAACCCAAGCCTTGGTTAGAAGCATCACAATAGACTGTGAAACCTCCAGTACCTTTCGGAATAGAAAGAATCGGAGCACTGGTCAGTCTCCTCTTCAGATCAACAAAGCTAGTCTCACAATCTGTAGTCCAGATAAAAGGCGCATTCTTCTGTGTTAGCTGGGTAATCGGCTTGGCAATAGACGAGAAACCCTCGATGAATCGACGATAATAACCAGCTAAACCCATAAAGCTTCGGATCTCAGGTACTGATGTCGGTCTAAGCCAATTCATAACCGCTTCAATCTTGCTGGGATCGACAGAAATCCCATCTCCAGAAATAATGTGACCGAGAAAGACAACTCGATCCAACCAGAATTCACACTTAGACAGCTTGTCAAACAACTGCTCAACTCGCAAAATCTGCAAGACGATTCTCAAGTGCTCTGCATGGTCAGTACGGTTCTTTGAATAGATAAGAATATCATCGATGAAGATAATGACAAACTCATCTAAATAACGCTGAATGATACGGTTCATCAAACCCATAAAAACTGCTGGAGCGTTAGTCAAACCAAACGGCATGACTATAAACTCAAAGTGACCATACCTCGTTCTGAATACAGTCTTAGAAATATCTTCCTCTCGCACTCTAAGCTGATGATAACCTGACCTCAGATCAATCTTCGAATAGATAGAAGAACCCTGTAGCTGATCAAAAAGGTCATCTATTCGGGGTAAATGATACCTGTTCTTGACTGTAGCTTGATTCAGTTGACGGTAGTCAATACAGAGTCGCATAGAACCATCCTTCTTCCGAACAAATAGAACAGGAGCACCCCAAGGCGATACACTAGGTCTGATGTATCCCTTGGCAATCAAATCCTCAAGCTGCTCCTTCAACTCTCTCAATTCAATAGGTGCCATACGATAAGGAGCTTTGGAAATAGGTTGGGTACCTGACACCAAATCGATGCTGAATTCGATCTCTAGAATAGGCGGTAATCCAGGCACATCTTCCGGAAACACATCCGCAAAATCTCTAACCACTGGTATATCAACCAATTCAGGGCTAAATTTCAGTACATCAACTGCATAAACCAAAAATCCTTCGGCACCTCTCTGTAACAAACGAGTTATAGAGAACATTGAAATCAAAGGAATTCTAGATCGAGAACCCTTACCAAAGAATTTCCACTCGTCTGCCATTTCAGGTCTGAACCTGACAACTTTCAGAAAACAATCGACTGTTGCCCTGTACTGGGTTAAAGCATCTATACCAACAATACAGTCAAAATCTGACAGCCCAAGTACAATACAGTCGAATTCTAACAAATTTTCCTCAAAATAGAGTTCACAGTTCCTGAATAATCGGACAGAAACAATTCCTCCACCCAAAGGTGAAGTAACAGCTACTACAGTAGGCAACAACTCAGTAGGCAAAACATGAAATAACACAAATTTCACAGAGATAAAGGAATGAGAAGCACCTGTATCTATCAAAAAATGAGTAGAATAACAGAAAATCAAACAATTACTTGCTATTACATCGTCAGGTAATGCCTGAGCCTGATCCTCTGTCAGAGCAAAGACTCGTGCCTGCTGTCTCGGAGGCTGGTTCGCACTAGGGTTACCTCCCTGTCTGTTCTGCTGCTGAGGCTGAAAAGAGTGAACTGCAGAATACTGTCTCTCAGGCTGAGCTGTAGGTCTGGATGAACTCCCACTCTGAGCTCGATCTCTACTACGCTGAGGGAACACCTTGGAAAAGTGTCCCGATTGCTGACAGGTGTTGCAGTTACCGAAGACTCCCACACACTGATCCAGTGAGTGTCTTCCCCCACACTTGCTGCAGTACATGGATGATGATCCAGAACTCTGTCCTAAACCGAATTGTTTGGAACCACTGAAACTAGAAGAACTGTTCCCCTGCCTCTTGAAATGTTTCCTCCTTGCTCTGTACTGATCCCTTCTGTTTCCCCCATTATTTCCACCTTCATACCTCTGCTACTGGTTCTGATATTGAGGTGGCTGATTTTGATGCTGAGATGGTTGGTTCTGAGACTGCCTCTGCTGTTGAGACACCATCTGATTACCTCTCTGTCTCCACAAGCCTGCTTCAGCTCCCTTTGCATGATTCATGGCATCCGCAAAGTTATCTGGCCTAGCGGTGTTCACCAATGTGAAGATGTCGGGATTCAAGCCGTTGATGAACTGATCGGCTTTGGCTTCTTCACTGTCGGCAAATTGCGGTGCAAAATGCAACAGACTATCAAACTTGGATACGTACTCCTCAATGTTCAGATTCCCTTGCCTTAGATTGGCAAACTCTGTTCCCTTGTCCTTTCGGTACGAAACAGGGAAAAACCGCTTATAAAACTCAGATTTGAAAAAAGACCAATCGACAATTGTACCTCTGTTCTCCAAGGATCTCTTGGTCGTGATCCACCAGTTCTTGGCCACACCACGAAGCTGATGAATGACTAACCTGGTTCGGCGGTCATCAGTAAAATCAATGGAATCGAACAATTGATCAATGTCATCCAACCAACTCTCACAGTCAAATGGGTTCTCAATACCCATTAACAACGGCGGATTAAACGACTGAAACCTCTTCAGCAAGGTTTCCATAGGAGTAGCTGTAGCATCCAACTGATCAACTTCAGTGCTAGCTTTTTCAGTCGTAGGAATGACTGGCAGTGTGTTTCTGTTAATCACTCGACGAGGACCCATCCGATAATCAAAGTTTAGGACACAAGATACTCAATCGCTACGATTCGGTGCCTTTACAACCGCTTGGAATGCCGAATACCCGTCGATAACAAAAACAGTTATATCTCAAGTAGTTAATTATTTATAAATTAAATCACAAAATCATGTAATTCAATTAATTCTCAAATAATAAAGCATGCTTGCATGGAATTAAATAAACAATTAAATAATTCAAACACATGCGAGGAGCCAATACATGCGGACTCGAACTACCCCGCTCACTCTAGTTCAACCAAGAATCTTAACTCTCTGATACCACTTAATGTGAGACCTCGGTTCTAAACAAATAATCTCGGATTAAACAACAATAATCAAACCAGAACACAAGATTAAAAGCATGTCAAAAGTTTTTTTTAAAAAAAAAGGAACGCCTCGCGCCCGCGCGAGATAGACATCACACGCGTGCGTGGGCTTCTCAACTCGAGCCCAACCGAGGGCTTGCGCCCGCGCGAGCCAACAAAACCGAGGCCCCTAACATGCCTCGCGCGCGCGCGAGGCACCACCTCGCTCGCGCGCAGAAGGCTTGGGCAGAAAGCTCAGGCTAACAAAAAAAAAGATCCCGCGCTTGCTTCTGACGTGCATTCGATTACATACGCTAAAACAGAGTGTAAAGAATACTCAAAATCAAACATGCTTTCATAAAGCCCAAGATCAACAAGGATAAACAATCCAAATACAAAACAAATTCGAATAACAAACATAAAAAGTTCGAGTTCTAACATGCTTCTATCTTAAACTACATAAACATGCTGATTCGACTTATAAACTGAGTCCCACTACTAACTCGCCCTCTTGCTGTTAACCAGGTCTTCGCTGACTCGATCCTGCCCCATCTATTGCCAAGTACACATACAAAACAAAGCAACAGCCGGATAAACCGGTGAGAATGATAATCCCAGTAAAAGCAACATAACAAGTAATACAACAACAAACATGCTTTCAAGTTAAAAACATAACCAATATCAACGTAATGAAATGCATGTTTTTAAATCGGGATATCAATTCTGATAAAAGAGGGATTGCTGCTGTGCTTTTTGGGATCCCGAGGATGAGACCACGTAACGACTCACCGACTCTCCCAATCGAGGTGGTGTCACGTATCCCAAACCCCTAGACTTCGGTGCGACTATGAGGAGTATGCTGATACTAGGTGAACTTCTACAACCCAGGCCACTCGCAACATAGCCCCCAAAACGTCTAAACAAAAAAGGTTGTTCTGCCCGCTGAAATCAAAGTTGGCTCAAGATGAATGCATAACAAAACATAACACATAAGCCATATAACCAAACTCAATTAATCAATGAAATACTAGTTCCACATGCTAGAACAAGTATTAATGCAATATGTGATTTTAAGGAAAACTCGAGAACCAACTGTCCCGAGTATGCTATCTCGCTACGATGACTGCTTTTACCTTTCAATGCAGTAGTTCCAACTCTGGATAAGCTACAACAAAATATTGTATCAAAGACTATACAATCTAACAACAACTACGGTTCAAGGTAAAACTCTTTATCGTTCTTCGTCCAATCTCTTGACGATTAAATGTTGTTAACATCGGGCTTGACAAACTCCAAACAAATCTGTTCAGATACAAATAGAAGATCAACAACGACGATCAATACACAAGCCAAAGATCAACAACTCAAAATGGTTCAAATCTCCAAAAACTCAAACCGACGGCATAACGGCTATAACTGAACCAACCAAAAACGCAGAGAGCAGTTCAATATTGATATCAACCCAAATCAATACTAATACAACAATAACAAGGCAATTCCAACAAATCTCAAAACGTCACTTTTCGAAAATGGCTTCCAAAAGTCATAACAATTTCGAACGTTGCTCTATTTCAAAACCGACAGATAATAAACGCTCGTAACTCTGCCAAGAACAACATACTCGAATCTCGTATGATTCTAACAACATCCAAAAAATAGAATGTATCCGATCGTAGAAAAACTTACGATAGAACGAAGCTCTCGCAGCCGTGATCGCTAATCTGCCTTCAGAAATAAATTCTAACAGACAGATCGTGCTCGGGGAGAAATCTGAAAGCTTGAAAACTCAATGGGGCGTATTCAATGGAGGAGGCGAGCTTGGGGAAGGATATGGAGTGAATGAGAGGTCAAGACAAAGTGTATATAATATATAAAATCCACTATTTGCGTTTTAGTCCCTGAAATTTCCAAATTTTGCAAAATAGACCCTAATCAAAATCAAGTCGGCTCTTGAACTCTGTAATCTCCGATTAACTCAAATAAACTCATTAAAGATAAAAACGGGGTGTTACATAATTTCAGGGAGATAGTAGTTGGCTTAACTTCACCAATTCCTAGCTTTTCAAAACATGAATAGGGCATAAGATTAATACTTGCACCTAAATCACATAAAGCTTTGTCAAAAAATGATTTTCCAATAGTGCATGAAATTGAAAAGCTACCGGGATCCTTAAGTTTCGGAGGGAGTTTATTTTGTAGAATAACAGAACATTCCTCCGACAACTTCACAGTTTCAAAATCCACAAGTTTTCTTTTGTTAGACAAAATCTCTTTCAAAAATTTTGCATAACTGGGAATTTGAGCCAAATCGTCTGCAAAGGGAATATTAATATGTAGCTTTTTGAAAATCTCTAAGGATTTTGCAAATTTTTTATCCAATTGCACTTGCTTTGCTCTTTGGGGGAAGGGAAGTTTACTCAAATCAATATTCTCATTAATAATTGGGTGAGAGGACTTACCTTTCTTGCCCGTAGGCTTCGAGTCTGACTTATTTGGTGCTTCCTCTAGCCCTTTTTCCCTGATTAGCTCACTTGCTTCCTCATCCTCAGTATTCTTCTCCCTAGTCACCACCAGAATAGCATTGACATCCTTGGGATTCCTCTCATTATTGCTAGGCAACGATCCTGCTGGCCTAGTTGACAGCTGTGTTGCTATCTGGCTCATCTGTGTTTCTAACTTCTGCAACATTGCCTCTTGATTCTGTAGACGGGTCTCAGTACCAGCTACATATTTCATCATGATTTCTTCAAAGGAAGGATTCTTCTCGACCGGCTTTGATGTGTTGGCCGTGGGATCTACATCTTTCCACGAGAAGTTTGGATGATTCTTCCAGCCAGGATTGTATGTATTGCTGTAGGGATTGTATGGTTGTCTCCCTTGATTTCCCATGAAATTCGCCGCATCAACCTCAAATACTTGTTGTTCCTCGGGCTGTTGAGCTTGCACTTGATTGGCTGAAGTTGTCTGCATAACTGCCATCTGATGAGTAAGAGCATCGATTTTGGCATTCAGTGTTGTCAATGCATCGACTTCTAGTACTCCAGCATTTTTCTCCTTTTTAGCATCTGGCCATCCAATGTTGCTTTCAGCCATATTTCTAATGATTTCCCATGCCTCCGCTGGTGTCTTCCTGAATAGGTTTCCGTTAGCAGCAGCATCCAACATGGATCGAACAGATTGATCCGTCCCATTATAGAAGGTATAAGTTTGCTGGCTCTGAGTAAAATTATGTTGAGGACACATATTCAACATCTTTTTGAATCGTTTCCAACCCGCATGTAAAGATTCAGCTTTTTTCTGCCTGAATAAGATGATGTCAGAAAACAGTTTAGCCATCTTTGTGGGAGGAAAATACTTATTCAGAAAGGTCTGAACAAGTTGATCCCATATATTAATTGAACCAGCAGGCAAATCATCTAGCCACTCAACAGCTTCGCCTTGTAGAGAAAATGGGAATAACCGCAGTTGCACTGCATCATATGTTACCCCATTAACTTTGAACGTGTCGCAGATTGACAGAAAACGCTCCAGATGAGCGTACGGGACTTCCACAGATGTACCCCCAAATCTTGCTTGAAGTTGAATCAGCTGAATAGTAGAGGGTTTCAGCTCAAAATTGTTCGCCTCAATAGAGGGGCGAACTATGCTAGATCCATAACCTTCAACTGGCGGCCTAATAATATCCCAAACAGTACGGTTGTCCGCCATCTCTACTATAGATTCAGATTCTGACTCTAATTCTAGATTGATAGATTTCTTGGCTTTTCGGATCCTGCTAAGCGTGCGTTCGATCTCCAAGTCAAGTGGTAATTATTTCCTTGATCGAATGCTATGCATGCACAACATAAGGTACCTGAAAATCACCAAGAAATTATACTCAAAACCCAAGAAAATAAATAAAGTCTAATCTCAAGCGAAATAAAAATTCTGATATCAAACAGTCCCCGATAACGGCGCCAAAAACTTGACAGGCTAAATCGGTATGATAAAAATCAACTGACAAGCGTACCAGGTCAAGTTATAATATAGTAGACAAAGGTCCAGATGTCGAACCCACAGGGACTGTATAAATATGAATACCAAAATATATTTATTCCTACTTAATCTAGATCAATTAATAAAAGTGATTCAGATTTTTAAAATAATAATTAAAATTGCAATTAATTAAAACGCAGCAAAAATTTGGTTTAATTCAAATATGGGAGAAGTTCGATCAAGGACTCACGTAGGTACCAGACAATTTATTTAACAAGCAGTCGATCTAAGACATCAGACTTAATCTTAATTCACGGGAACTTTTCTAATTTGTTCAAAGGACTATTTCTAGAACAATCAAACCTACTCAAATTTGACGGATTAATCTTTCGTAATTCTAATCAAATTTTAATGCATGAATAACTATGAAAATTCAGTTTACACCCAAACCGCATAATGAAACCGAATTCTATTTCTAGTCAGTTTTACACTATGTTGAATATCGAAGTGATCAAAATCAAAACCTCCTATATCGAATTGGAATCAATTAACATGCAAGCAAATAATTGGCCAGTAAATTCACAAGACACATATAAATTCGGTAACCAATAAAATAAAATCAAGTCTGAAATTCTCAAATAAATAAACGAGTTTCTACATAAATTTTCTGGCCCAATCACGTGGTCTTGATCGAAAGAGAAAAACTACTCAAAGTTCAACATAGTTCATCAACAAGAGTTTTTTACTCCAAAACATTTATCAAAAATCACAAATAAAATAAAAACAAGAAGAGAAGAATGGTAGATGATGTTGATGGCCTCATTGCCTTCAAAGATGTGTGTAACCCTTATTCTAATGAATAAATTTCTATTTATATGCTCAAGGGTCTTCAAAAGATAGTATCCTTTCCGAGCAAGAATTTTATTTTTAAAAAACTCTGTACGCGTAGCTCGCTCGAGCGAGCATAGGCTCTCGCTCGAGCGAGCAATCCTCTGCCCCGGAGGTAAATTTTCACGCCTCGTTCGCTCAAGCGGGCATAGCCTCTCGCTCGAGCGAGCAATCTTCTGCCTCGATTGTCACTGTTTCTCGCTCGAGCGGGCATAGCCTCTCGCTCGAGCGAGCAGTCTTCTGGAAAAATCATGCTATCTCGATCTCGCTCGAGCAAGCATAACCCTTCGCTCGAGCGAGTAAAGCTTTGTCCAAAAACCAAAATTTTTCCGAGTTTCCCTACAAAACGGACCAAGAAGAGTATTATGCAGATAGATGACTTAAACATGCTAAAACTAAATAAAACCACAACAATAACATATGAATTCATGCAAAACTAACATCTAAAATATGCATATGAAACACAGTTAACATCTGTTTACCCGTACTAGCGTATTGAGCTTTAACGCTCACGTCCAGTATTTTATGTTTTTTGGACACCCTATTCGACAGGGCAGTTGCAGGTAGTTCTTACAGGGATTTGAGAGTAGTGACCAGAACGTGACAGCAGGAGTAGCTGTTATGTTTTATTTTATTTCATTTGATTGGGTTGTATTTATAGAATTTATTTAGCCGGTTGTATTCTGCCAGTCCTGTATATATTTGGGTTTCCGTAGCATATCTCTGATTATGTTAAATTGCATGCTTAATTAAGATTTAATCTTTGATTAGTAGTGGATCCGGGTTGGGTCGCTACATGACACCTGTTGCCTGGTAAGTTCGGAAAATCCGAACTAGTTCGGAAGGTCCAAACTGCTTTTGCTCCTTCCGAACTGTTTCGGCTGCTTCCGAACTGTTTTGGCCCCCGAGACCCTCCCTACCATTTTTAGATTTTCCGGAACTGATTTCTCACATAATTTTCCTGAATAATAACTTCTTCACCATTTTTTTTGCACTGTTAAAATTTAGAAACATTATTTTAACATGTAAAATGGGACTCGGGTTACTACACTAGAATCTATCATGATGTGAACCATGTTTCATTGGTATGTACATAGGGATTTTCAAACATGCAGATTGGTGTTGATACGATCATTTCACTGAAATACCCTCCCTCGGACTTCCCAAGTGGTTATCATTCATCGAGTGGATAAGTCTGTTGTTATGGTTGTACACCATTAGTCTATACGACCCGAGAGAACACTGAGGCTCTACATGCTAGGACGGTGCTTTGACTCATTTACCGACTTTGTGAGGGTCATCATGTGATGAGATTGGGTATAGTTGCGACACATATATGAGCCAGTTTATTGTATTTGGAAATTCAACGCTTGCCTATGAGTGTTGTGATGTCTTGTATTTCTCATTCATGCATATTAAAATATTAAATGCGAAAAAATTGTGGAATACTTTTTATTTTTTGTAAAATATGCATGTTTGTAAGTATAATAAACTGTGCAGAAATTTAAATAAAATCAACACTTCAAAATCCTAAAAAATCTCATGGTTCAACACATATAAAATCTCTTTGAACAAAATGATAATAACATATACAGGAACGCCGGAAATTCCTCTATGCGCAACCTAAAACTATAAAATATTTGATGTTAAAATAGTATGCCATAACAAGATTTAAAATAAGCATGCATGACATAAATAGAATTGTAGTAACCCATACCCCGTTTTACAATAATAAATAGTAAAACATGACTAAGGAACCATAATCCTAATTATCCAGAGGTTTAATTGGATCAGAATTGTATGGTTGATCTTCAGAACCACCGAAGAGTTCGGTAATTTTAAACATGACTATAGTAACCCGTACCCCATTTTACAAGATTAAATAGTGTAGTGACCCGCGCCGTGATCACCTACTAATCAGAACTTAAGCATGCAATTAATCAATAAAATTATCTTAATCAGAGAAACTGCGGAATTAAAGTAAGTCAAATACCAGGTAAGCAAAACCTAGTGGTCAACCCCGCTATCCAACCTTGGTCATCACCTAACCTCCCTGTCTCCGAGAGAACTACCTGCAACTGCCCCATGGAATAGGGCATCCAGCCAATAGAAAATAACAGGAAGTGTGCCTAACATGCTCAGTACGAGAGTATGAGTATACACTATTATTGTTGGAAAACTGGCGAGTTCCCAGACCAATTACGATTGATACCCGGTGCAGCGGAAGTTTAAAAATTTTTCATGGAACGTTTCCATGGTATGGGTATCAACCGTTCATCGATTGAATTACGTGTGTGTAAAATTTAAATAACAATTAAATAAATTTTACCTCAAATCTCGCAACGAGATTAATGGACACCAACAGAACAATTCTGCTCTTGTTGTCTCTCCCTGGAACTGATGAACGCCTTCAATCAGGTCCACGAACAGAGGTTTAATCCCTCTGATAGATTGCACTAGAAAATCTATCAGAAGTTTTCTGCGAAGAGAATACACGAATTTGATTCGCTATTCCAGACTGCAATTCAAAATCACAGACCGGAATTTCTCAGACAGAGAGGGAGGGGGGCGACGGCCAAGCTTGAGAGAGGGGCTAGGGTTTTGATTTTTTTTCTCTCAAAATTATGAGCTATCGTATGTAATTTCTGTACTGAAATAACTTATTTATAATGCAGGCCACTAACACCTTAGGGCCCATTAATCATAAGCTGGGGCCCGACAAGCAAAGCCCGCTCGTTCAGAAATTAATATAAAATTCATCGTGACTCCGATTGATGAAACGATTTCACCAATGTGCACAGAAACCATTTCTGCACGTTTTAAAGTCAAAATAAATTTTCCTGAATCCGAATTCAGTGGTTTCCAAAAATGTCCATCCCTATGTCATTTTAGGAAATCCTACTCCCTTACTCTTATTTAAGAAGTCCAACTCCTTAGTTCATTAAATTTAACTCTTTAAATTTAACTATCTCAACGGGGATTAAAACTCCATTACACTGTGTGACCCTCAATGGTTCAGGGATACAGCTAGCCGTGGGCTCACAACTCCTTGTGACTCGGAACAACACTTTCCGACTTGCCCAACGAATCATGGTAAAGCGCCTAGCAACATCGCCCCATGATTCCCTAGGTATCACTGATAGTGCCTACAAGAACCAGTAGATTTTGGTTACCGTACAGTACGGTCCCTTCATCCAAATATCCCGATCGAATCAACAACCATTGGTATATCGAGAGTCGCTCAAGATTCGATAACTATGCAATGCATCTTGAAGATCAAATTAGTGACATCGCATGTGCTACTAAGAAACCATTTCTTAAATCACATCAAGTACTCTGGCCAGAGATTTGTCACACTAATATCTCCTCAGATCGCATAGGATATCCACACTCGCAAGTATGTGGTGAATCCTTGACAACAATGCATTGACTCCTATATGTGTCGTAACTGTACCCAATCTCGACACCTGATGACCCCCTCAGAGTCGGTAAACGAGTCAAAGCACAGTACTAGCATATAGAGTCTCCATGATGTTTCAAGTCGTAAGGACTAATGGTGTACAACCAAAACCGCGGACTTTATCCACTCGATAAGTGATAACCACTTGGAAAGTCCGGATAGGGTAGTTCGACTATTCATCCTATGAATATCCATTTGCATGCTTCGAACATCTCCATGTTCCCTACCAATGAAACGTGGTACTCCGCGTCGCAAATGCTAGTCTCAAACTCGAGCGATCCTTATCCTTATTATCGGACGGCTCAATCGACTAGGAACGGTTTTAGAATATACAGTGACTATAAGACGTATTTCATGATAGACATCTCCATGTTCTACCACATCTTACATACACTATAGTATATTCAAGGTCTTTATCAAAACAACAATAGTATATCACAATATAACAATATGAAGTAATATAAAGTCATTGCCATAAAAGTGTAAATAATATTAAACAAAAGATTGTTTATACAAAGAGTCAACAAAGCCCATAGCCACACAGTTGGCTCACTGGGCACCCACTCTTACAATCTCCCACTTGCCCTATAGCCAACTAGTCATACTACGTAGACCCATTGCTTCGCGATGTTTGTCAAACAATGGTCCTGGCAAAGGCTTAGTAAGTGGATCAGCGATATTGTCTGCAGAGGCCACTCGTTCGACACTGATGTCTCCTCTTTCCACAATCTCCCGGATTATGTGGTATTTCCTCAGTACGTGTTTGGATCTTTGATGAGACCTTGGTTCCTTTGCTTGAGCAACGGCACCCGTGTTGTCGCAGTACACCGGGACTGGACCAACAAATTCAGGAATGACGCCCAACTCTTGGACGAAATTCCTCATCCAAACGGCCTCTTTAGCAGCAGCTGATGCTGCAATGTATTCAGCCTCAGTGGTGGAATCCGCTGTGGTGTCCTGCTTGGAACTCTTCCAAGAGACAGCACCACCATTGAGCATGAACACAAATCCAGAGGTTGACTTCGAGTCATCCACATCACTTTGGAAGCTAGAGTCGGTATAGCCTTCCAGTTTGAGTTCTCGTCCTCCATAAACCATGAACATATTCTTAGTCCTTCGCAAGTACTTAAGAATGTCCTTCACGGCTTTCCAATGCATCTGACCAGGATTAGACTGATATCTGCTCGTGACACTCAGAGCAAATGCTACATCCGGTCTGGTAGATATCATCCCATACATGATACTACCTATAGCTGACGCATATGGTACATGTGTCATATTCTCTATCTCTGCATCAGTCTTGGGACACATAGACTTGGATAGAGAAACTCCATGACACATGGGTAGATGTCCTCTCTTGGACCCATCCATTGAAAACCGTTTCAATATGGTATCGATGTAGGTTGATTGAGTGAGTCCTATCATTCTCTTAGATCTATCCCTATAGATCTGTATCCCAAGAATGTAGGATGCCTCACCCAAATCCTTCATCGAAAATCTACCTGATAACCATATCTTTGTTGACTGCAACATCCCTACATCATTCCCAATGAGTAGGATGTCATCAACATAAAGTACTAAGAATGTCACCGCATCCTTAACTACTTTCTTGTACACGCAAGGTTCCTCCGGGTTCTTGATGAAACCAAAGTCTTTAATTGTTTCATCAAATTTCTGGTTCCAACTTCTTGATGCTTGTTTTAGACCATAAATTGATCTCTGAAGCTTGCATACCTTATGCTCGCTTCCCATGGATGTGTACCCCTCAGGCTGCTTCATATAGATTTCTTCCTTAATGTCTCCATTAAGAAAAGCAGTCTTCACATCCATTGCCATATCTCATAGTCATACCATGCAGCTATGGCAATTAGGATTCTTATGGACTTGAACATTGCGACTGGTGAAAAGGTTTCATCATAGTCAACTCCTTGCCTTTGAGTATAACCTTTCGCCACCAATCGCGCCTTGTAAGTCAATATCTTACCATCAGGCCCAAGCTTTCTTTTGTAGATCCATTTACACCCTATTGGAACAATTCCATCGGGAGGATCCACTAAAGACCAGACTTGGTTAGTATGCATCGAATCCAATTCTGATTGCATAGCTTCAAGCCATAAATTCGAATCCGCATCAGAAATTGCTTCCTTGAAGCTTCTTGGATCACATCCAATGTTGGGTTCATCTTGACCCTCTTCAAGAAGAAGACCATATCGAACTGGAGGTCTAGAAGTCCTCTCGGATCTTCTAGGTGCAGGCGTGTCCAGCAATGGTTCCTGAGGTGTGGGATCGTTATTTTGTATTTCGGGTTCTTCTCGAACTTCTTCGAGTTCCATCATCTCGCCTTTCTTATCCAATAAGAACTCCTTCTCCAAGAAGGTGGCATTCCGTGAAACAAACACCTTTGTTTCAGCAGGATAATAGAAATAATATACGATTGAATTCTTCGGATACCCCACAAAATAACACAAGCTGGATCGACTATCCAACTTATCTCCCACTGTCCGCTTCACGTAAGCAGGACATCCCCAAATCCTCAAGTATGAATACTTAGGAGCTTTGCCATTCCATAACTCGTATGGTGTTTTGTCCACTGCTTTAGTGTGGACGTTATTCAACAACAATACCGCCGTTTCAAGCGCATAGCCCCAAAACGAAGGTGGAAGCTCAGTGAAGCTCATCATGGATCGAACCATGTCCAACAAAGTTCGATTACGATGCTCCGATACACCATTAAGCTGTGGTGTCATAGGAGGAGTCCACTGAGAGAGAATCCTATTCTCTTTTAGATAGTCCAAAAACTCGGTACTCAAGTATTCTCCACCTCGATCCGATCGAAGTGCTTTAATACTTTTACCTAGCTTGTTTTCTACTTCAGCCTTGAATTCTTTGAACTTTTCAAATGCTTCAGACTTATATTTCATTAAATATAAATACCCATACCTAGAATAATCATCAGTAAAGGTAATGAAGTAGGTGTGGCCATGTTGAGTCCCTACTCTAAATGGACCACAAACATCTGTATGGATCAAATCCAACAGATTTTGACTACGTTCAGGCTTCCCCTTAAAAGGAGATTTAGTCATTTTCCCTTTTAGGCAGGATTCACAAGTAGGTAGAGAGTTAATATCAGACATATCAAACATGCCCTCTCCCACTAGCTTGTTCATCCTCCTTGAGGAAATATGACCTAGTCTAGCGTGCCAAAGGTTTGCCGGGTTTTGACTATCGATTTTCCTTTTGTTTGTTGTCGCCGGTTTGTCAATACAATTCATTGGAACGTCTTTTAGTTTTAAATTGTATAGATCGTTTTCAAGTTGTCCATTTCCAATTAAACATTCATTCTTGTAAATATTGCAAATCCCATTCACAAAATTACAAGAATAACCATCTCTATCAAGCATAGAAATAGAAATAATGTTTTTAATTAAATCTGGCACAAATAAACATCTCTCAACAATAATTTAAAACCATTCTGCAAAATCAAACAAACATCTCCAATGGCCGTAGCTTCAACTCTGGAACCATTCCCGAGCCTCAGCTGGGTCTCACCCATTCTAAGCCTGCGACTTCTTGTCATCACCTGCAAATCATTGCAAATGTGAGATCCACATCCGGTATCCAATACCCAAGAAGTTGTATTAAGTGACATGTTTATTTCGATATAGAACATACCCTTTGCAGTTCCCAACTGCTCAAGATACTCCTTGCAGTTGCGCTTCCAATGACCCGGCTTCTTGCAGTAATGGCAAACATCCTTGGATTTTCCATCGTTTGAAGCCTTTGTCTTTTGCTTCTTCTCGGGTTCCACTTTCTTGGGTGGGGCAGAACGTTTCTTGCCCTTCATACTTGGCCCCTTCTTAGCAGAAGATGAGGAGCCCACCAAGAAAGCTGGCTTATCCTTCTTAAGTGTGGATTCATATGTAACGAGCATATTGACCATCTCTTCAAGGGTGGCCTCTATCTTGTTCATATTAAAATTTATCACGAATCCATCAAATGAAGAAGGAAGAGATAGAAGCAGCAAGTCCACATTGAGTTCATGCTCCAACACCAAATCAAGGGTCGCTAACTTCTGTATGAGCCAAATCACTCGTACCCCATGATCACGGACCGAAGTCCCTTCACGCATGCGGCACGTCATCAACTCCTTAACAGTAGAGAACCTTTCAGCCCTCGACTGAGCCCCAAAAAGTTCCTTGAGTTGCGTGTGAATGTCAGCAGCATTCACCGTGTCCTCAAATCGCCTCTGGAGTTCATCAGACATCGAGGCTTGCATATAGCATTTGGTCTTGATGTCATGGTCACACCATGCATCAAGTTTGGCCAATTCCTCCGGACTTATGTCAGCTGGTGCTTCCTTCGGAGGTGCTTTCTCTAACACGTAGAGCATTTTCTCCGAAGTTAAGACAATCTTCAACTTCCGGAACCATTCCGTATAGTTGGCGCCAGTCAGCTTGTTTTGTTCGAGGATCGAGAATAAAGGATTTCGCGAATTCATTGTATGAAATACTGAAAAGGAAAACAGACATATATCAATGATTGTTTAACAATTTACTAAGACATAAAATAGGCGAATTTAATTTTATGAATCTCACTCCCACTATTTTAACGATTTCACCACCCTCTAGTGAAAACGGGAAACTTTTTCCTTAGTGAGAACATGGAGTCCAATTGACAAACTTATGGTCCCGAATAATATCAGCCAACCATAATTCTCAAAAGGTAGAGCCCAATTGCTTCCAAAGCAACCCCATGTATTTACCTCATGTCCAATAAGGGCCCAATAATATGACGCCGTTTAAAGTGACATGTCAAGATGACCCATCAATATTAAGTTGTGATGGACGGTCGCCATGTGGATCCCCCAATAATATGAGCCGATCCCATGGGAGTTCCACCCAACTTACAACATTTGTCGATCCAATGTACAGCTTTCCGACGGACGGGCCCCCCCAATAATATGAGCCGGACCGTATCCGCGGGTAGCATCACATACATTGACCGTTGATGGAAGGTAGGAACATTTAAACAATATTTAAATTTCCTTTATTTATCTTGATATAAATTTTAAATCATATTTAAAATGAGGGATTTTATTTATAAAAATATTTGTCTCATCATATTTAATTTATTGCATGCATTGCCGGATTCACGCAATTTATGTCTAAACATGCATACAATCATAATATCACATATTATATAGGATGATCGATTCCATTTCTAATTGACCCGTGGTTGCCAATCACGGGTCTTAGTCCAATCCTAGGTAATATGCAGTATGCAAATGCAATCCTATTACATATGCTTCCAATTTACATTTCTTCAGTCTTCATTGTCTGCTGGGCCCACCATCTTCAAATCTTGATCTCCCACTAAATCTAATGTATTTACAATTAAATAACAATGACAAGTAGGGGATACATTTTTAGGGGGTGGGAACGGGCTATAAACCAAGCCCACTTTTATTACATATGACATTCATATCAGGCCATAAACCAGGCCCATTAATAAAACCAACAACAATAAAGACAAAATGTAAATTCCTAACATACACCTACAAAATTGGTCATGGCAATCGATCATCCTTATCCAATAACATTTAATTCAAAATTAATTTATTGGATAACATGCTGTGGCAATTCAAATTTAAACAAGATAAAATCATATTTTATATATAAAATCACATTTCACATATAAAATCATATTTTATCTCCATATCAAATAAAATCATATTTTATCTATAAAATCCAATTTTACAAATAAAATCATATTTTATCTAATATATCATAAGATCATATCTTATCATCAATTGTACCAAAATAATTGATTTTAAAATTCAATTTACGGATAAAATATTAAAATTTTCCAAAAATTCAAATTTATCCAAAATAAATTTTAAAATTTACGGACTCGAACAATTCGATCCGAAATCTCGTGAACCAATCAAAAACAATTTTTGACCGGACCAAAAATAAAATTTCAAATATTAAAATTAAAAATATAATTTTTCCCGCGGGCCACCCGGGACACTCCCGGGTTGGCCCGCACCCGGGGCGCGGGCCGGGGGCAGCCCGGCTGCCCCCTTAGGGCAGCGCCTGGCGCCGCCCCTGGGCAGCGCCGAGCGCTGCGCTGGGCAGCGCACAGCGCTGCCCTGGGCGGCGCCGTGCGCCGCCCTGGGCGGCGACGGTCGCCGCCTTGGGCGGCGCTGTGCGCCCCCTTTGGGCGGCGCCGTGCGCCGCCCGGGGCAGCAACAATTGCTGCCCCACCGGGCAGCGATCCAATCGCTGCCCGGGTTTTGCCCCGAAAAAAATTTTTTATTAAAAATATTTATTTTGTTTCATAAACCGAGACTCAAAAATTTTGTACAATTGATTATTCAATCGATTGATCTGAGCAACCTGGCTCTGATACCACTGTAGGAAAACTGGCGAGTTCCCAGACCAATTACGATTGATACCCGGTGCAGCGGAAGTTTAAAATTTTTCATGGAACGTTTCCATGGTATGGGTATCAACCGTTCATCGATTGAATTACGTGTGTGTAAAATTTAAATAACAATTAAATAAATTTTACCTCAAATCTCGCAACGAGATTAATGGACACCAACAGAACAATTCTGCTCTTGTTGTCTCTCCCTGGAACCGATGAACGCCTTCAATCAGGTCCACGAACAGAGGTTTAATCCCTCTGATAGATTGCACTAGAAAATCTATCAGAAGTTTTCTGCGAAGAGAATACACGAATTTGATTCGCTATTCCAGACTGCAATTCAAAATCACAGACCGGAATTTCTCAGACAGAGAGGGAGGGGGGCGACGGCCAAGCTTGAGAGAGGGGCTAGGGTTTCGATTTTTTTTCTCTCAAAATTATGAGCTATCGTATGTAATTTCTGTACTGAAATAACTTATTTATAATGCAGGCCACTAACACCTTAGGGCCCATTAATCATAAGCTGGGGCCCGACAAGCAAAGCCCGCTCGTTCAGAAATTAATATAAAATTCATCGTGACTCCGATTGATGAAACGATTTCACCAATGTGCACAGAAACCATTTCTGCACGTTTTAAAGTCAAAATAAATTTTCCTGAATCCGAATTCAGTGGTTTCCAAAAATGTCCATCCCTATGTCATTTTAGGAAATCCTACTCCCTTACTCTTATTTAAGAAGTCCAACTCCTTAGTTCATTAAATTTAACTCTTTAAATTTAACTATCTCAACGGGGATTAAAACTCCATTACACTGTGTGACCCTCAATGGTTCAGGGATACAGCTAGCGTGGGCTCACAACTCCTTGTGACTCGGAACAACACTTTCCGACTTGCCCAACGAATCATGGTAAAGCGCCTAGCAACATCGCCCCATGATTCCCTAGGTATCACTGATAGTGCCTACAAGAACCAGTAGATTTTGGTTACCGTACAGTACGGTCCCTTCATCCAAATATCCCGATCGAATCAACAACCATTGGTATATCGAGAGTCGCTCAAGATTCGATAACTATGCAATGCATCTTGAAGATCAAATTAGTGACATCGCATGTGCTACTAAGAAACCATTTCTTAAATCACATCAAGTACTCTGGCCAGAGATTTGTCACACTAATATCTCCTCAGATCGCATAGGATATCCACACTCGCAAGTATGTGGTGAATCCTTGACAACAATGCATTGACTCCTATATGTGTCGTAACTGTACCCAATCTCGACACCTGATGACCCCCTCAGAGTCGGTAAACGAGTCAAAGCACAGTACTAGCATATAGAGTCTCCATGATGTTTCAAGTCGTAAGGACTAATGGTGTACAACCAAAACCGCGGACTTTATCCACTCGATAAGTGATAACCACTTGGAAAGTCCGGATAGGGTAGTTCGACTATTCATCCTATGAATATCCATTTGCATGCTTCGAACATCTCCATGTTCCCTACCAATGAAACGTGGTACTCCGCATCGCAAATGCTAGTCTCAAACTCGAGCGATCCTTATCCTTATTATCGGACGGCTCAATCGACTAGGAACGGTTTTAGAATATACAGTGACTATAAGACGTATTTCATGATAGACATCTCCATGTTCTACCACATCTTACATACACTATAGTATATTCAAGGTCTTTATCAAAACAACAATAGTATATCACAATATAACAATATGAAGTAATATAAAGTCATTGCCATAAAAGTGTAAATAATATTAAACAAAAGATTGTTTATACAAAGAGTCAACAAAGCCCATAGCCACACAGTTGGCTCACTGGGCACCCACTCTTACAATTATATGCGCATGAATGCAAATGAACTGGGTACAAAGACACTTAGGTCAAGAAACTAGCTCATAGACCGGGCCCAGGTTATATAACAAGCTGCGCGGTCGCCTCAGGAGGTCGCTCATATATCCAGTGGATAAAGGTGACATGATACTAGTACATTGGTCCAACCTTCACGGTGACCTGAGACAAGACTTATGTATCCAACCATCCACAAACTCATAGGGTGAGCACCCTACTACAGGATACCTCTAAGGTAAAGGCTCAATATGTTCATGTATACAACATAAAGTCATGACATGCTGTATATGAAGGCATATAAAACATGCAATCACATAATCCATGCAAACACATAATACATGCATACTCAATCTGGATATCTCGAATAATACTTCCTTACCTTACTAAGGCAGATCCTAGAAGCTCCCATCTAGGTCCAAGCCTACCATGAAACACTACAACATAATAACCATGCATTACATAACATGCCAAACATCACCTACTAGGCTCTAAAAGCCTTAATTAAACTATGGCCTACTCCCTATTTACTATAGGGAACCAAAGCCATACCGGGAGAGGAGAGGAAAATTGCACATCAAAAATGAGGGGTTCGGACCCCTATTTATAGGCAAAGTTCATACGGTCCGAACTGGGTTCGAACGATCCGAACTGCCACTTGTTCGAGCCATTTTGACACCTGGGCTCTGCTGAGTTTGGACGGCCCGAACTGGTTCGGATGGCCCGAACTAGTTCGGATGGTCCGAACTGGTCCGTATGCACCAAACTGTTTTGGTCCTTCTAAACTCATTTTTGGACCCTCGGGACCTACCCTACCATTTTCGGACGTTTCAGATATGATTTTCTACTTATTTTCACCAAATAAGGACTCCCTAAACATGTTTTGACACTTTTAAAGTTATATGTCATTTTTTAACATGTTTAAAATCACTTAATCTTGTAAAATAGAACCGGGCAACTACATTCTCCCCCTACTTAAGATATTTCATTCTCGAACAATCTTAAGTACTGAATGCAGTAAAATACTGAATAAACATCTTTTATTCAAACTGATTTATTTTACAAGTTACAATCTGAAAATACAACAATTCAAAATAGCTCTATATAATCTGTAAGCATACGACTCTCAAGTTCCCAAGTGGCCTTCTCAGTGCCTCGGCGTTGCCACTGAACTAGAACAAGAGGAATGGTCTTGTTGCGTAACACCTTATCCTTATGACCTAAGATACGCAAAGGTTTCTCCACGTATGTCAAATCCGAGTCCAACTGTACCTTAGACGGCTGTAAGATATGAGACTCATCTGCCATATATCGTCATAACAGTGAAACATGGAGCACGTCGTGGATACTAGACAAATACGGCGGTAAAGCCAATCTGTAAGACAAATATCCAACACATTCCAGAATCTCGAATGGACCAATGTACCTAGGAGATAGCTTACCCTTGAGACCAAATCTCAAAATTCTGCGAAATGGGTAGACTTTTAGGAACACTTTCTCTCCCACTTAGAATTGCAAAGGTCTGCGCTTGACATTTGCATAGCTATCCTGCTGACTGCACAGTCTTAATTCTCTTTTTGATCTGTCCAACAATATCAGCACCTTGTTGGACTAACTCTGGTCCCTCTATCTGTCGCTCCCCCACTTCTTCCCAGAACAGTGGAGTACGAAATCGTTGCCCGTACAATGCCTCAAATGGAGCCATCCCAATACTGCGATGGTAACTGTTGTTGTATGCAAATTCAATCAATGTCAATTGATCTTCCCATGCAGGACCAAAATCCATAGAACATGCTCGGAGCATGTGTTCAAGAGTACAAATCATGCGCTCTGACTGTCCGTCAGTCTCTGGGTGATAAGCTGTACTCAAACTGAGAGTAGTACCCATAGCGCGCTGAAGACTCCCCCAGAACCTGGAATTAAACATGGGGTCTCGATCACTGACAATGCTCACAGGCACTCCGTGAAATCGAACAATCTCTTGAATGTACAAACGTGCCATCCTCTCAAAACTGTAGTCCCGATTATAAAGAATGAAATGTGCTGACTTGGTGAGTCGGTCCACCACAACCCAGATAGCATCACAATTCCTTGAGCTCACCGGTAAATGGGTCACGAAGTCCATCATGATCAACTCTCATTTCCACTCAAGAATGGATAAACCGTGAAACAAACCTCCAGGTCGTCGGTGTTCTGCCTTGACCTACTGATACACCAAACATCTAAAAACATACTGATACAATCTTTTCTTCATTCCTTTCCACCAGAAAGAACCTCGTACGCAAATCTTTGTACACCGAAGGATTCTTATATTTTATGACTAACACTTGTCATAACACATGTGACAACATCGTTGTCCACAATTCTTTATTTCCTGAATCCTCTAGGTTCTTTCTTCGAAATATTAATACAAATATTCTTATTGACTCAAAAGTCGATTAGTAAAGTATCTAGTACTAATATAATGACATCTATCTCATAACTTGAGATAACAACTGAAAATGAGAATACTGATTATCCTGCCATGGATAACAATTCCTTGCTGAATTTTGACATACGCTATTATATGAACAAAACGGTTTCATCCTTCTTTGGCAAAGTTCTTAAATCAAAACAATCTAGCTAACCCCTGATTCGATCTCATCGAATCAGACTTATCAATGCATCCATTAGACATCCCAAAAAATCAGTGACAACAATCCTGCTAGATCTAGTAACTTTAGATCTCAGTTGCTGTCCTTTTTCCATGTCTAAACACTTGATGCTATCCTGTTAGTATCCATTAAAATTCAAATTCTTGGTAGATCAATTTCTAACACTGAAGTCCCAGAATTACTTCAAATCATTCCTGAGAACCCAAATTTCCAGACTAAGTAGCCCTCCCTATATAGTCCCTTGAGCACCAAGGCCTCCAAACAATCTCTGAAGTATGAAAACTTCCAGAGTAATACCGACTAAGGGTCGCGCTTCCTCACATCTAGTCCTGATTACAGTCCACAACTCTTGGTATTTCTTAGCCTGTCATTCTGATGAAAATCCATCATCACTAGGTAACAACCTAAAAGGGTCAAAACAGCCAACCGTTCTAAGGAAATCTGTCTAGAACAAACATTCATGCATCTTGAGGAATCACATCATCCCTGACAAACACTTGGCTTACTAGAATATTCTAGGTAAAACATCTAGAACTATTCATTGAAAACATGCAAAATCCCAAGTACTCATTAAAACAATGATCAGTCTTTTATTCAAAATAACCAAGTTAATCTCAAAGATTACAACACTTGAACCACAAATCTAGGTTCTAATACAATTACAATCCCATGTAATACATAACTTAATCAAAATATTACACTGAAAGATGTACAATACAACAATAACTGAGTACATCAAATACTGAAAATCTTTAATACATCTGATTACAACTGAAATACTGTTTACAACAAAATACAGTATTTAAATTCCTGCGCAAGTCTTTCATTCCGTCTACTGATCTTGAACATGAAGTTTCCTGTCTGCCACTCATGTCAGCAGAACTTCTACCTCGCAAGATCTAAAAGAATAAAATCTTTCTAATCTACCGGATCCATCCAATATTGTTGGGTTCCTTATCTAGTAGATGAGACAAGATTTTCCCGTAAATCTCTCCAACTACTAGTGGAGAGTCTTCCGGGGTGGCTTCCTTGGTTGACTCAGAATGGATGACTACATGTCACACATTCCTTTCAACCTGAAGAAGTTCCTGGCATTGAAAACTGGATCTTCTCTTCCAGATCCATCCTGCTGGGATCCACATAATACAAAACTCTGATGCCGGCCTTGGCAATGATGATCTTGGAAAAGCCTAGATATCCTGCTATTCCAATTTTTGATACTGCTATCGTCATCGAATCCAACTTGAAATCCTACAAAGGATAACCCAATATCAATACTATGTACCAAAGAATCTTATTTCATGCTCTGATACCATAAATGTAGTGACACGTGCCGTGATCACCTATTAATCAGAACTTAAGCATGCAATTAAACAATAAAATAATCTTAATAAGAGAAACTGCGGAATTAAAGTAAGTCAAATACCAGGTAAGCAAAATCTAGTGGTCAACCCCGCTATCCAGCCTTGGTCACCACCTAACCTCCCTGTCTCCGGGATAACTACCTGCAACTGCCCCATGGAATATGGCATCCAACCAACAGAAAATAACCGAAAGTGAGACTAACATGCTCAGTATGAGAGTATGAGTATACACTATTATATGCGCATGAATGCGAATGAACTGGGTACCAAGACACTCAGGTCAAGAAACTAGCTCATAGACCGGGCCCAGGGTATATAGCACGCTGCACCGTCGCCTCAGGAGGTGGCTCATATACACAGTGGATAAAGGTGACCTGATACTAGTACATGTGTCCAACCATCACGGTGACCTGACACAAAACTTACATATCCAACCATCCACAAACTCGTAGTGTGAGCACTCTACTACAGGACACCTCTAAAGTAAAGGATCAATATGCTCATGTATGCAACATACAGTCATGACATGCTGTATATAAAGTCATATAAAACATGCAATCACATAATCCATTCAAAAAAATAATACATGCATACTCAATCTGAATATCTCGAATAATACTTCCGTACCTTACTAAGGTAGATCCTTGAAGCTCCAATCTAGGTCCAAGCCTACCATGCAACACTACAACATAATAACCATGCATTACCTAGCATGTCAGACATCACCTACTAGGCTCTAAAATCCTTAATTAAACTATAGCCTACTCCTATTTACTATAGGGAACCAAAGCCATACCTTCGTCCATCGTCAGCCCGCTGATGACGCATGCCCCAGAGCCAGGGCATACCCTAACTACGACCCCTGGATGCCTCGCTAGAGCTCCGCTGCCTGGCTGCTACTGCGGACACTGTCCGCTATAAAAATATACTATTTTCTACTCCAACTCTTAAAGAAAGAGTCCCGAAGCCCTTAAATAGAGCGATTACCAGGAGAGGAGAGGAAAATTGCACTTCAGAAATGAGGGGTTTGGACCCCTATTTATAGGCGAAGTTCGGATGGTCCGAACTGGGTTCGGACGGTCCGAACTGCCACTTGTCCGAGCCATTTTGACACCTGGGCTCTGCTGAGTTCGGACGGTCCGAATTGGTTCGGATGGCCCGAACTGGTCCGGATGGCTCGAACTGTTTTGGTCCTTCCGAACTCATTTTTGGACTCTTGGGACTTACCCTACCATTTTTGGACGTTCCGAATCTAATTTTCCAATTATTTTCACCAAATAAGGACTCCTTAAACATGTTTTGACATTTTTAAAATTATATGTCATTTTCTAACATGTTTAAAATCACTTAATGTTGTAAAATGGAACCGGGCTACTAAAAATAGCATGACTAAGGAACAATAATCTTAATTAGCCAGATGTTTTATCGGATCAGAATTTTACAGTTGGTTTTTGAACCACAGAATAGTTCGGACCCTCTGAACTGGGTTTGGAAGCACTAAATCAAAAACTAAGCAGTTTGGAAGCTGAGGGTGAGATTGGAACCATCAAACAGGAGATCAAAACTTCCGAAGGTTAAGCCATGCACACTAGTGACATGTCACAAGAGTTTGGACAAGCGATCACATGTATGAGATCGGAGCTTACGACAAGGGCAGTTCGTAATGTGGCATGCATGCAGGGATCGGAGCTTCTGATCGTCTCCTATAAATAGGTCTTCCAAGGGCCTTATTTCTTGCTCACAATCACACTTCTTGTAGTAGCCCGACTCCCAATTAAATTAATAAAATGACTAAAAATGATTAAGGGTTAAATGAGTTTAAGGAGTTGAAATATGGATTGAGAATGATCGAAAATGGTTCCAAGGGGTGCAAGCTATTTGACACTTCGGAAGCTACGAAGAGTATTTTGTAAGCACCAAACCTGTATGAAAGCAGTGTTGTACATCAGAGGCAGACGGTGAGTTCGGAAGCTCCTAACTCAAGATTAGAAGTCTGATCACCTTTGGATAATAAAATATGAGCTTTCTAATTGGTTACTTGACAAGATATAGTTTGGAAGCTCCTAACTCCATCGGTATTAGTGGGTTTTCCAATCAGAGACGCGTGTTTGGTGGATAGAGATCGAAAGCTCCGAAGTCCGATCGGAAGGTCCTATCGTCATCTATAAATAGGGGCCGACAGCTTCATTTGAAATCACATCAACCACTTTTCGCTCTAATTTTTGTTGATTTTGAAGGCTTTTGTATGTCGTCGTGAGAGTCAGTTGATAGCAAAGCGCTACCAAGATCGTAGCGAATTTGTGCCTAGGTTTTGAGGCCATTGCATCAAAGAGCTAACAACGGACGTAGGTATAAGTCTAGACTTTGATTAGCTTCTATGAGTAGCTATTAGTCTAGTTAAAACTTGTAGTAGACGATATGTGATATGATTATTATCTTCTTATAGGCTTGGACTAAGAAAGACAGTGTTTCTAGGTTGCTTGAGTTGCTTAAATAGTGGTACGGACTTACTATCCGAGATATCCTGGTTGAGTATGAATGTTCTATGTTTGCATGGTTTATATGACATGGCTTATGTGCATTTATTATGCAATGATTATTACTTCTACACGCACTATCATGTTGAGCATATACTTTGATATTACAAATAGAGGGGTAGCTTAGCCTGAGATATTGTGCATGTAGTTTGTGTATTAGGGTTCGGTTACTTTTATCCACTTATTCTTATGATATGGGAGTACCTCCTGATGTGCTGGCCCAGTGTGCTACATACCATGGCGTATATTATTTGAGAAAGAGTTTCTATCGTGATAAGTTTCTAGTACCCTTTAATTTGCTTTAGCATTCATAGCAAGTGTATACTCATAATTTAGTGCTGAGCGTTGTTAGATCACGTTCTTGGTTTTTGGTTCTAGACACCCCATTCTACGAGGAAGGGCTTAGGTTTGATGGATCGGAAGGTAGCGGTCATTGTGCTGCAGCAGGGTTGTATTTGTACCGTACCAGGTTTCTATTAGTGGATTTTTAGTATTGTTTTTTGATGGGGTTGTATAAAACTTTATTCAAGTACCGGTTGTATTCCACCGAGATTTTTAGTTGTACCATGTATAAAGGTTTCTGTTGGTCTTATTGATTATTGCTTTAAGATATTTATTACATGCTTAAGCTTTGATTAGTTAGTGATTTCTGAATGGTTCACTACACTTTTACCTCTCCATTTCATTATAAAATATGGGTTTTGGTTATTACCATTGAGGATCGGGCAGTAACGAGGTTCTTTCAAAGGAGCTGTGAAGTGGTACTTAGGAGTTTGGGCCTTCGACAACAAAGGGATGACGACGGACGCGGGTATAGTCTGAGATCCCTAGTAGTAATAGTGTAGTAGCCCGATTTCCAAAATAAGCAATTAATTGTCTAAGAATGTTTAGAATGGTCAAAACATGATTGAGGAATCCTAGGATGAGATTAATAAGTAGAAAATAGGATTAAGGACATTCTTAAATGGTCCAAAGGGTTCCAAGTGTTCAAGAAGTTCGGAATCCGATCCTGAGTTCTGAAGATCCGAACTTTCTCTCGACAGGCAGATATGGGTTTCTGATTGGTGATTTGACAAGGGTGCATTCGGAAGTTCCAAACTCCTAGTTTGGAAGGTCAGAACATTTTAGGCAGTCGTGTTGTCCAATCAAAGGACAAGCATTCGGTGGCTAGAGATCGGAAGCTCTGATTAAGGAGATCGGAAGTTCCGAAGATTGTTCGGAAGCTCTGAGCGAGAGATTGGGCATTTTGATCATTGTTTATAAATAGGGGAGCCGAGCCCCTCATTTCTTGTTCACTTACCTCTCTTCTCTCTCGGTTCCTACTTGCTTCTATTGGGTTTTAGGCATTTCGGAGGTCAGTCGATAGCGAGGCCCTACAGGGATTGTATCGTATTTATGCCTAGAATTTGGGTCCATCATCATCAAAGGACTGACGATGCATGTGGGTTAGCTTATTTGAGTAGGTTTTAATCTAGTTAAGACTTTTAGTAAGCGATAAGTGATGATGATTATCTGTTTATATGCTTGGACTTGAGTACACGAGCGGCTAGGTTGCTTGAGTTGACTGTTAGAGGTACGAACGTACTATCCAAAATATCTTGGTTGAGTATGTATGTTCTATGTTTGAATGGTTTATATGACATGGATTATGTGCATATATTATGTCAAGATTATTATGCTGCATGCATTATCATGTTGATCATGTACCTTGATAATACCAGTAGTGGGGTCGCTCAGCCCTGAGTTATTGAGTTGATGGTTGTACCCGTTGGACTATGTGGTCAGGTCACCTATATCCACATTTCTTTCTCATATGTGAGTCACCTCCTGATGCAATGGTCCAACGTGCTACATACACGTTGAGATGTATCTTCTTCGAGGTAGCCTTTCTCGTAGGGTCACTCAGTCCCACCGAGAGTTACCGCAATGCACAGAGACTGCTAATACGGTGGTCTATACAAGTATGTGAGTTACCCAACGGTTGGATTACCAGATGATACTACATACTCATTGGCACCTAGTCTGAGTAGGACTTGGTAGTTGACCAATCACCCCAGTCATCTCACGCGGCATGCATCATATTAGTTTTGTATACTCATATTTATGTACTGGGTGTTAAGTTGCTTATGTCCACGATGTTATCTTGGACACCCTACTCTATGGGATAGGTCTCATACTCGACAGAGCAGGTGGATCAAGGCAGGGTTAGCAACAGGACCAGGAGCTGCTCAGATTGGTAATGTCTACAGTCAGTTTCATGTTGTAAATATTTATGTGAAAACACATTTTGTTTTTAGTGCCGGTTGTATTCCGATGGTTTCTTTTGTAGTAGATTTTTTAGTATTCGCAATAAACTCTGTGTTTTAATAAATGTTTATATTAAGATAATTGTATGATTAAAACTGCAAGTTAGTAAACGATCTAGACTGGGTCACTCAAATTTCTTTTCTCGAGGACCCAACTTTCCATATCTACTTGTATAATCATAAATATAAGCAGCTGATCCCCAAGGACTAAGGTTACTACGATCCGGTTTTCTACAAGTCCAAAGTTCATATGGCATGGAAGGAACTGACTTTGAAGGCACCTTATTCAGGATATATGAAACAACTAATAAAGCATTTCTTCCAAAGGAAATAGATAAATTATCTTGTGTCATTATGGACCTCGTAATATCTAACAATATTCTATTCCTTCTTTCAGCAACACCATTTTGCTAAGGTTTGTAAGGAGTAGTAAATTGTCTAATTATTCCATTTTCATTACATAGATCCTTAAATTGATCTGATAGATGTTTATGACCTCTGTCAGTTCTCAAGACCTTTATGGTCTAGTCCATTTGGTTCCACTTCATTTGTATAACATCTAAAAAATTCCAATGCTTCAGATCTATGTGAAATCAAATAGACATGACCATAACAATTGAAATTGTCTATAAACTTAATGAAGTAAGAGGCTCCATGTCTAGCCTTCACACTCATTGTACCACATATTTCTAAATGAATCGATTGTGTTGCGGATCGGGTTGGGGTGAGTATGTGAACTTCCCAAACTGAATGTACTGTAGCAGTTGACTTCTGAATCTGCTAGACTGAGTTCAATTGAGGATGATCACTTGAACTGCTTTCTTTTTCGTATGTCGATATTAATTAACAAACAAATAGTATGTGCGGAATGATGTCAACTAACATATTACAACTATAATAAAATAACCAAACTTAATTTGTGAGTGAGTGTGCTCGACTGAAATATGATTAATACTAAAAGGAATAACGCAAGTGTTTGTTTATGGATGTTTGGAGCTAAATTCACCTACGTCACCCCTTCTTCCAACTCGGAAGTTTCGTGTCCCGAGATCGAGGTGTGGCACCAACATTTTTAAACAATTTAATATTACAACAATAAGCCTTGTAGTTCAACAAAAGACCATAAAGCCAGTCTATTATACAAAACAGAAATGTCTTTTACAACTCAAAATAAGAATGCGGAAGCGGTAACATAAAGAAAATCAACTAAAGGCAAATCCAGAAATCTTCTTGTCTTAAAACCTCATTACTAACCCCAAAACATGTCTTGCTCATCCTCTTCGACTTGATCTTCATTTATATCTAGGGAGAAAAGTAAGGGGTGAGTGTTTTGAGAAACACTCAGCAAGGGAGGGGCGTTCGTACACCCAAATAACAGAATATATATATATATAGAAAAATAATTCTGGACGTGACATGTTGCAGAGCATGTCACAACACAGCAAGTGAGCGACGTTCGTACACCCAAATAACAGAATATATATATATATATATATATATATAGAAAAATAATTTTGAACGTGACATGTTGCAGAGCATGTCACAACACCAGTCAAGACAGGATAGATAAAGTACTCAAACGTAACTTTAAAACATACTAGAAATGGAACATGAATGTATAGACATGATTATAGAATATATCTCACTGTGCATAACAGTCATATACATATAAATACGATTTTGGATGTGACATGTTACAGGACGTGTCACGGCATGAGTCAAAGCATGATAGCAACAGAATTCAAAACAAAGCATTAAATTGCATCAGAAACAGAACAAAAACATATAGATGGCACTGAAAATTCATTTAATTATTAATGGTTCATTTTATGTTCCCTGTATGATACTCCTCTAAGGGGCGAGGACATATAACGGTTTTATACCCACCGTGTAGGGGCCATATAACGGTTTTATACCCACAGTGCAAGGGCCATATCAATCTGTCCCCTATATGATACTTCTCTAAGGGGCGAGGACATATAACGGTTTTATACCCACCATGTAGGGGTCATATAACGATTTTATACCCACCATGTAGGGGCCATATAACGGTTTTATATCCACCGTGTAGGGGCCATATAAAACTTTTATACCCACCATGTGAGGGTCATATAACGATTTTATACCCATCGTGTAGGGGTCATGTTTATCATATTTATCTCCATTTTATAGTCAAATCATAACTGTGTCATTTAGGGATCTTGAAGCATAACGAAGGGTTCGAAAGGAGTGAATGAAACACATATACCTTTAGAGGATTCAGAGGACACAAAATGGTTGGTTTACAATCAAATCTTTCAACGCAAACATAATCATAAAAAGGAATCACATGGAATAGAATGAATCTTTTACATAGCAAAACATGAATCACATGGTGTACGGTCGAAATTTAAAGCAAATACATAAGCTTTTAAAACGTATACATAAGCCCACTTACTTCTTGTAACAAAACCAAAAAGATCCTAGATTTTCAAAATTTCCTTGCTTCACGTGTGCCCCTCGTTGAAGAACGGTAACTTGAACTCGGGACAATACTTTGGGTAAAACATTTTTCTTGAAAACGGACAACCCTAGATCAAAAAGTCTAGGAAATTATGCAGTGTTTTTCCTACTTGATATGTCACAAGTCACTGAAAATAATACCGAAAAGAAGGGTGGAAGGAGTTTCTCGGATTTTCATAAGTCCAAAAATCAGTTACCTTGAAGAAGCGTCAGAGATCGTTTGAACCTTTGGATTGCTATGAAATTTGGTCAGAACGTTTAGAAGAATGATCTCGATTGTGAACAGTGGAAATCTGTTTTTGATTTCGTTTGAAGCAGAAAAGCAATGACGAACAGAAGCTGCTGGCTTCTTGCAAGGAAATTGTACAGTCTGCTAGTGAAGGTGTTTTCCAAAAATCTAACCGTTGAATTGGGCTAAAATTTGTACACAATGTTCAAAACATATTTTGGTATATTCTGAACGGTAATATTGGATTTTAAGGTTCGTAAGGTAGATTATTAGAGTTTCTAGTTCTGTGGCTTTGTGGTGTGTTTCCATTCAACATTGATGTGTACTTAGAGGGAATTGAGAGTAACAAATCTGCAGAAATTTTGGGTCATAAATCAGCCTTATTATTGGTTGATAAGGGTTGTAAATATGTTAGGGAGAATTTTCTACCATCTTGGCTGATTCTTACCCAAATTCAATTGAATCTATGCCATATTTTGGAAATAATGTGTCTCTTAATTTTGGTTGATTTATTCTTCCAAAAATCCTATTTCTTGGCTGCAAAGTTTTGAAATTTAAACTGAAAAAACTAATTCTTAATGGGCCGAATATGTACAAATTCTTTGGTTTCATTATCCCAATTGCATGGGCTTTCCCAAAAAATTCGGGTTCTCACATCCCTCCCTCCTTATTGAAAGTTTCGTCCTCGAAACTTTGTTTGTCTCTTGAGGTCAACTAGTTGTCGATCAACCATTGCTTCAATAATGAAAGATCATCGAGCCACTATACAAGCTAACTAGTACCACATTGACATCCATCCAAAGGATCACATTTAATATATTTACTGGCATCCTTTCTAAAATCGAGCTATAAATTCTCAATGTCAATCTAGGCTCTTAAATTCTCAGTGAAATTTTGTTTTCCTTTAGTCTCCTCTTGAGTGATAGCAAACACTCAAGCGTTGGATTTATTTCCTTTGGCATGATCGGAGTAGCACTAACGTCTGACTCTATCCCCACGTTTCTAGGCTCGGGACATTCAAAAACTTAGTGTACCACCTCCATATACCATTTTTTTATTTCTCATTTTGTTCACTAGCGATCCCGGATATTAGACGATTGATCCTCGGTTGATGATTATATAAGGAAATCTGACGAATGTAATGGGTAGTACGGGTACGTAGGGTACGTGGAGCCATTTTCTTAAATAATAAAAATGGAAAGGCATAAAGATAGTTTCAAAATGATAGATGATCATCACATCAAACAATCATAAACAACAAGTTCTAATATCGTTTGACATATCACTTGAGTTAAAAGGGGTTTTCCAAAAATTTCAAAAAAAATAGAAAGTTCGGAGATCTTTACACTGATAGAAGGCTAGATTCATGAGGATCATAGAATATATGGCGGAATTGGATTTTGAATTTCCAAGGAAATGTTATAAGAATATCAAAACTTTCCTAAAATGGCAAAATCATGATTTAGAAAGCCTAAATGATGAATTTGGCTGGAATAAGTCTTTAGTAATCATGAAAAGGAATTCTCCATGAGTACAAATCATGAGATCATTTCGGAGGGGAATGCATTAGATCTTTTCCCAACTATGAGAGAATGTCAAAAAGTTCTAAGGAAACCCAACCGGATTACCAACCTGATGGGCTCTCTGATACCACTTAAATTTCATGCCCCGAGACCGAGACGTGGCACCAGCATTGTTAAAAAATATTGCAAAAATAAGCCTCATAGTTCATCAAAAGACCATAAAGCCATTATATTACACAAAATGGAAATGTCTTTTACAACCCAAAATAAGAATGCGGAAGCGATAACATAAGGAAAAACAACTAAAGGCAAATCCAGAAATTATCTTGTCTTGAAATCTCATTATTAACCCCAAAACATGTCTTGCTCATCCTCTACCACTTGATCTTCATTTTTATCTGGGGAGAAAAGTAAGAGGTGAGTGTTTTGAGAAACACTCAGCAAGTGGGAGAAGTTCGTACACCCGAATAACAGAATATATATATAGAAAAATAATTCTATACGTGACATGTTGCAGAGCATGTCACAACGCGACTCAAGACAGGATAGGTACAGTACTCAAACGAAACATTAATGGGGTACCTGAAATGGAACATGAATGTATAGACATGATTCTAGAAGATATCTCACTGTTCATAATAGTCATATAGATATAAATACAATTTTGTATGTGACATGTCACAAGACGTGTCACGACATGAGTCAAAACATGATAGCAACAGAATTCAAAACTAAGCATTAAATCGCATCAGAATAAGTACAAAAATATATATATGGAACTAAAACTTCATTTCATTATTCATGGTTTGTTTTTTGTCCCCTATATGATATTCCTCTAAGGGGCGAGGACATATAACCGTTCTATACCCACTGTGTAGGGGCCATATAATGGTTTTATACCCAACGTATAAGGGCCATATCAATCTGTCCCCTATATGAACTCCTCTAAGGGGCGAGGAAATATAACAGTTTTGTAGCCACCGTTTAGGGGTCATATAACGATTTTATTACCACCGTGTAGGGGTCATGTTTATCATATTTCTCTCCATTTAAAAGTCAAATCATAACAGCGTTGTTTAGGGATCTTGAAGCATAACAAAGGGTTTGAAAGGAGTGAATGAAACATATATACCTTTAGAGGATTCAGAGGACATGAAAAAGTTGGTTTACGATCAAATCTTTCAACGTAAACATAATCATAAGAAGGAATCATATGGAATAGAATAAATCTTTTACATAGAAAAACATGAATCACATGGTGTACGATCGAATTTTAAAGCAAATACATAATCTTTTAAAAAGTATAAATAAGCCCACTTAATTCTTGTTACAAAATCGAGAGGATCCTAGATGGTCGAAATTCCTTGCTTCACGTGTGCTCCTCGTTGAAGAACAGTAACTTGAACTTGGGACAATACTTTGGGTAACAAATCTTGCTTGAAAATGGGCAACCCTAGGTCAAAAAGTCTAGCAAATTATGCATTGTCTTTCATACTTGATATATCACAAGTCACTAAAAAGAATACCGGAAATAAGGAGGGTTGAAGGAATTTCTCGGATTTGAAAAAGTCGAAAATCTGTTACTTTGAAGAAGCGTCAGAGATCGTTTGAACCGTTGGATCGCTATGAAATTTGGTCAGAACATTTAGAAGAGTTGATCTTGATTTTGAAAGGTGGAGATCTGGTTTAGGTGTCTTTTGAAGAAGAAAAACAATGACGAACATAAGTTTCTGGCTTCTCGCATGGAAACTATACAGTCTGCTAGTGAAGGTGTTTCCGGAAATCTAACCTTTGGATAGGGATGAAACTTGTATACAATGTTCAAAATATATTGTGGTATATTCTGAAGTGTGAAGATTGGATTTGAAGGTCCGTAAGGTAGACGAACAGAGGTTCTGGTTCTGTGTCTTTGTCGTGTGTTTCCGTTCAACATTGACGTGTACTTATAGAGCATTGAGAGGAACGAATCTGCAGCAATTCCGGGGCATAAATCAGCCTTAATATTGGTTGATAAGGGTTGTAAATACGTTAGGGATATTTGGCTACCATGAAAGAGTGGGTGCCCGGTTAGCCAACTTGTGGCTAAGGGCTTTTATGACTCTATGTAAAACAATCTTTTGTTTAATATAATTTACACTTTTATAATGGCATTGACTTTATCTTTCTTCATAATGTTATATTATGATATACTATTGTTGTTTTGATAAAGACCTTGAATATACTATAGTGTATGTAAGATGTGGTAGCACATGGGGATGGCTATCATGAAACACATCTTATTGTCACTGTATATTCTAAACTGTTCCTAGTCAATTGAGCCATCCGCAAATAAGGATAAGGATCGCTCGAGATTGAGACTAGCATTTGCGATGCCGAGTACCACGTTTCATTGGTATGGAACATAGAGATGTTCAAAGCATGCAAATGGATATTCATATGATGAATGATCGAACTACCCTATTCGAACTTTCCAAGTGGTTATCACTTATCGAGTGGATAAAGTCCGCGGTTTTGATTGTACACCATTAGTCCTTATTACTTGAAACATCATTGAGACTCTATATGCTAGTAATGTATTTTGACTCGTTTACCGACTCTATTGGGGTCATCAGGTGTCGGGATTGGGTACAGTTACGACACATATAGGAGTCGATGCTTTGTTGTCAAGGATTCACCACATACTTGCGAGTGTGGATATCCTATGCGATCTGAGGAGATATTAGTGTGACGAATCTCTGGCCAGAGTACATGATGTGTTTTAGGTTACTTGGTGTTCCTAGTAACACATGCGATGTCACTAATAGATCTCCAAGATGTTGTGCATAGTTATCGAATCTCGAACGACTCTCGATGCACCAATGGTTGTTGATTTGATCGGGATATTTGGTTGAAGGGACCGTACTGTACGCTAACCAGAATCTACTGGTTCTTGCAGGCACTATCTGTAGTGACCCTTACCCGGATCACCTACTAAACAGAACTTATGCATGCAATTAACTTAATTAAACAGATATCAGAATAAAACTGCGGAATCCAATAACATTATACAATCCCAAGTAAAGGAATCTGTAATTATCCAATAATATACAACCAAATCGAATAGCTGTATAAACCCAAACAACAGTAATAAAACCTAGACGAAGCTCCAGCTGGCCAACCACTGACTAGCCCCTCCTGGATCCACCCTCCTCGTCCAATCGCAAACCTGCCCCATGGAATAGGGTGTCCAAAAAATACAGAGTACGAGACGTGAGCATAAAACGCTCAGTGCGAGAGTATGAGTATACATGCATGCAAAGTGAACTCCCTATAGACTCGAGGTCAAGGATCAGATAACAGAGACAGACCGGGCCCTGGTATGTAGCATGCTGTGCCGTCGCTTCAGGAAGTGGCTCCCATACCGAGATAACCATGGATACGCCGGACCCAAATCGATGGAAGTCCATCCACTAACAGGATAGGGTACAACCCTACTAACAGACATCTCGAAAGAGATACAACAAGATGCAAATGAATGCAGCATAATATCATGGCATATAAATCATGCAGTCACATAATACATTCATACTCAGTCAGGATATCTCGAACAGTACTTTCGTACCTCAAAACAGTGAAAGCTCTACCAACTCTAGGTCCACGCCTATAGTCTGCTCTACACTGCCAAATGATACTACTATCATTAAAGTGCTCTAAAAGCCTTAACTAAGCTATTGCATACTTCTAAATATTTATAGGGAGCAAAAGCTATACCTTCGTCCGTCGTTAGCCCTTTGATGTCGATTCTTCCAGAACTTGGGCACGACTCCGCTACGACTACCGAACGCCTCTCCGACCTCCGGACCAAGCCTAAGAAGACTAGAACAGCTCCAAAAGGACTAGAAGGGAAAGGAGAACTCGGAATTGGCAAATGAAAGTGAAGTCTCGGCCTTCTATTTATAGACAACGATCGGAACTTCCGATCCTTGATCGGAACGTCCGAACCTCGATCGGAACGTCCGATCCTGCCATCGGAGCTTCCGAAGATCCTGATCTGCCACGTGTCAAAATATCACTTGATGACTCCGGATAGGGGTGATCGGAGCTTCCGATCCAACCACACGTCATGCCTGACGTAATAACATCGGTGCCTCTGATCGCTCATCGGAGCTTCCGATCCGTCCGATACCTAATTCAATTAATTAGCATTAATCCTTTAATTACTCAATTAGGGCACGGGCTACTACATTCTCCCCCACTTAAGATATTTCGTCCTCGAAATCAGATCTTAAGTATCGAATGCAAATACAGAAATCAAAAACATTCTTTATTCAAATCAAACGTTTACAGAGTTTGCAACTGAATACAACTTAAAGAATGAAATCAAAACAACTCAGGATGGTCTTTACGCATCCTATCCTCAAGCTCCCAAGTAGCTTCCTCAGTGCCTCGGCGCTGCCACTGACTAAAACCAAAGGAATGACTTTGTTCCGTAAAACCTTATCCTTATAATCAAGGATGCGAAGAGGTTTCTCAACATAAGTCAAATCCTTGTCTACCTGAACCTCAGATCGCTGCAGAATATGAGATTCATCCGCCACATACCATCGCAACAGAGATACGTGAAACACGTCGTGAATGCTGGATAGATGCGGTGGCAATGCTAGTCGATAAGCCAAATCGCCAATACTCTCCAAGATCTCAAACGGATTGATAAATCTGGGAGACAACTTGCCCTTAAGGCCAAATCTGAGAATCTTGCGGAAAGGTGACACTCTCAGAAACACTTTCTCCCCGACCTCGAACTGCAAAGGCCTACGCTTGATATTAGCATAACTGGCCTGACGATCCTGTGCAGTCTTAATCCGTTTCTTGATCTGATCAACAATGTCTATCGCCTGCTGGATAAACTCCGGTCCTTCAGCCTGTCTCTCCCCCACTTCTTCCCAGAAGAGTGGAGTACGACAACGTCGCCCATACAACGCTTCAAAAGGTGCCATCCCAATACTAGTGTGATAGCTGTTGTTGTAAGCGAACTCGATCAACGGCAAATGATCCTGCCAGGCTGAACCAAAATCCATGACGCACGCTCTAAGAATATCTTCTAACGTACGGATAGTGCGCTCTGACTGACCATCAGTCTCCGATGATAGGCTGTACTCAAACTGAGAGTAGTACCCATCGCACGCTGAACACTCCCCAGAATCTAGAAGTAAACCTGGGGTCCCGATCGCTGACAATGCTCACAGGCACTCCATGAAGTCGAACGATCTCCTGAATGTACATCCGTGCCATGCGATCCACAGAGTACTCTCGGCTATAGGCAATGAAATGCGCTGACTTGGTGAGTCGGTCCACCACCACCCAGATAGCATCACAGTTCCTCGGGGATACCGGCAAATGGGTCACAAAGTCCATAGTGATAAACTCCCATTTCCATTCAGGAATAGGCAGACTGTGAAGCAATCCTCCAGGTCGTCGGTGCTCTGCCTTGACCTGTTGACACACCAGACATCTGGAAACAAACTGATAAACACTGCGTTTCATTCCCTTCCACCAGAAACGAGTACGTAGATCCTTGTACATCTTGTTGCTCCCAGGATGAATACTCAACTTAGTGCGATGTGCCTGAGATAAAATCTCCTCTCGCAACTCTTCATCCTGTGGAATCACAAGCCTACCAGACAAACACAGAAAGCCATCTGACTGATAATGAAATCCAGACGAGCTACCCTCGTTAGCTAGACGAGCTAAACGCTGGGTCTTTGAATCAGACATCTGAGCATCTCGGATCCGCGAATACAAGGCTGGCTCAGATAATATCGCAAACATCTGGATACTCTGCATACCTTTCTTATGCTTGAAGGTAAAACCTGAAGTACAACAGTCACTGATTGCACTAGACATCGAACAAGTCTGAAGTGCGGATAGTCGCACCTTGCGACTCAAAGCATCAGCGGTGAGATTAGCAGCTCCCGGATGGTACTTAATCTCGCAATCATAGTCCTTAAGCAAGTCCATCCAACGTCTCTGTCTCATGTTCAATTCTGCCTGAGTGAACAAATACTTGAGACTCTTATGGTCGGTGAAGATCTCAAATTTCTCACCATAAAGATAATGACGCCAGATCTTCAAAGCGAACACAATGGCTGCCAATTCCAAATCATGGACTGGGTAGTTGTCCTCGTGAAGCTTCAGCTGTCTAGAAGCGTATGCGATCACATGCCCATTCTGAGTCAGGACACAACCTAACCCCTGAAGAGAAGCATCCATGTAAACTACATACCCTCCAGATCCTGACGGTAATGCTAACACCGGCGCAGAAGTCAACCGCCGTCGAAGCTCACGGAAATTCTCCTCACACTCGGAGGACCACTCAAAATCCACACCCTTGCGGGTAAGCTGCGTCAACGGTCGAGCTAACTGAGAGAAGTTCAGAATGAAGTGACGATAATACCCTGCTAGACCCAGAAAACTACGGATCTCAGCAACTGTCGTCGGACGCGACCAATTAAGTACCGCTTCAATCTTGCTTGGATCAACAGAAATCCCCTCCCTGGATATGATATGGCCAAGAAAGACCACTCTATCCATCCAGAACTCACACTTGCTCAGCTTGGCGTACAACTGCTCATCTCGAAGAGTCTGTAGTACTAACCGCAAGTGAGAAACATGCTCTTCCGTATTACGCAAATACACCAAGATGTCGTCAATGAAGACCACGACAAAATTGTCCAAATACTCCCTGAAGATACGGTTCATCAAATCCATGAATATAGCCGGCGCATTAGTCAAACCAAATGGCATCACTAGGAACTCGTATTGCCCATAGCGAGTACGGAATGCAGTCTTGGCTACGTCCTGATCACGGACTCTCAACTGATGATACCCAGATCTCAAGTCAATCTTGGAGTAAATTGATGTGCCCTGCAGCTGGTCAAACAAGTCATCAACACGAGGCAACGGATACTTGTTCTTCACAGTCACTCGATTCAGCTGCCGATAGTCAATGCACAGCCGCATCGACCCATCCTTCTTCTTCACGAAGAGAACAGGAGCTCCCCAAGGAGATACACTAGGACGAATGTACCCCTTGTCCAAAATATCCTGTAGCTGATTCTTTAACTCACGCATCTCTGACGGAGCCAGACGATACGGTGCTCTAGAAATAGGCGAAGTACCCGGCATCAACTCTATGCCAAACTCGACTTCCCTAGCAGGAGGAAAACCCGGAATCTCATCAGGAAACACATCTGGAAATTCATCCACAACTGGAATTCTCTCTATCCCAATACTCTTAGCGGACAAATCAACTGCATAGATAAGGAAGCCTTCCCCGCCAGACTCTAGAGCTCGACAGGCTCTCAAAGCGGATACCAAAGGCATCGGGGGTCGCGCTCCCTCATAGAAAAACCAACTCTCACTCCCTTCCGGATGAAAGCGTACTAATCTCTGATAGCAGTCCACTGAAGCTCGATAGGTAGTCAGCACATCTATTCCCAGAATGCAATCAAAGTCGTCCATCGCCAGGACCATGAGATTCGCTAACAGAATGTTCCCTTCGAACTCTAAAGGGCAACCCATCACTAGACGCTTAGCCAAAGCAGATTGGCCCGTCGGAGTAGAAACAGACATCACTACGTCTAGTGCAATGCATGGTAACTTATGCCTCTTAACAAAACGTGCAGAAATGAAGGAATGAGATGCACCAGTGTCAATAAGTACAAGAGCAGGTATACCATAAAGCATAAATGTACCTGCGATGACTTTCTCATTCTCCTCCACAGCCTGATCATGTCTCAGGGCAAACACCTGGCCAGAAGCTCGTGGCCTCAAATGAGAACTCCCAGCAGACTGTCCCTGCGACCTCTGCTGAACGGTAGCCTGAGAACCCGATCCTTAACCAGAACCAGAACCACCTCCCCCAGAAATTGGACAATCTCTCCGGATATGACCAGTCTCTCCACAACGGAAACAAGCTCCAGAAGCTCTACGGCACTTGTCGGATGGATGGTTCTTCCCACAGTGATCACACTTGTCCTTCTTACCATAACGGACAATACCTCCAGAACCAGAGGAAGAAGAAGATCCAGACTTCTTGAAAGTTTGGGCACGGGGACCCAAAGAACTAGCAGGCCTCGACTGAGGGAAAGACCTGTTCCGACGAATGCTGTCCTCTGCCTGATGACAACGGCTCACAAAACCCTCGTAGGACATGTCGTCGCCAACCGCCACACGGTCATGGATCTCAGGGTTAAGGCCCTGAAGAAATAGATTATAATTCATCCCTGAGCTATCAGCAATCTCGGGGCAATAGGATAGCAGATCAAAGAACCTCTGCTGATACTCATCAATAGACATAGTTCCCTGTCGCAGAATCAGTAGCTCGCCTGCCTTTGACTGTCGGAGTGCAGGAGGAAAATACCGCTTTTGGAAAGCTGTGCGAAACTCGGCCCAAGTGGCCACTCCTCTCGCCGCAACAAAAGGTGTAGAAGTAAACCTCCACCACCTGCGCGCACGCCCATCCAGAAGATAGCCAAGGGTCTCCACCTTCTGCTCATCGGTGCATTGGAAAGTCTGAAAAGTCGTCTCCATCCGGTCTAACCAGTTCTCCGCATCCTCCGGAGACTCACTCCAACTAAGGGCTTAGGACCCATGGCTAAGAATCGACGCATAGTGAAACGCTCTTCGTCATGATGACGATGACGCCGTTCTCGACGAGGCTCCCGGTCGGCATCACCCCAACGCCCGCCAACACTGCCATGAGAACTCTGGTCGTCACGATTTGACATCTATAAAAATACCTCAAGATGAGACTAAATCCCAAGAATTCTTTTGCATGCTCTGATACCATAAATGTAGTGACCCTTACCCGGATCACCTACTAAACAGAACTTATGCATGCAATTAACTTAATTAAACAGATATCAGAATAAAACTGCGGAATCCAATAACATTATACAATCCCAAGTAAAAGAATCTGTAATTATCCAATAATATACAACCAAATCGAATAGCTGTATAAACCCAAACAACAGTAATAAAACCTAGACGAAGCTCCAGCTGGCCAACCACTGACTAGCCCCTCCTGGATCCACCCTCCTCGTCCAATCGCAAACCTGCCCCATGGAATAGGGTGTCCAAAAAATACAGAGTACGAGACGTGAGCATAAAACGCTCAGTGCGAGAGTATGAGTATACATGCATGCAAAGTGAACTCCCTATAGACTCGAGGTCAAGGATCAGATAACAGAGACAGACCGGGGCCTGGTATGTAGCACGCTGTGCCGTCGCTTCAGGAAGTGGCTCCCATACCGAGATAACCATGGATACGCCGGACCCAAATCGATGGAAGTCCATCCACTAACAGGATAGGGTACAACCCTACTAACAGACATCTCGAAAGAGATACAGCAAGATGCAAATGAATGCAGCATAATATCATGGCATATAAATCATGCAGTCACATAATACATGCATACTCAGTCAGGATATCTCGAACAGTACTTTCGTACCTCAAAACAGTGAAAGCTCTACCAACTCTAGGTCCACGCCTATAGTCTGCTCTACACTGCCAAATGATACTACTATCATTAAAGTGCTCTAAAAGCCTTAACTAAGCTATTGCATACTCCTAAATATTTATAGGGAGCAAAAGCTATACCTTCGTCCGTCGTTAGCCCTTTGATGTCGATGCTTCCAGAACTTGGGCACGACTCCGCTACGACTACCGAACGCCTCTCCGACCTCCGGACCAAGCCTAAGAAGACTAGAACAGCTCCAAAAGGACTAGAAGGGAAAGGAGAACTCGGAATTGGCAAATGAAAGTGAAGTCTCGGCCTTCTATTTATAGACAACGATCGGAACTTCCGATCCTTGATCAGAACGTCCGAACCTCGATCGGAACGTCCGATCCTGCCATCGGAGCTTCCGAAGATCCTGATCTGCCACGTGTCAAAATATCACTTGATGACTCCGGATAGGGGTGATCGGAGCTTCCGGTCCTGATCGGAGCTTCCGATCCAACCACACGTCATGCCTGACGTAATAACATCGGTGCCTCTGATCGCTCATCGGAGCTTCCGATCCTGTTCGGAGCTTCCGATCGTGCCTTTGGAGCTTCCGATCCATCCGATACCTAATTCAATTAATTAGCATTAATCCTTTAATTACTCAATTAGGGCACGGGCTACTACACTATCAGTAATACCTAGGGAATCATGGGGCGATGTTGCTAGGCGCTCTTACCATGATTCGATGGGTAAGTCGGAAATTGTTGTTCCGAGTCACAAGGAGTTGTGAGCCCACGGCTAGCTGTATTCCTGAACCATTGAGGGTTACACAAGTAATGGATTACTAAAACCCCGTAGAGATAGTTAATTTTAAAGAGTTAAATTTAATGAAAGAGAAGTTGGACTTCTTAACTAAAGGGAGTGGAATTTCCTAAAATGACATAGGGATGGACATTTTTTGGAAATCACTGAATTCGGATTCAGAAAAATTATCATGACTCTAAAAGATGTAGAAATGGTTTTTGTGCACATTGGTGAAATCAGTTTATCAATCGGAGTCACGATGAATTTTATATTAATTTCTATAACAACAGGCTTGGCTTGTTGGGCTTAAGTTATGGATTGTGGGCTTTAAGGAGTTAGAGTCCTGATATAATTATAACTTAATCCAGTCTAGAAATTATCTATAAATAGGACTGCAGTGTTCGAAAATTGTGTGTGATTTTCAGTCTTGAATTTTCGAAAATCATTCTAGATTATTCAAGAGGATTTTCGAAATCCTCTGTCCCTTTTGGAGAAAATTCGGCCTGTGATTTTTATGAAAAATTACAAGCTGAATTAACAGATCATATCTGTTTATTCTTTACGCAAACTTCTGATTGATTTCTAGTGCAGTTAATCAGAGGGTTTTGTTTTCTATTCGTGGACCTGATTGAAGAAATGTTCGTTCATCAGTTCCGGGGATATACAACAAGAGCAGATTAAATTCTGTTGGTGTCCATAATCTCGCTTCGAGATTTTAAGGTAAAATATTTAATTGTGATTATTTATTTTACTTACACAAATTTAATCGTAAAAGTTTTGATACCCAGATATGGAATCGTTCCATATTAATAAAATAAAATTTTTAAACTTCCGCTGCACCGGGTATTAATTCTAATTGATCTGAACACCGTTTTCCAACAGTGGTATCAGAGCAAGATTGCTCAGATCAAACGATTAAATTAATCTATTGTACAAAATTTTTAAGCCTCGGTTTTTGAAACAAAACAAATTTTTTTAAAATCAAAATTTTGACAGGCAAAACACGGGCAGCGATCGGATCGCTGCCCAAGGGCAGCAATTGTCGCTGCCTAGGGCAGCGCACGATCGCTGCCCGGGGCAACGATTGGATCGCTGCCCAAGGGCAGCAATTGTCGCTGCCTAGGGCAGCGCACGGCGCTGCCCAATGGGCAGCGACGGGCTGCCCAGCCCGAGCCCTAGGCAGCGACAATTGCTGCCCTTGGGCAGCGATCCAATCGTTGCCCTAGGCAGCGACAATTGCTGCCCTTGGGCAGCGATCGGATCGCTGCCCGGGGCAACGATTGGATCGCTGCCTAGGGCAGCACACGGCGCTGCCCAATGGGCAGCGACGGGCTGCCCAGCCCGAGCCCTGGTCGGGGCACGGGCAGCCCGGAAAATTAAAATTTTATTTTTTAAAAAATTTTGAATTTTTGAAATTCTAGTGTTTGATCCGATCGAAAATTGTTTTTGATTAGATCACGAGGCATCAGATCAAATTGTTCGAGTCCGAAATTTTTAAAATTTATTTTTGGATAAATTTGAATTTTTTAAAAATTTATAAATTTTATCCGTTAAATTAGATTTTATAAAATTAATTATTTTGGTACAATTGATGATAAGATATGATCTTATGGATGGATAAGATAAAATATGATTTTATCTTTTAATTATGATGTCATTGCATGTTTATCCAATTATTTAATTATTGAATTAATTAATGGATAAAGGATGATCGATTGCCATGACCAATGTTTTAGATGTATGTTAGGTGATTTACATTTGTCTTATTGTTGTTGGTGTTTATTAATGGGCTTGGTTTATAGCCCAATATGATTGTCATATGTAATAAAAGTGGGCCTGGTTTATGGCCCGTTCCCACCCCTAAAAATGTATCCCATATTTGTCATCGAAATTTATTGTAAATTTATTAGACTTATTGGGAGACAAAGATTTGAAAAAATGGTGGGCCCAGCAGACAATGAAGACCGAAGAAATGTAAATTGGAAGCACAATGTAATAGGATTACATTGCATACTTACATATCACCTAGGATTGGACTTAGACTCGTGATTGGCAACCACGGGTCGATTAGTTAATGAGATCGATCATCCTTAAATAATATATGATATTATTGATGTATGCATGTTTAGACTAAATTGTATGAATCCCGCAAGCATACATAAATTGCATGATGAGACAAATTTTCAAAATTAAAAATCCCTCATATTAAATATGATTTAAAATTGATATCAAGATTAATAAAAAGGGAATTTAAATATTGTTTAAATATTCCTACCTTCCATCAACGATCAATGTATGAGATGCTACCCGCGGATATGGTCCGGCTCATATTATTGGGGGGGCTCGTTCGTCGGAAAGCTGTACATTGGATCGACACATGTTGTAAGTTGGGTGGAACTCCCATGGGATTGGTTCATATTATTGGGGATCCACATGGCGACCGTCCATCACAACTTAATATTGATGGGTTATCTTGACATGTCACAATAAACGGCGTCATATTATTGGGCCCTTATTGGACATGAGGTAAAAACGTGGAGGTTGCTTTGGAAGCAATTGGGCTCTACCTTTTGAAAATTATGGTTGGCTGATATTATTCGGGACTATAGTTTGTCAATTGGACTCCATGTTCCCACTAAAGAAAATGTTTCTCGTTTTCACTAGAGGGTGGTGAAATCGTCAAAATAGTGGGAGTGTGATTCATAAAATAAAATTCGCCATATTTTATGTCTTAGTAAATTATTAAACAAATCATCGATTATTGTCTGTTTCATCTCAGTATTTCATTACAATGAATTCGTAATCCACATGTTTCAATTCTCGAACAAAACAAATTTTCTGGCGCAATCTATACAGGATGGTTCCATAAGTTAAGATTGTCCTGAGTTCGGAAAAGATTTTCTAAGTGTTAGAAAAGGCTTCTCCAAAAACAGCCTCGGCTGATGTAACTGCCGAAAGGTTGGCCGAACTAGAGAAATGGTTGGACCATGATCTCAAGGCCAAATGTTACATGCAAAATTCGACAAGTCTAAACAAGTTTGCCATTACTGCAAGAAACCCGGTCATTGGAAACGTAACTGCAAGGAATACCTCGAGCAGTTGAGAACTGCAAAGGGTATGTTTTACATTGAAATAAATGTTTTACTTAATACTACTTCTTGGGTATTGGATACCGGATATAGATCTCACATTTACAATGAGTTGCAAATGATGACAAGAAGTAATAAGCTAAGGATGGGTGAGACCCAGCTAAGGCTCAGGAATGGTTCTAGAGTCGAAGCCAAAGCTATAGGAGACATTTATTTAGTTTTGCAGAACAATTTTAAGTTATTTTTTAGAGATGTTTTATATGTTCCGGATTTGGTCAAAAACATTATATCTATTTTTATGCTTGATAGAGATGGTTTTTCTTGCAATTTTGTGAATGGGATTTGCAATATTTACAAGAATGAATGTTTGATTGGAAATGGACAACTTGAAAATGATCTATATAGCTTAAAATTAAAAAGACGTTCCAATTAATTATGTTGATAAACTGGTAACAACAATTAAAAGAAAGGATGATAGTCAAAACCCGGCAAACCTTTTGCATGCTAGGCTAGGTCATATTTTCTCAAGGAGGATGAACAAGCTAGTGGGAGAGGGCATGTTTGATATGTCTGATATTAACTCTCTACCTACTTGTGAGTCCTGCCTAAAGGGAAAAATGACTAAATCTCCTTTCAAAGGGAAACCTGAGCGTAGTCAAAATCTATTGGATTTGATCCATACAGATGTTTGCGGTCCATTTAAGATTGGTACTAAATGTGGCAACACCTACTTCATTACCTTTACTGATGATCATTCTAGGTATGGGTATTTATATTTAATGAAATATAAGTCTGAAGCATTTGAAAAGTTCAAAGAATTCAAGGCTGAAGTAGAAAACAAACTAGGTAAAAGTATTAAGGCACTTCGATCGGATCGAGGTGGAGAATACTTAAGTACCGAGTTTTTGTACTATCTAAAAGAGAATGGGATTCTCTCTCAGTGGACTCCTCCTATGACACCTCAGCTTAATGGTGTTTCGGAGCGTCGCAATCGAACTTTGTTGGACATGGTTCGATCCATGATGAGCTTCACTGAGCTCCCACCTTTGTTTTGGGGCTACGCGCTTGAAATGGCGGTATTTTTGTTAAACAACGTCCACACTAAAGCAGTAAATAAAACGCCATACGAGTTATGGAATGGCAAAGCTCCTAAGTATTCGTACTTGAGGATTTGGGGATGTCCTGCTTACGTGAAGCAGACAGTGGGAGATAAGTTGGATAGTCGATCCACCTTATGTTATTTTGTAGGGTATCCGAAGAATTCAATCGGATATTATTTCTATCATCCTGCTGAAACAAAAGTGTTTGTTTCAAGGAATGCCACCTTCTTGGAGAAGGAGTTCTTATTGGATAAGAAAGGCAAGATGATGGAACTCGAAGAAATTCGAGAAGAACCCGAGATACAAAATAGCGATCCTACACCTCAAGAATCATCACAAGACACGCCTATTACTAGGAGATCCGAGAGGACTTCTAGGCCTCCTATTAGATATGGTCTTCTTCTTGAAGGGGATCAAAGTGAACCCGACATTGGATGTGATCCAAGAAACTTCAAGGAAGCAATTTCTGATGCGGATTCGAATTTATGGCTTGAAGCTATGCAATCGGAAATAGACTCGATGCATTCTAACCAAGTTTGGTCTTTAGTAGATCCTCCCGATGGAATTGTTCCAATAGGGTGCAAATGGATCTACAAGAGAAAGTTTGGGCCTGATGGAAAGGTATTTACCTACAAGGCACGATTGGTGGCAAAAGGTTATACTCAAAGACAAGGAGTTGACTATGATGAAACCTTTTCACCAGTCGCAATGTTCAAGTCCATAAGAATCCTTATTGCCATAGCAGCATGGTATGACTATGAGATATGGCAAATGGATGTAAAGACTGCATTTCTTAATGGAAACATTAAGGAAGAGATCTATATGATGCAGTCTGAGGGATACACATCCATGGAAAGCGAGCATAAGGTATGCAAGCTTCAGAGATCAATCTATGGTCTCAAACAAGTATCAAGAAGTTGGAACCAGAAATTTGATGAAACGATAAAGGATTTTGGTTTTATCAAGAACCCGGAGGAACCATGCGTGTACAATAAAGTAGTTAAGAATGCGGTAACATTCTTAGTATTTTATGTTGATGACATCCTACTCATGGGGAATGATGTAGGGATGTTGCAGTCAACAAAGATATGGTTATCAGGTAGATTCTCGATGAAGGATTTAGGTGAGGCATCCTATATTCTAGGAATTCAGATCTATAGAGATAGATCTAAAAGAATGATAGGACTCACTCAATCAACCTACATCGACACCATATTGAAAAGGTTTTCTATGGATGAGTCCAAGAGAGGACATCTACCTATGTGTCATGGAGTTTCTCTATCCAAGTCTATGTGTCCCAAGACTGACGAAGAGATAGAGAAGATGACACACGTGCCATATGCGTCAGCCATAGGTAGTATCATGTATGGGATGATATCTACCAGACCGGATGTGGCCTATGCTCTGAGCGTCACGAGCAGATACCAAGCCAATCCCGGTCAAATGCATTGGAAAGCCGTGAAGGATATTCTTATGTACTTGCAAAGGACTAAGAATTTATTCATGGTTTATGGAGGGAGAGAATTGAAGTTGGAAGGCTATACCGACTCTAGCTTCCAATGTGACGTGGATGACTCGAAATCAACCTCTGGATTTGTATTCGTGCTCAATGGCGGTGCTGTCTCTTGGAAGAGTTCCAAGTAGGACACCACAGCGGATTCCACCACTGAGGCAGAATACATTGCAGCATCAGCTGCTGCTAAAGAGGCGGTTTGGATAAGGAAATTCATCCAAGAGTTGGGTGTAATTCCTGAAACTTTTGGTCCAGTCCCGGTGTACTATGACAACACGGGTGTCGTTGCTCAGGCAAAGGAGCCAAGGTCTCATCAAAAGTCCAAACACGTACTGAGGAAATACCACATCATTCGGGAGATTGTGGAAAGAGGAGACGTCAGTGTCGAGAGAGTGGCCTCTACAGACAATATCGCTGATCCTCTTACTAAGCCCTTGCCAGGACCATTGTTTGACAAACATCGCAAAGCAATGGGATTACGTAGTATGACTAGTTGGCTTTAGGGCAAGTGGGAGATTGAAAGAGTGGGTGCCCGGTTAGCCAACTTGTGGCTAAGGGCTTTTATGACTCTATGTAAAACAATCTTTTGTTTAATATAATTTACACTTTTATAATGACATTGACTTTATCTTTCTTCATAATGTTATATTATGATATACTATTATTGTTTTGATAAAGACCTTGAATATACTATAGTGTATGTAAGATGTGGTAGCACATGGGGATGGCTATCATGAAACACATCTTATAGTCACTGTATATTCTAAACTGTTCCTAGTCAATTGAGCCGTCCGCAAATAAGGATAAGGATCGCTCGAGATTGAGACTAGCATTTGCGATGCCGAGTACCACGTTTCATTGGTATGGAACATAGAGATGTTCAAAGCATGCAAATGGATATTCATATGATGAATGATCGAACTACCCTATTCGGACTTTCCAAGTGGTTATCACTTATCGAGTGGATAAAGTCCGCGGTTTTGGTTGTACACCATTAGTCCTTATTACTTGAAACATCATTGAGACTCTATATGCTAGTACTGTACTTTGACTCGTTTACCGACTCTATTGGGTCATCAGGTGTCGGGATTGGGTACAGTTACGACACATATAGGAGTCGATGCTTTGTTGTCAAGGATTCACCACATACTTGCGAGTGTGGATATCCTATGCGATCTGAGGAGATATTAGTGTGACGAATCTCTGGCCAGAGTACATGATGTGTTTTAGGTTACTTGGTGTTCCTAGTAACACATGCGATGTCACTAATAGATCTCCAAGATGTTATGCATAGTTATCGAATCTTGAACGACTCTCGATGCACCAATGGTTGTTGATTCGATCGGGATATTTGGTTGAAGGGACTGTACTGTACGCTAACCAGAATCTACTGGTTCTTGCAGGCACTATCAGTAATACCTAGGGAATCATGGGGCGATGTTGCTAGGCACTCTTACCATGATTCGATGGGTAATTCGGAAATTGTTGTTCTGAGTCACAAGGAGTTGTGAGCCCACGGCTAGCTGTATTCCTGAACCATTGAGGGTTACACAAGTAATGGATTACTAAAACCCCGTAGAGATAGTTAAATTTAAAGAGTTAAATTTAATGAAAGAGAAGTTGGACTTCTTAACTAAAGGGAGTGGAATTTCCTAAAATGACATAGGGATGGACATTTTTTGGAAATCACTGAATTCGGATTAAGAAAAATTATCTTGACTCTAAAAGATGCAGAAATGGTTTCTGTGCACATTGGTGAAACCAGTTTAGCAATCGGAGTCACGATGAATTTTATATTAATTTCTATAACAACAGGCTTGGCTTGTTGGGCTTAAGTTATGGATTGTGGGCTTTAAGGAGTTAGAGTCCTGATATAATTATAACTTAATCCAGTCTAGAAATTATCTATAAATAGGACTGCAGTGTTCGAAAATTGTGTGTGATTTTCAGTCTTGAATTTTCAAAAATCAGTCTAGATTATTCAAGAGGATTTTCGAAATCCTCTGTCCCTTTTGGAGAAAATTCGTCTTGTGATTTTTATGAAAAATTACAATCTGAATTAACAGATCATATCTGTTTATTCTCTACGCAAACTTCTGATTGATTTCTAGTGCAGTCAATCAGAGGGTTTTGTTTTCTATTCGTGGACCTGATTGAAGAAACGTTCGTTCATCAGTTCCGGGGATATACAACAAGAGCAGATTAAATTCTGTTGGTGTCCATAATCTCGCTTCGAGATTTTAAGGTAAAATATTTAATTGTGATTATTTATTTTACTTACACAAATTTAAACGTAAAAGTTTTGATACCCAGATATGGAATCGTTCCATATTAATAAAATAAAATTTTTAAACTTCCGCTGCACCGGGTATCAATTCTAATTGATCTGAACACCGTTTTCCAACATACCATTTGGCTGATTCTTACCCAAATTCAATTGAATTTATGCAATAATATGGAAATAATGTGTCTCTTAATTTTGGTTGATTTATTCTTCCAAAAATCTTATTTCTTGGTTACCAAGTTTTGAAATTTTGAATGCGAAAACTAAGTCTTAATGGGCCGAATATGTCCAAATTCTTGGGTTGCATTATCCTAATTGTATGGGATTTCCCAAAAAAATCGGGTTCTTACAAGAAAGATTCACTTTACAAAACTTTGACTATTACAAAACTTTGCAATAGTCTGATCCAAGACTAGGGCTTATCCAACTGCCTATCTTATAACTCCTCGACTCAATCTCGAGAACTAAGCTCTCGACTAATTCTTGTAATAGTAGTAGTGATTGACAGTTCAATAAACTAATCTATTATAAGGTTTACAACTCGATAAGCTAGCATTGCACAAGATGAACCTACAGTTGATAAAATATAACGATATGTGTGTGCTTGATAAATTTTCTTCAGTTGAGACTTTTTGAATGCAGAAGAAAATTTGTTGTGCGAGTTTTGCGACTGCTTCGTTTTCTCTTCTATGTCTCAATTATGTCACTCATGATTGTTACTGATCTTCATCTCATTTATATAGGAATGGATTGTAATGGCTCTATCAATTCAAATTATACATGTACTGCAACATCGTACTATACCGTTCTGAAGGTACATTGTGCCTCTACAGCTCTGCGGTGTTAGCTAGTGTACGGGAAATTCTATCCACAAAAGGTAGACTGATATCGAGGACTCATTCTTGGTTATGGAGTCTTGGATAGTTCAGTCTTGAAACTGTCCAGTCTTAGTAATTTGGTTTGGCTTACTAGAACAGTTTGGCTTGTGGAATATTGATTCAGTTTAGTCCCCTTAACTGCATGTAGTTTAGTAGATAAGCTCAGTCTGGTTGTCTTGACCAATTGATGACTTCAGTTTGGCTCTTGGTCAAAGTCAACTCAGTTTAGGTAGCACTTCAGTTTGGGTCTAAATCTTTTCCAGTTTACATCTTCAGTTTGGCTTGTGGACAAATTCAGTTTACTTCGATATTGTTTTGTCAACACAGTGACCATGCATATTCCAACAATGTTCTCCATTTTGACATAAAACCTTAGCATGTAATTTCATCTCCGGCAATCCCTGATCTTGAAATCTTTAAAATCTTGAATCATGTGATGCTAGACTGATCTTCAGCTGATGTATGGCTTTTGCTTTTCAGCTGCTAACATGAAACGCCTACTACCAATAAAATGCGGAATACTTTTTTTTTAAAAAAAAATAATAACTATACATATACGCCCATACATATATGTAAAAACATGAAAAATAATACTACAAATAAATTCTTTTAACAATAACTTAAATAAATAAAAATAAACATTAATAAATAAAAATCTCGAGACATGCAATAATAATTGTAATATGTAACTCCAAAATCCATAACTCATGTATGCGGAATGAATCATAAATAAAGATTTGAAACTTGTTTTAAAAACCCTGATAAAATATCTTAAAACAATAATAACTCTCTACTGCGACGGTCACGGGGTCCACTGCCAACGAACTCATAGGTCTCCACCACCAGTAGGAGCTACAAAAGAATCATCACGCTCACCTGCACCATATAAGCGTAGTGAGTCTAGAGGCTCAACATGTCTAATCCTTTACAACAAGGGTTAAAATAATGCATCACATAATTATACTAATACATATACATGTAAATGCATGCATGAATAAAAATATTGCATAATCATGACATAAACATCACTGATCCTGATTCTTAAACATAAGCATAACTTGACATCATAAGCATACTTAATATAGTTGAGCATGAAATTTTGAAACAGTCTATGGTACTATCAGTAAGTGTGACTAAATCTGTGCCGACTGATCAGTCTCCTGAACCAATATACGTGGCGGTGATAAATCATCTCTTGCTGGTAGTAACTACCTCTTAACTTTAATAGTGGATTAACCACCTCTGTGCTGTCACACTACTTCAATTTCCATCATAAAATATTTTATAGCTCAACAATTATCATATTCATAACATGTAACATTTCATGAATGCATGCACTGAAAATATGTTCGTAATATATATTTAATTAATTTTCATAATAAATAGACTTATACTTAAAATACTTTCATGCATAAAATTAATTAAATATATATTCCAGACTTAGTAATTTTCATGGATGTTGTGAAAAATACTCGCAAGCATACGAGTGTCAAGTTTTAGTATAGTGAAAGAGAGAGTGTCGATCCCACAAGGAGTAATTTGAAAATATTCAATACTTGTAATTAAAATAGTCTTAATTTTATTTAGAAAATTAACTTTAGAGGTTTGATGACAAATTAAATAAATAAAGAAGGTTGAATAGCACGCACACACACAATCCTTAAGAGATTATCAATCGGAGAAAAATAGTCTAGAGGTTTGATTTCACCTGGTCTCGACAATATCCATTCCTAATCAATCTATTTTTATGAGTTCATTTCAATTAATAACCAAGAACACATAAATTATACTATTTCCCTCTCCCGAGTATCAAATAGAATGTATCAATTACAGATTGATTCCAATATCCCTATTAAAAATATACTTGTAATGATATGTGTAAAAAAATGTTCTTTTTAGGCTCTATTAAAGTTATAAGCTCTCCCGAGTCATATAAACAATTAATAGTGTGAATTCTATTGATCCTATTCTAAATCCCCTCTCCCAAGTGCCGGATTCTGAATAAATATGACGAATCAATTTATGGCCAGTAAATTGAAAAGACTTTCAAAACTAGAATCACAATTAATTTAGAAGAACTCAAATCATTAAAATCAATAATTCATAAATATATCTTGACCAGGCTAGATCAAGCTCTAGACTTAAAAAGTTTAGTTCATAGCAAAATTCATAACAACCCAAATCATGCTTAAGAATTCAAACATAATTCAACAATCAAAAGAAATAAATAAAGAAGAAATAACAAAGTCATAGTCTTTCTTCCGTGTCCGGTCGAAAAGTCTTCGTCTTCGTTCCAAGCAACTTCAAATCTCGATCGAAATTCTCACGAACTTTCTCTCCAGGTTCTTCTGTGTATTGGCGGCTAGATCCCCTTCATTAGGTCAGAAAAATCCATTAAATATGCCCCTAAAATTCGTCCAAAAAAATTCCAAAAATATCCAAAAGTTTCCAAAATTACACAGAGCCTTCGTTATACAAACAGCGACGCGCGGCCGCGCCTCAGGATAGGCGGGCGCGCATAGCACTCTGTCTCGATAACTCTTATACTCAAATTCACGCGCGGGCACGCCTAAAAACAAGCGGGCGCGCATAGCATCCTGAAAAAATTCCAGCACTTCTCATCAGTTGAAGCGCGGGCGCGCCAACTCCAAGCGCGGGCGCGCATAGCTTGCTGTCCCATCTTCATGTACTCTTCAAAATACGAACCATCTTCGCTTGATTCGCTCTTTTCTTGACTCCTTTGATTTCATCTATCATAATTTCAATACTTCCTATATTTCCTGACATCCAACAACAACAACAACAATTTCCACGTAATTCCGCTCGAAACCAAGCAATTATCCAATAATATCAATACAAATTAATTGCACAAAATGCACTTATCAAATTCCCCCAAACTTAAATGGTTGCTAGTCCCGGGAAAAACTAATCAAGACTCAAGCACAAAACACTAACTATTCCACTCACAAATCAAGACCAACCAAGAATTACTATGAAACAATGGCCTTAGCAAAATATTCAAAAAATTTCATCCAATCATATCAAACTATCACCTTTTAATTTTCAACAAACACATTCTAGTGAACCTCCAAGACTTAAAAATCCCGCAACTCACGTTAAAATACTCTTATCCAAATCAATTCACACATTCATAGATCATGAGGACTTTAAAAGGCAAAAGGATCAAACAACAGGATAAATTATATTTGAAAAACACGCAAAAATCAGGCTAGGATCAAACAACAGGATAAATTATATTTTAAAAACACGCAAAAATCAGGCTATATCACAAAAGAAACATGTGTGCGTGTTTCGGTCAAAAAATTCATATTCATTAAAAGTGTCAATCAATCATCCATAGGCTAGATTCTCGCAACCCTTCTCCACTAGTATATTGGGCAACTGTGACTCGGTCAATAGGACTTAAAGCTTGTAATGCAAGGCCTGGCTCGTGGCTACAAATAAAGGATTGGAATTCAAACTAAGGAGTAATCTATATTCAACTCTAATTACGACTCCTTTCATTCACCATTCACACTCTTTTTTCACTTCATTGATTGTTCACATTTTTCACAACTTTTTCAACCACTCACAACTACCTTTCTGATTTATTTTTTTTTTCAAAACTCCCATCACATCATTCCAGTTTTTCACAATTAACACTGGGAGCATATAACATTTTTCGCATTCAAATTACTCCTTTAAATGTAGGAAACAGTGTATAAGCTATTCAGATAGTTAGTGTAGGACCTTAAAATAATGACGAATGTGGGTTTAATCACATGTTTATACGCAAGCCATTCGATATTTAAATAAAGTTCAAACAAGGTACTAGGGATAGCATGTATAAATAGGTAGCTTAAAAGGCTCAAACGACTTCAAAAAAATTGCCTAAATCATTCTTAATCACAGTTTTGCCCGTATTGCGCCTCAAAGGGTGTCCGACTAGTTCTAGACGATCTCAATTCACAAGTAAATCACATGAATTTTAACCAGTGCAGAAAAGAAATAATCATCAGCAGGAAACGATGATTTTCAACAAGACTCAAATTATATCTTGTGTAGGCTCGAAGGGCAACGAAGGATAAAATATTGTCAGTACAAATCAGGCCCAAAGATTCCAAAAATTGCCTCATTCATTTCTATGTTTGTATGTTTTAATTCAGACATAAGCACAATCACAGAATATGTAGGGATTCATTCATCTCAGTAGTTCACCAATAAAAATTCTTTTAGTTCAATCATGGAGTTGAGTTAAAAACAATCATTTGCATCATTGGCCAATGTCTTTTCATTTCTTTCATGGTTTCTTGAATTTAACTCGTATTCACACAACAATTCACACTTTCCCAACCTCACAAATATTCTAGTGACAAAAATCCATCCCACCACCACACAACACAAAAAACTAAACACAATAAAACTAAAAAACAAAACACAAAAATAAAAGGAAACTCAGGAACAATTTCGGCAATTTTTAATCAAACACAGCAAAATCCCCCCAAACTAGGTACAATCAATGTCCTCAATGATTGAAACAAGACAGAAATAGGACATGTACCTCAAGCGATGACCGTCAGTGGTCGCTGTTCTCATCACCATCAGCACCATGGTCAGAGCCCGAACCACCAAAGGTAGGTGGCCACTGAGGATAGGGAGGAAAGGGGTGAGGTGAGCTCGCATCCTGAGGAAATTGGTGGCTCAATGCACCAGTGAATCCCATCATATAGTCCATGAAAACTTCATTCCTCTGCTGAAAGTGATGGAACTCTTGACGATGCTAACGCATATCCTCCTCAATAGATGTAACTCGTGCTTCCAAAGATGGAGGCATCTGAGTCTGTGGTACAGAAGCTCTACTAGCCGCTGCTCTAGCATTGAACGCTCGTTGGGCTGCACGCTCTCGCAGTTCACTATCATATGGATGGCGAGTAGAAGAACTACCACCGGGTATAAGGGCCGTGGGCTTCAAAAACTCTTCAGTAGGGCTCCAATCAACGCGCACTACTTCACATAAATCTGTAATAATCGATGGCAAAGCGAGCCCCCCCCCCCCCCCCTCGAACGACCAGTGAAAATGTTCTGAATAGTTTCTTGACAAATGCGGCCTAAATCCATAGACATGCCCTTCACAATGCAATATACGAGAATTGCCCTCTCCCTTGTGACCTCATGATCATGGTCAGTGGGTTTCATTCTAGTGCAAACTAAAGCATACCACCTCTTAGCATCACTTTTCAAATCTACCTTTCTCAGCTTGGATGCTTTAAAATCATTTCCCAGTCTCCATACAGCTCCCAGAACACAGATGGATTGAAGAATTGCATCATAATCAATATCCCCAGACTTGTATGTAACATGTTCATCATTGTCCACTGGCGGGATATGAAATAAAGTGTTAATCGCAACCGAATCAAACGGCACCATCTGTCCTCGCACCAAAACCTTGTAGTCGACGTGCTTAACCTTCAGATTGGCATAAAATTCCATCACCAATGAAATCACTGCTTCTTGAGGTTGCTTAACAAATTTAAGCCACTGTCGCTCGAGCACTTCATCCCCGGCATTACATGTAATAACCCCATTTGGCTCAAAACCAATTTTAGTATCAAATCCTCTCTCGGGCAAAATATTCTTAGATAGCAACGCTTGATAATTCTCCTCGGCCTGTTTATTCCAAAAATGATGATCATCGAAAGTAGGAGCCGAAGAAGAGGACTCGCCCAACTTTGTTTTTAGCCATATTTCAAACACTTAGAAGACACAATACGAAATTGCAATTCAACAAATGAACAATCGTGAAACCCCCAAACTATCAATTCCAGTCACACCCCCTCTGCACTTCAATGTGAAACGAGCACCAAAACTAACGTAAGACACCCCCAACTCAAATACAGATCCACGCCACAGTCTCCACTATCTCAAATACAGATCCACGCCACAGTCTCCACAGTACTGTACTTTGACTCATTTACCGACTCTATTGGGCTCTATGTCCCGCCCTCGGATGAGAAGAGAATTTAGAGAAGACGAGGAATTTAGAAAGCAACGATGAAGAATTGATTGAAGAGAAAGAGAGTATAGAGAGAAAAAGGAAATTAAAACAATAGAGGAAGAGATCGAGTGTAATCGGTACCTTGGAAAGAAAAATAGAGGGAAGAAAAGGAAATATAGGGAAAATTAGAAGAGAGAATGAGAGTAGAAGGAAATAAATCGGGTGAAAGTTGCAGACGGGGCGGGCGCGCGTAAAGACAAGCGGGCGTGCATAGACATCTGTTCCTTGTATTTTTCTGTGGAAGACGATGCGCGGGGGCGCCAGAGTGACAGGCGCCCGTGCATAGAACTCTGTGATTGCACCTGTCTGCATAATTTTAACGCTCGGGCGCTCCAAATGTGAAGCGAGCGCGCATGAGGCTCTGGACAATTACTCCGATTTTGTAATTTGTGACGCGCGGGGGATCCTAATCTCACGCGGGCGCGCATAGTAGTCTGGACCACTTCTCCAATTTTATATTTTTGGGACGCGCAGGCGCGCCTAATGACAGGAGGGCGCGCATAGCATGCTGGAAGTTCGTTCCTGAGAATGAAACATAAGACAAAAATTGAATCAAAACGCGAACAAAAACAAAATTAAATGCTAAAACAAAAAAGAAATTAAAAACAAACAAAAAACATATGGGTTGCCTCCCATTTAGCGCTTGGTTTATAGTTCTCAGCCAGACTTTCACCAGGTTTAAGCCGGGTCTGTGAGGAGAGTACTCTCAGTACTTCGTACTTTGGTACCAAAATAATGTTTCACCCTTTGCCCGTTCACTTTGAATATCCTGCCATCTGTACATCGCAGCTCAATCGCACCGTGCGGATATACCTTCTCCACCATAAATGGTCCAGACCATCTGGACTTCAATTTTCCTGGGAACAATTTTAGACGGGAGTTAAACAACAATACTTTCTGACCTGGTTCGAATTCGCGAGGTATAATGTTTCTGTCATGCCACTTCTTCGTTTGCTCCTTGTAGATCTTGGCATTCTCATATGCGTCACTTCAAAACTCGTCCAATTCTGTCAACTGTAATTTACGCAACTCCCCAGATGCTTCGATATCCATATTCAGCTTCTTGACCGCCCAAAACGCTTTGTGCTCTAACTCCAAAGGCAAATGACATGCCTTACCAAACACCAACCTATATGGCGACATCTCAATCTGTGTTTTAAACGCAGTGCGGTAGGCCCATAACGCGTCATCCAGCTTGATTGCCCAACCTTTTCTATTCTTCTTCACCGTCTTCGCCAATATGTGCTTGATTTCTCGGTTTGAGATTTCTGCTGGACCATTGGTTTGCGGATGATATGCGCATGCCACCTTATGTTTGACACCATACTTAGTGAGCAAGGTATTCAATATTTTATTACAAAAGTGCGTACCTTCGTCACTGATTATTGCTCATGGTGTTCCAAACCGTGTAAAAATGTTCTTCTGCAAAAACTTTACTACAACACGAGCATCATTAGTAGAGGTGGCAATTGCTTCCACCCATTTCGACACATAATCGACTGCCAATAAGATATAAGTGTACCCAAAATAAGGGGAAAAGGGACCCATAAAATCAATACCCCACACGTCAAACAATTCCACTTCTAAAATATTTGTGAGGGGTAATTCATGCCTTCTAGATATATTCCCCGTTTGTTGACACTTATCACATGATTTCACTAGGGTATAACTATCTTTAAACAATGTAGGCCAATAAAAACCAGATTGTAGTACCTTAGCAGCAGTTCTGGTGGCTCCAAAATGTCCTCCATAGGGTGAGGAATGGCATTGTTCCAAAATTTCATTTGCCTCTTGCCCTGCCACACATCGTCTAATCACTTGATCAGCACAACATTTGAAGATGTAGGGATCATCCCATAGGTAGAACTTAACGTCATGGAAAAACTTCTTCTTTTGATGTCGGTTCAACTCTAGAGGCATAGCACCACAAGACAAAAAATTCGCAATATCAGAAAACCATGGAAAAACTGAACTTACCTCAAAGATCTGTTCATCCGGAAACAGTTCCTTTATGCTCTCTTCCTCCTTTACGTCCTCTAACTCCAATCTCGACAAGTGGTCAGCAACTTGATTTTCACTGCCCTTTTTATCCTTGATCTCAAAATCAAACTCTTGTAAAAGTAGAATCCACCTTATCAAGCGTGACTTAGCATCCTTTTTGTCAAACAAGTAGCGAATCGCTGCATGGTCAGTTTAAACCACTACTTTAGTACCAATTAAATAGGGACGAAATTTATCAAAAGCAAAAACTACTGCAAGCATCTCTTTTTCTGTAGTAGTGTAGTTTTGTTGCGCTGCATCCATGGTGCGACTGGCATAATATATGGCTCGAAACATCTTATCTCTCCGCTGGCCTAATACAATGCCCACTGCATAGTCACTAGCATCGCACATAAGCTCAAAGGGCTCCTTCCAATCCGGCACAATCATGATGGGTGCTGTGGTCAACGCCGTCTTGATCTTTTCAAAGGCCTGCAAACAATCATCATCAAAAATGAATGTAGAATCTTTTTCAAGTAAATTACACAGGGGTTTTGTGATTTAAGAAAAGTCCTTGATGAAACGCCGATAAAACCCTGCATGGCCTAAAAAAACTTCTGATGCCCTTGATATTCTTCGGAGGGGGAATCTTCTCAATTGCAACCACTTTGGATCGATCCATCTCTAATCCATTGGATGACACTTTATGTCCAAGGACAATGCCCTTTTGAACCATAAAGTGACATTTTTTCCAATTTAGCACTAAATTCTTTTCCTGGCACCTCTGCAAAACAAGAGACAGATTATGCAAGCAATGATCAAAAGAAGAACCAAATACTGAAAAGTCATCCATAAAAACTTCCATCACTTTCTCCACCATATCTGCAAAAATCGCCATCATACACCGCTGAAAAGTTGCAGGTGCATTACACAATCCAAATGGCATCCTCCTGAAAGCAAACGTGCCATAGGGACACGTAAAAGTAGTCTTCTCTTGATCCTCCGGTACTATAGCAATTTGATTATAGCCTGAATAACCATCTAAGAAGCAGTAATAGCAATAACCAGCAAGTCTATCAAGCATTTGATCAATGAAAGGGAGTGGAAAATGATACTTACGAGTAGCTTTATTCAACTTCCTATAATCTATACAAACTCGCCAGCCAGTTACTGTACGTGTGGAGATTAACTCATTATTTTCATTTTTAACCACATTAATCCCACCTTTCTTAGGCACCACTTGAACAGGAGATACCCAACTACTGTCAGAAATAGCATAAATCACTCCTGCATTCAACAACTTTAAGACTTCTTTCTTAACTACCTCTTTCATGGCAGGATTCAACCGCCTCTGATGATCAACATACGGAGTATAAGACTCTTCCATGAAAATTTTATGCATGCAAATTGTTGGACTAATAACCTTAATGTCATAAATTGACCATCCTAAAGCAGTTTTAAAATTTCTCAGCACTCTCAACAACTTATCTTTTTCTACAGCAAACAAATGATCCGATATAATAACAGGACACGAAGAATTTTCACCAAGGAATGCATAACATAAATGCGCAGGAAATTCTTTCAAATCATGAGTTTCAGTGGATACCTCTGGTGCACTATTTTCCAAAGCTTCAGATTCCTTAGTACTCACCATTTTTTTCTTTCGGAGTGCTGTCAAGGAATGCTTTTTGTTCATGTAACTCCTAATCCTCTTCCTTATCAACCACCTCATCCGCCACCAAACATCTTTCGAGCGGATCAGTAATTCCTGCACATGAAAAAGAATTATGAGACTCAACAATTTCAATACTTTTACATGTACTTACCTCGTTTGGTCCCCTCATGGTGTGATAGATATTGAAAATAACCGCTTCACCACCAACTCGAAGTGTGAGTTCTCCTTTGTGGACATCAATCAATGTGCGTGCAGTAGCTAGAAAAGGTCTCCCAAAAATCAAGAGAGTTTCTTTATCTTCATCCATGTCCAAAATCACGAAGTCTGCTGGAAATATGAACTTGTCAACCTTCACCAAAACATCCTCCACAATACCCCGTGGATAAGTGATACTCCGATCAGCCAGCTATAATGTGATGGTGGTCGCCCTGACTTCTCCAAGCTCCAAGGTCCTGTAAACAGAAAAGGCATCAAATTAATACTTGCTCCTAAATCACATAAAGCTCGATTTACCTTAGAACCACCAATAAAACAAGGGATAGTAAAACTCCCTGGATCCTTAAGATTTTGTGGCAACTTTTTCTGCAGGATTGCACTACACTCTTCGGTCAGATTCACCACTTCATTGTCTTGCAATCTCCTCTTCTTGGACATTACATCTTTGATGAACTTTTCATAGTTAGGCATTTGTTCCAAGGCATCTGCAAATGGAATATTGATGTGTATCTTCTTGAATATGTCTAGGAACTTGGAAAACTGCAATCAAGTGTCTTCTTCTTGAACCGCTGTGGATAAGGAAGCTGTGGCCTGTACATCAGTTTAGATTTAGATTCCTTCTTGGGCTCTTCAACCACAATTTCTTCAACCACTGGTTCATCTACTTCTTTTGCTCTGCTCTTCTCCTCAGCTTCTAACTTCTTCCCACTTATTAACTCAACTGCTTTGCATTGTTCTTTTGGATTCACTTCAGTATTGCTGGGAAACTGTCCTCGATTTTGATCCTTCAACGCATGTGCAAGCTGTCCAATCTGTGTCTCCATGGATTTCATCATAGCTCCCAAACTGCACATGTGTGTCTCCATGCTGTCCATTCGAGTTTCAGTCCTCGACATCCTCTTGTTAGATTCAGTAACAAATGTAGACAAAACATCCTCCAAAGATGCTTTCCCTTCCCCTTGATTTGTATTGAATCCCGGAGGGGGTTTCAACACATTTTTGTTGTTGGCATAAGAAAAGTTTTCATGGTTACGTATGCCAGGATTATAAGTATTAGGAGGAGGGTTACCTCGATAGTTTCCATATCCTCTGGGATTGATATATTGAGCTTCATCAGGTGGATGAGATTCTTCTATGGCAACCAACACACCTGCAGGTTCTGCGATATTTACCTTGTTCAGAGAAGCAACTTGTGTACTCAATGCAGATAGCTGTGCAGTGATGGAAGTGAGAGGATCCACACTGTACACTCCCTTCTTGACTCTCATATGTTCAGATGGCCATTGATAACTATTGATAGTCATCTGTTCCAGCATATCATAAGCCTGAATGGGATCTTTGGCAAATATGGTACCTCCAGCAGCAGAGTCCACAGACATTCTTGTAGGCGTATTTAGTCCATTGTAGAAAAACTCTATTTCTTCCCAATCTGCAAAATTATGATTAGGACAACGCCTTAACAAATCTTTGTACCTTTCCCATGCCTCGTATAGCTGTTCTGAATCATGCTGTTGAAAGGTACTGATCTCAATCTTCAGCTGGGTTGCCTTAGATGGTGGAAAGTGTTGGAAAACGCGGCTCTCTGATCAATCACGATTGATACCCGGTGCAGCGGAAGTTTAAAATTTTTATCATGGAACAATTCCATGGTGTGGGTATCAACCGTTTAACGATTAAATTATTGTGTGTGTAAAATTTAAATAACAGTTATTAAATTTTACCTCCAATCTCGCAACGAGATTAATGGACACCAACAGATTTTATCTGCTCTTGTTGTCTCTCCCTGGAACCGATGAACTCCTTCAATCAGGTCCACGAACAGAGGTTTAATCCCTCTGATAGATTGCACTAGAAAATCTATCAGAAGTTTTCTGCGAAGAGAATAAACGAATCTGATTCGCTATTCCAGACTGCAATTCAAAATCACAGACCGGAATTTTCTCGGGCAGAGGACAGGGAGGGGACGGCCGAAACTTTGAGAGTCTAGGGTTCGATTTTTGCTTCTCAAAAATTATGAGCTGTTGTGTGTAATTTCTGTACTGAAATAACTTATTTATAATGCAGGCACTAACACCTTAGGGCCCATTAATCATAAGCTGGGGCCCGACAAGCAAAGCCCGCTCGTTCAGAAATTAATATAAAATTCATCATGACTCCGATTGATGAACTGATTTCACCAATGTGCACAGAAACCATTTCTGCACATTTTAAAGTCAAAATAAATTTTCCTGAATCCGAATTCAGTGGTTTCCAAAAATGTCCATCCCTATGTCATTTTAGGAAATCCTACTCCCTTACTCTTATTTAAGAAGTCCAACTCCTTAGTTCATTAAATTTAACTCTTTAAATTTAACTATCTCAACGGGATTAAAACTCCATTACACTGTGTGACCCTCAATGGTTCAGGGATACAGCTAGCCGTGGGCTCACAACTCCTTGTGACTCGGAACAACACTTTCCGACTTGCCCAACGAATCATGGTAAAGCGCCTAGCAACATCGCCCATGATTCCCTAGGTATCACTGATAGTGCCTACAAGAACCAGTAGATTTTGGTTAGCGTACAGTACGGTCCCTTCATCCATATATCCCGATCGAATCAACAACCATTGGTATATCGAGAGTCGCTCAAGATTCGATAACTATGCAATACATCTTGAAGATCAAATTAGTGACATCGCATGTGCTACTAAGAAACCATTTCTTAAATCACATCAAGTACTCTGGCCAGAGATTTGTCACACTAATATCTCCTCAGATCGCATAGGATATCCATACTCGCAAGTATGTGGTGAATCCTTGACAACAATGCATTGACTCCTATATGTGTCGTAACTGTACCCAATCTCGACACCTGATGACCCCCATAGAGTCGGTAAACGAGTCAAAGCACAGCACTAGCATATAGAGTCTCCATGATGTTTCAAGTCGTAAGGACTAATGGTGTACAACCAAAACCGCGGACTTAATCCACTCGATAAGTGATAACCACTTGGAAAGTCCGGATAGGGTAGTTCGATTATTCATCCTATGAATATCCATTTGCATGCTTCGAACATCTCCATGTTCCCTACCAATGAAACGTGGTACTCCGCATCGCAAATGCTAGTCTCAAACTCGAGCGATCCTTATCCTTATTATCGGACGGCTCAATCGACTAGGAACGGTTTTAGAACATACAGTGACTATAAGATGTATTTCATGATAGACATCTCCATGTTCTACCACATCTTACATACACTATAGTATATTCAAGGTCTTTATCAAAACAACAATAGTATATCACAATATAACAATATGAAGTAATATAAAGTCATTGCCATAAAAGTGTAAATAATATTAAACAAAAGATTGTTTATACAAAGAGTCATCAAAGCCCATAGCCACACAGTTGGCTCACTGGGCACCCACTCTTACAATCTCCCACTTGCCCTATAGCCAACTAGTCATACTACGTAGACCCATTGCTTCGCGATGTTTGTCAAACAATGGTCCTGGCAAGGGCTTAGTAAGCGGATCAGCGATATTGTCTGCAGAGGCCACTCGTTCGACAATGATGTCTCCTCTTTCCACAATCTCCCGGATTATGTGGTATTTCCTCAGTACGTGTTTGGATCTTTGATGAGACCTTGGTTCCTTTGCTTGAGCAACGGCACCCGTGTTGTCGCAGTACACCGGGACTGGACCAACAAATTCAGGAATGACGCCCAACTCTTGGACGAAATTCCTCATCCAAACGGCCTCTTTAGCAGCAGCTGATGCTGCAATGTATTCAGCCTCAGTGGTGGAATCCGCTGTGGTGTCCTGCTTGGAACTCTTCCAAGAGACAGCACCGCCATTGAGCATGAACACAAATCCAGAGGTTGACTTCGAGTCATCCACATCACTTTGGAAGCTAGAGTCGGTATAGCCTTCCAATTTGAGTTCTCGTCCTCCATAAACCATGAACATATTCTTAGTCCTTCGCAAGTACTTAAGAATGTCCTTCACGGCTTTCCAATGCATTTGACCAGGATTAGACTGATATCTGCTCGTGACACTCAGAGCAAATGCTACATCCGGTCTGGTAGATATCATCCCATACATGATACTACCTATAGCTGACGCATATGGTACATGTGTCATATTCTCTATCTCTTCATCAGTCTTGGGACACATAGACTTGGATAGAGAAACTCCATGACACATGGGTTGATGTCCTCTTTTGGACCCATCCATTGAAAACCGTTTCAATATGGTATCGATGTAGGTTGATTGAGTGAGTCCTATAATTCTTTTAGACCTATCTCTATAGATCTGTATCCCAAGAATGTAGGATGCCTCTCCCAAATCCTTCATCGAAAATCTACCTGATAAACATATCTTTGTTGACTGCAACATCCCTACATCATTCCCAATGAGTAGGATGTCATCAACATAAAGTACTAAGAATGTCACAGCATCCTTAACTACTTTCTTGTATACGCACGGTTCCTCCGGGTTCTTGATGAAACCAAAATCTTTTATTGTTTCATCAAATTTCTGGTTCCAACTTCTTGATGCTTGTTTTAGACCATAAATTGATCTCTGAAGCTTGCATACCTTATGCTCGCTTCCCATGGATGTGAACCCCTCAGCCTGCCTCATATAGATTTCTTCCTTAATGTCTCCATTAAGAAAAGCAGTCTTCACATCCATCTGCCATATCTCATAGTCATACCATGCAGCTATGGCAATTAGGATTCTTATGGACTTGAACATTGCAACTGGTGAAAAGGTTTCGTCATAGTCAACTCCTTGCCTTTGAGTATAACCTTTAGCCACCAATCGCGCCTTGTAGGTAAATACCTTACCATCAGGCCCAAGCTTTCTTTTGTAGATCCATTTACACCCTATCGGAACAATTCCATCGGGAGGATCTACTAAAGACCAAACTTGGTTTGTATGCATCGAATCCAATTCTGACTGCATAGCTTCAAGCCATAAATTCGAATCCGCATCAGAAATTGCTTCCTTGAAGTTTCTTGGATCACATCCAATGTCGGGTTCATCTTGATCCCCTTCAAGAAGAAGACCATATCGAACTGGAGGTCTAGAAGTCCTTTCGGATCTTCTAGGTGCAGGCGTGTCCAGCAATGGTTCCTGAGGTGTAGGATCGTTATTTTGTATTTTGGGTTCTTCTCGAACTTCTTCGAGTTCCATCATCTCGCCTTTCTTATCCAATAAGAACTCCTTCTCCAAGAAGGTGGCATTCCTAGAAACAAACACCTTTGTTTCAGCAGGATAATAGAAATAATATCCGATTGAATTCTTCGGATACCCTACAAAATAACATAAGCTGGATCGACTATCCAACTTATCTCCCACTGTCCGCTTCACGTAAGCCGGACATCCCCAAATCCTCAAGTACGAATACTTAGGAGCTTTGCCATTCCATAACTCGTATGGTGTTTTGTCCACTGCTTTAGTGTGGACGTTGTTCAACAACAATACCGCCGTTTCAAGCGCATAGCCCCAAAACGAAGGTGGAAGCTCAGTGAAGCTCATCATAGATCGAACCATGTCCAACAAAGTTCGATTACGACGCTCCGATACACCATTAAGCTGTGGTGTCATAGGAGGAGTCCACTGAGAGAGAATCCCATTCTCTTTCAGATAGTCCAAAAACTCGGTACTCAAGTATTCTCCACCTCGATCCGATCGAAGTGTTTTAATACTTTTACCTAGCTTGTTTTCTACTTCAGCCTTGAATTCTTTGAACTTTTCAAATGCTTCAGACTTATATTTCATTAAATATAAATACCCATACCTTGAATAATCATCAGTAAAGGTAATGAAGTAGGTGTGGCCATGTTGAGTCCCTACTCTAAATGGACCACAAACATCTGTATGGATCAAATCCAACAGATTCTGACTACGCTCAGGTTTCCCCTTAAAAGGAGATTTAGTCATTTTTCCTTTTAGGCAGGATTCACAAGTAGGTAGAGAGTTAATATCAGACATATCAAACATGCCCTCTCCCACTAGCTTGTTCATCCTCCTTGAGGAAATATGACCTAGTCTAGCGTGCCAAAGGTTTGCCGGGTTTTGACTATCGATTTTCCTTTTGTTTGTTGTCGCCGGTTTGTCAATACAATTCACTGGAACGTCTTTTAGTTTTAAATTGTATAGATCGTTTTCAAGTTGTCCATTTCCAATTAAACATTCATTCTTGTAAATATTGCAAATCCCATTCACAAAATTACAAGAATAACCATCTCTATCAAGCATAGAAATAGAAATAATGTTTTTAATTAAATCTGGCACAAATAAAACATCTCTCAACAATAATTTAAAACCATTCTGCAAAATCAAACAAACATCTCCAATGGCCGTAGCTTCAACTCTGGAACCATTCCCGAGCCTCAGCTGGGTCTCACCCATTCTAAGCCTGCGACTTCTTGTCATCACCTGCAAATCATTGCAAATGTGAGATCCACATCCGGTATCCAATACCCAAGAAGTTGTATTAAATGACATGTTTATTTCGATATAGAACATACCCTTTGCAGTTCCTAACTGCTCAAGATACTCCTTGCAGTTGCGCTTCCAATGACCCGGCTTCTTGCAGTAATGGCAAACATCCTTGGATTTTCCATTGTTTGAAGCCTTTGTCTTTTGCTTCTTCTCGGGTTCCACTTTCTTGGGTGGGGCAGAACGTTTCTTGCCCTTCATACTTGGCCCCTTCTTAGCAGAAGATGAGGAGCCCACCAAGAAAGCTGGCTTATCCTTCTTAAGTGTGGATTCATATGTAACGAGCATATTGACCATCTCTTCAAGGGTGGCCTCTATCTTGTTCATATTAAAATTTATCACGAATCCATCAAATGAAGAAGGAAGAGATAGAAGCAGCAAGTCCACATTGAGTTCATGCTCCAACACCAAATCAAGGGTCGCTAACTTCTGTATGAGCCAAATCACTCGTACCCCATGATCACGGACCGAAGTCCCTTCACGCATGCGGCACGTCATCAACTCCTTAACAGTAGAGAACCTTTCAGCCCTCGACTGAGCCCCAAAAAGTTCCTTGAGTTGCGCGTGAATGTCAGCAGCATTCACCGTGTCCTCAAATCGCCTTTGGAGTTCATCAGACATCGAGGCTTGCATATAGCATTTGGTCTTGATGTCATGGTCACACCATGCATCAAGTTTGGCCAATTCCTCCGGACTTATGTCAGCTGGTGCTTCCTTCGGAGGTGCTTTCTCTAACACGTAGAGCATTTTCTCCGAAGTTAAGACAATCTTCAACTTCCGGAACCATTCCGTATAGTTGGCGCCAGTCAGCTTGTTTTGTTCGAGGATCGAGAATAAAGGATTTTGCGAATTCATTGTATGAAATACTGAAAAGAAAAACAGACATATATCAATGATTGTTTAACAATTTACTAAGACATAAAATAGGCGAATTTAATTTTATGAATCTCACTCCCACTATTTTAACGATTTCACCACCCTCTAGTGAAAACGGGAAACTTTTTCCTTAGTGAGAACATGGAGTCCAATTGACAAACTTATGGTCCCGAATAATATCAGCCAACCATAATTCTCAAAAGGTAGAGCCCAATTGCTTTCAAAGCAACCCCCATGTTTTTACCTCATGTCCAATAAGGGCCCAATAATATGACGCCGTTTAAAGTGACATGTCAAGATGACCCATCAATATTAAGTTGTGATGGACGGTCGCCATGTGGATCCCCAATAATATGAGCCGATCCCATGGGAGTTCCACCCAACTTACAACATTTGTCGATCCAATGTACAGCTTTCCGACGGACGGGCCCCCCAATAATATGAGCCGGACCGTATCCGCGGGTAGCATCACATACATTGACCGTTGATGGAAGGTAGGAACATTTAAACAATATTTAAATTTCCTTTATTTATCTTGATATAAATTTTAAATCATATTTAAAATGAGGGATTTTATTTATTAAAATTATTTGTCTCATCATATTTAATTTATTGCATGCATTGCCGGATTCACGCAATTTATGTCTAAACATGCATACAATCATAATATCACATATTATATAGGATGATCGATTCCATTTCTAATTGACCCGTGGTTGCCAATCACGGGTCTTAGTCCAATCCTAGGTAATATGCAGTATGCAAATGCAATCCTATTACATATGCTTCCAATTTACATTTCTTCAGTCTTCATTGTCTGCTGGGCCCACCATCTTCAAATCTTGATCTCCCACTAAATCTAATGTATTTACAATAAATAACAATGACAAGTAGGGGATACATTTTTAGGGGGTGGGAACGGGCTATAAACCAAGCCCACTTTTATTACATATGACATTCATATCGGGCCATAAACCAGGCCCATTAATAAAACCAACAATAATAAAGACAAAATGTAAATTCCTAACATACACCTACAAAATTGGTCATGGCAATCGATCATCCTTATCCAATAACATTTAATTCAAAATTAATTTATTGGATAACATGCTGTGGCAATTCAAATTTAAACAAGATAAAATCATATTTTATATATAAAATCTCATTTCACATATAAAATCATATTTTATCTCTATATCAAATAAAATCATATTTTATCTATAAAATCCAATTTTACAAATAAAATCATATTTTACTTAATATATCATAACATCATATCTTATCATCAATTGTACCAAAATAATTGATTTCAAAATTCAATTTACGGATAAAATATTAAAATTTTCCAAAAATTCAAATTTATCCAAAATCAATTTTAAAATTTACGGACTCGAACAATTCGATCCGAAATCTCGTGAACCAATCAAAAACAATTTTTGACCGGACCAAAAATAAAATTTTAAATATTAAAATTAAGTTTTTAAATAAAAATATAATTTTTCCCGCGGGCCGCCCGGGACACTCCCGGGCCGGCCCGCACCCGGGGCGCGGGCCGGGGCAGCCCGGCTGCCCCCTTAGGGCAGCGCCTGGCGCCGCCCCTGGGCGGCGCCGTGCGCTGCCCTGGGCGGCGCCGAGCGCCGCCCTGCGCAGCGCCCAGCGCTGCGCTGGGCAGCGCACAGCGCTGCCCTGGGCGGCGCCGTGCGCCGCCCTGGGCGGCGACGGTCGCCGCCTTGGGCGGCGCCGTGCGCCCCCTTTGGGCGGCGCCGTGCGCCGCCTGGGGCAGCAACAATTGCTGCCCCACCGGGCAGCGATCCAATCGCTGCCCGGGTTTTGCCCCGAAAAAATTTTTTTTTTTTTTTTTTTTATTTAAAAATATTTATTTTGTTTCAAAAAACCGAGACTCAAAAATTTTGTACAATTGATTAATTTAATCGTTTGATCTGAGCAACCTGGCTCTGATACCACTGTTGGAAAACGCGGCTCTCTGATCAATCACGATTGATACCCGGTGCAGCGGAAGTTTAAAATTTTTATCATGGAACAATTCCATGGTGTGGGTATCAACCGTTTAACGATTAAATTATTGTGTGTGTAAAATTTAAATAACAGTTATTAAATTTTACCTCCAATCTCGCAACGAGATTAATGGACACCAACAGATTTTATCTGCTCTTGTTGTCTCTCCCTGGAACCGATGAACTCCTTCAATCAGGTCCACGAACAGAGGTTTAATCCCTCTGATAGATTGCACTAGAAAATCTATCAGAAGTTTTCTGCGAAGAGAATAAACGAATCTGATTCGCTATTCCAGACTGCAATTCAAAATCACAGACCGGAATTTTCTCGGCAGAGGACAGGGAGGGACGGCCGAAACTTTTGAGAGGCTAGGGTTCGATTTTTGCTTCTCAAAAATTATGAGCTGTTGTGTGTAATTTCTGTACTGAAATAACTTATTTATAATGCAGGCCACTAACACCTTAGGGCCCATTAATCATAAGCTGGGGCCCGACAAGCAAAGCCCGCTCGTTCAGAAATTAATATAAAATTCATCATGACTCTCGATTGATGAACTGATTTCACCAATGTGCACAGAAACCATTTCTGCACATTTTAAAGTCAAAATAAATTTTCCTGAATCCGAATTCAGTGGTTTCCAAAAATGTCCATCCCTATGTCATTTTAGGAAATCCTACTCCCTTACTCTTATTTAAGAAGTCCAACTCCTTAGTTCATTAAATTTAACTCTTTAAATTTAACTATCTCAACGGGGATTAAAACTCCATTACACTGTGTGACCCTCAATGGTTCAGGGATACAGCTAGCCGTGGGCTCACAACTCCTTGTGACTCGGAACAACACTTTCCGACTTGCCCAACGAATCATGGTAAAGCGCCTAGCAACATCGCCCCATGATTCCCTAGGTATCACTGATAGTGCCTACAAGAACCAGTAGATTTTGGTTAGCGTACAGTACGGTCCCTTCATCCATATATCCCGATCGAATCAACAACCATTGGTATATCGAGAGTCGCTCAAGATTCGATAACTATGCAATACATCTTGAAGATCAAATTAGTGACATCGCATGTGCTACTAAGAAACCATTTCTTAAATCACATCAAGTACTCTGGCCAGAGATTTGTCACACTAATATCTCCTCAGATCGCATAGGATATCCATACTCGCAAGTATGTGGTGAATCCTTGACAACAATGCATTGACTCCTATATGTGTCGTAACTGTACCCAATCTCGACACCTGATGACCCCCATAGAGTCGGTAAACGAGTCAAAGCACAGCACTAGCATATAGAGTCTCCATGATGTTTCAAGTCGTAAGGACTAATGGTGTACAACCAAAACCGCGGACTTAATCCACTCGATAAGTGATAACCACTTGGAAAGTCCGGATAGGGTAGTTCGATTATTCATCCTATGAATATCCATTTGCATGCTTCGAACATCTCCATGTTCCCTACCAATGAAACGTGGTACTCCGCATCGCAAATGCTAGTCTCAAACTCGAGCGATCCTTATCCTTATTATCGGACGGCTCAATCGACTAGGAACGGTTTTAGAACATACAGTGACTATAAGATGTATTTCATGATAGACATCTCCATGTTCTACCACATCTTACATACACTATAGTATATTCAAGGTCTTTATCAAAACAACAATAGTATATCACAATATAACAATATGAAGTAATATAAAGTCATTGCCATAAAAGTGTAAATAATATTAAACAAAAGATTGTTTATACAAAGAGTCATCAAAGCCCATAGCCACACAGTTGGCTCACTGGGCACCCACTCTTACAGAAAGAACTTCTCTAAAAATTTCACAGCCATGCCCTCCCAAGTTGTTATGCGTCCTAGCGGCAATGACTGCAGCCAACTCCGTGCCTTGTCCCTGAGAGAAAAAGGAACCAGGCGTAAACGTATTATATCCTCAGAAACACCATTTATTTTTACCGTATCAGTAATCTCTAAAAAGGTGCGCAAGTGTAAGTGAGGATCAGTTGTGGCAGTTCCATTGAATTGGTTCTGCTGAACCATATTAATTAATGTCGGCTTCAACTCAAAGTTGTTGGCATTTATTGTCCCTCGAGCGATTCAAGAATAGTGAGCCTGGATCGCCGGCCTGAAATGATCTCTAATTGGCACCAAGGGCAATTCATTGACATCTTCTTCAGCCATGTTAAATTGTTCTTCTCTCCTAGATCTTCTCAAAGCGCGTGCGGTTCGCTCAATTTCTGTGTCAAATAGTAAAGAATTCGCACTTTGAGATCTTCGCATAAACTGCAGGTAAGAACAACAACAATTTATTAGAACTTAAATAAAATAAAATAACAGCTCTAAATTAAAACATCGACTAATTGGTAACAAGACTAAACAAAATCAAAAAATACTCCCCGACAACGGCGCCAAAAACTTGTTGTGAAAAATACTCGCAAGCGTACGAGTGTCAAGTTTTAGTATATTGAAAGAGAGAGTGTCGATCCCACATGGAGTAATTTGAAAATATTCAATACTTGTAATTAAAATAGTCTTAATTTTATTTTGAAAATTAACTTTAGAGGTTTTATGACAAATTAAATAAATAAAGAAGGTTGAACAACACCCACACACACAATCCTTAAGAGATTATCAATCGGAGAAAAATATTCTAGAGGTTTGATTTCACCTGGTCTCGACAATATCCATTCCTAGTCAATCTATTTTCATTAGTTTATTTCAATTAATAACCAAGAACACATAAATTATATTATTTCCCTCTCCCGAGTATCAAATAGAATGTATCAATTACAGATTGATTCCAATATCCCTATTAAAAATCTACTTGTAATGATATGTGTAAAACAATGTTCTTTTTAGGCTCTATTAAAGCTATAAGCTCTCCCGAGTCATATAAACAATTAATAGTGTGAATTCTATTGATCCTATTCTAAATCCCCTCTCCCGAGTGCCGGATTCTGAATAAATATGACGAATCAATTTATGGCCAGTAAATTGAAAAGACTTTCAAAACTAGAATCACAATTAATTTAGAAGAATTCAAATCATTAAAATCAATAATTCATAAATATGTCTTGACCAGGCTACATCAAGCTCTAGACTTAAAAAATTTAGTTCATAGCAAAATTCATAACAACCCAAATCATGCTTAAGAATTAAAACATAATTCAACAATCAAAAGAAATAAATAAAGAAGAAATAACAAAGTCGTAGTCTTTCTTCCGTGTCCGGTCGAAAAGTCTTCGTCTTCGTTCCAAGCAACTTCAAATCTCGATCGAAATTCTCACAAACTTTCTCTCCAGGTTCTTCTGTGTATTGGCGGCTAGATCCCCTTCATTAGGTCAGAAAAATCCATTAAATATGCCCCTAAAATTCGTCCAAACAAATTCCAAAAATATCCAAAAGTTTCCAAAATTACACAGAGCCTTCGTTATACAAACAGCGACGCGCGGCCGCGCCTCAGGACAGGCGGGCGTGCATAGCACTCTGTCTCGATAACTCTTATACTCAAATTCACGCGCGGGCGCGCCTAAAAACAGGCGGGCGCGCATAGCATCCTGTAAAAATTCCAGCACTTCTCATCAATTGACGCGCGGGCGTGCCAACTCCAGGCGCGGGCGTGCCAACTCCAGGCGCGGGCGCGCTTAGCTTGCTGTCCCATCTTCATGTACTCTTCAAAATACGAACCATCTTCGCTTGATTCGCTCTTTTCTTGACTCCTTTGATTTCATCTATCATAATTTCAATACTTCCTGTATTTCCTGACATCCAACAACAACAACAACAATTTCCATATAATTCCGCTCGAAACCAAGTAATTATCCAATAATATCAATATAAATTAAGTGCACAAAATGCACTTATCAATGGATTGGTCCAGACTGCTGATCACTTAATTTAAGCCCAAAAATCTTAATATGGCTCATTAACTAAAATAAAGCCCAATAGCAAATAAATTCTTAAATAAAAGTCCATTAACTGAAACTAAGCCCAAAAATTATATCTTAGCCCAGATAAACTTCTTAAACTTTACTGGGCCTAAATAAAAATATTTAAGCCCATTAACTTAATTAAGCCCAATAAATTCCTAGACTGGCCCAAAATTCACAGACAGGCCCAAAAATTTCCATGGCCCCCCAAGCCCATAAAATCATTGAGCTAACTTAAATAAATTATTTAAGGGCCAAATAAAATTATTTGAAAGGCCAAATAATTTTCTATTTAACTAATTTGGCCCAAAAACCATTTAAACTAATAAATACTAAAAAAATAAAATACCCAAGCCCGACTCACCTAACCCAGACCCGGACCCCACTGAATTGACCCTCAACCCGACAACCCAACCCGGACCACAGAACAGACCCGAACCAGCCCCCAAACCCACAAATCCGAAGCCCCTCTCCTTGCACCTCTCGGCCGAGAGCAGTAGGGCTTTATGGCCTGTTGCCGGCCGGCTCCGGCCACTACTGGCCAAAGAACCACCCCCAAATAACTAGCCCACTTTGAGACCTTTCCAAAAAGCTAAGAACCAACCCAAACAATGCACTATAGGTGGAGAACGAACCCAAACATCAGCCCTCATCTGTTCTCGCGCGCACAGGTGAGCAGCTCTGCCAAAACTGTTCGTTCTCCATGCTCCGATCACCTTTTGCTGTCAAACTACTTCTCAATCCTAGGAAACATCAAGAGGTTTCATCCCTTAAAATCTCATCTCAAACCGTGACATGAGGAAAAAAGAACGAATCCTTGCACTCAGGCTGTTACCAGCTCGCGTGCGGATCTGAGCGGCTGCTGTATTTCTGCTCGTACGACCTGCTCAGATCACCAAATGCCGTGAAACAACTTCCAAAACTTAGCCAACATCTATGGATTTCTCATCCATCCAACCTCACCTCAAACCATGTCCTGAGGAAGGAGAACGAACCTCTTTCCCACAGAACCCTTGCACTGCGCGAGTTAATGCATCAGAAAGAAGAATGCTATGGTTCCATCCTATTGCACCTTAAAAATCCGATATAGCTTGATCCTAAGGACCCTGATACACTCTACCAACTTGGATCCAGCAGCCTATTTCCACACCATGACAGAAAACGTGAATTTCATGCAAGTAAACATGCAAAACCGTGCACATCTAAGGAACCTATGCAAAAACTTCATAAAATTTCGTGATGTAACATGCTAGATCAAAAGTTTCTGATGCATGAATAATTATGTAGCTTATATGGTGAGAAAATGAAAGAATTAAACATGCCTTGTAATTTATTATCGAAGAATATCGCGTGTACGGGCTTTGGGACAACGAATGGACGAAAAATTCTCAAAAAACCCTTGAAGGATCGGCTATGGAGGCTGAAGGAGATGTTGAGTATTCTGATGATGAAGGTAGGAGAGGGTTGGAGGCAGCTGATGAGTTTAGGGCGTGGGGTTAGGTAGGTTAAGGTGGGGTTTTGATATTATTATACTACTTAGGATAATTAACTAATTAATTAATATACTATAAAATAAGTTTTAAAACTTCTAATACCCACCTAATCTGATCTTAAAATATAAACCCGAAATTAAAATTTAAGGGATTTTTAAAAGTCTTTAAAAGTCATTAAATTGACTTATTTTGGCTTAAAACAAGTTTTCTAAAATACATAAATAAAATACAATAAATTTTGGGAATAAAACTTCAAAAATAATAATTTATGGCTACTAAAATCTCCTAAAAATAATTGGGGTGAAAAATCAATATCTCGTCCGTCCACGGTCCCGTCTACGCGATCAAAATAATAAATTTCTTAAAAATTTAGAATTTTCATAATTATGGGTTAAATGCTAAAATAATTTAAATCATGCACCTAATACACATAATAACACATAAATAATATTTAACCCATATTTCTAAAATTTAAAAAATTAAACTTCCCTAATTATGCATGCGAATTTACGTATAAAAATTTTTGGGTGCTACATAACAGTTTCCTTTCTTCAATAATTTCTCTTTTTGAGAGTGTAATGTTCCCCATTTTGATAAAAAAAAAATTTAATGAATCAATAATCTTCTTTTATCTTTGATCTTCAGTAAAATGATTTTCTAGGCATCGACTGATCCTTTTTTTTGAAGTTGTGTCTACTCAATCTTTCTACTTCACTTGAGTTCCAAAACTAAATTTTATCAGTTGGTTTTTTTCATAACGTCTTTGTTCCCTCTTAACTTATGCATAATTTAGGAGAGCTGATGTTCTCCCTCACTTCATTTTTCCTCTAAACTGGTTTCCTATTAGTTTCTCTCAAACTTTTGTCCATATGCGTTGAGAAACTTGTGAGGATTGTGCTGATAAACTGATGAATCATAATAATCTTTTTAGAAGACTTGTCTTCAGTCCACAGGGAGGTATCAGTTTGGCTCCATAGTTGACTAGTTTACATATGCCAAACTGATTTTTTGAATTCTTCAGTTCATGTCCTCTGTATCACAAAATCAAACTAGACTATGGTACCCAAGTCTTCGTGGGTCCTCTATGAATTAGTACCTTAGGAATCCATACTTGGATCAACCGAGCTGGTCGACCACTAGCAGTTTTCGAATTCGATTGTGCATAAACAGTTGTGTGTAAGTGATGCCTCTGTGTGTGTGGATGATAATATACATTAGACTGTGGGTGATGTATATATATCAACCATGTTGTTTCACCCTTCTCACATCATAAATTTTCCTATATCTTCTTTGAAAAAGCCTTTTGTAGGGTTTGTGGTTGTATTTTTCAGTCATTAAGATGTGTTTGGCTTGACTAGATTTCTAGTCTTGCCTTGAACAAGAGCTCTGTGACACATATTCAATTCCAAACTTCAGGAAATTTTTCATAGATTCAACAAGTTTGTCATTTTGTGGGGCAAGATTACTATGTTCATGTACCAAACTGGATTTAACAAAGTGAATATACTTGCATTTGCACATATCCAATTTCAGTTGAGTACTTGACTCAACAATGAAGTCATTGTTAACAAAGTTGAGACCAGTCTTGTCTCCAACAGGCTTTTGTGATTCCTGCATCTCAGTTAGAAAAACTGAGTACTTATTCTAAGTTTGAATCAGTTCAGTCAGCCTCAGATTTTCTAATTTAAACTGCTGACCTTCAACTTTTAGCTTGTCATTTTCAGTCATGGGTTTAGCAATCTCTGTGTAGTACCTAAAATACAATCTACTAAATCGCATGCATTAAAAATTAAATAGATATTATGATTATTATTTTTAAGTTTAGTTTATTTAAATCTTTTATTTAATTATGAGTTAATAAAAATATTAATTCTTTATTTAAATAATTTTATTGTAATAACTATTTAATTAATGTTTTTAATTGTTTAAATTTACTCATTTAAATTATAATATTATACCACTTATTTGTTTTAATAATTTAAAAGGTTTAAGTTTGCGTATTTACATGATTTTAATTGTTTAGCTTATTCATTTAAAATGACTTAAGCTTATCGGTTAGTTATTTAACTAATTTTAAATATCTAGCTTATTTATTTAAATATTTTTAATTGTTCAACTGGTTTTAAAGGTTTTTAATCCGCTTGTGTTTTTATTTAAATGACTTTTAGATGTTCAGTTATTTTATTTAAATTATTTTAATCATTTTGTTTATTATTTAAATATTTTATTATCGTTGTGACATCCAAAAGTTTAATTTTTTTAATTTAAAAGAATTCTTGAGTTTTTAAGTTTAGTGGTTCCGGGTCCGACGCGAGGAGACGATGGATTCATGGCGGTAACCTTTATTTTCACAGATTTAGAATTTATGAGAAAGTGAGAGAAAATAGAAAAAAAAAATTTGATTGTAGGATTTTCCGAGTGACCAAAATTGCATTTAAGGCATTTTTGAGTTTATTTTACAATTTTCAAAATAGTTAGCATTTTAAAACCCGTCAAGTGAAATTTAATTATTTATTTCAATTCTTAAATTTTCAAACATAGGATTTTAAAGGGGCTAAGTTTGAGTAGTGCGAAAGTTGTAAAACTTCAAGTAGCACTTTTATAAGTTGAAAGAGTAACATTTTAAAACTTTGACTCACACACACACATATTTATACACACACACACACACATAAATATATACACTTCTTTATTACTACTCTAAAAACAAATAAAAGATCAAACCCTAGCGCACCCCCCCTCCCTCCCCAAAATTCCTTGAAGCCGCCTCATTCCCTCCCCCACTCCCAAAATCCTGTCGGTCACCTCCGGCCACCCTCCACCTTGCCGCCGCCGCCACAATACCACCTCAACAACGGCTGGAGCTCGACCCTAAGAAGGTGTGGCAACTGTGTTCTTCGAATTCCAGCTAGTTTCCAACTTGTTTTCTTGGATTTTGAAGGGTTAAGGCAAGTATAAGCTTCTCCTTTGGCCACCAAGCAAAGGTACTGTGTGAATGCTTTTTTTTTATTCATGTGTTTCGAGTTTAGTGCTTAATGTACATAGGTTTCGAAATTTTCCTTCAAAAATCAGTAGGTTTCATGTATAATTTCGAACCCCTCTTGCATTTTGTTGTTATAATGAGATATGTGTGGTTTGGAGTTGAGATTTGGGGTGTTTTTGCATAATTTCGAAAATTTCAGAATATTGTTGCTAAGTTCCCTATTTATTTTCGAATTCTTGATGATGTTTTGGAGTTGGATTGACTAATGTATCATTTATTGGTCAATTCTTGATGATGCTTGAACATTTCAAAAATTTCAACTTGCTAACTTGGAGTGTTTTGAGCTCGTTTCTGGAATTTGATTGATTGATGTTAAAGGGCTGCCCTAGCTATGAGTTTTGAGCTTGTTTTTGGTATGTTATATTGGTGTTTTGATGATGGTTGGAGTTGGTTTAGGTGTTGGTCATTAGAAGAGTTGTGAAAGCTACGTTTTGGATGTTGGTTGTTAGTGTCATTGGGTGAGTTCGAGTATTGGAAGGGCTGGTCGAACCATGGGCTGTTCCGGGGGCTAGGGATGATCCTAGGGAGGGTCCATGGTTTGCGTGTTGGGGCTCATCGATGGTCATTTGAGATTAAGGGGTGCAAAGGGGCGATTTGCTCTTAAGGGTGTGGTGCAGAGTTTTGTGCTCGTGCGCAGGTCTGTGGTTTTTCGGTTCAAGAGAGTGGTTCGGTCTGCCTATACTGGCTGTGGGCTGGTCCTAGGTCGCTCCTAGGATGTGGGGGTTGTGTCGGTTCAATTTGGAGTCGTTTTGGATAGGGGATGGTAAAGTTAAGGGCAATTTAGCATCGAGTGGTCGGGGCAGAAATTTTATGAGTTTTCGGGGGCTGTCCTAGTGCCGTGGTTTAGGAGCTGGTTAAATTTGTCTGAATAGGGGGTGGTCTGGCCATAGTTCAATTCTAGGATGTGGTGAACGTTTCGGTTCAATTTTGGAGCCATTCGGTTAAGTTTTGGATAGGTTAAGGGCAAATCAAGTTAAGGTGGTTGTGCAGATTTTTGTGGAGCGTAGTTGCTTCCCGGAAATCCGTTTTGTTCGGGATGCTCGAGTTGGCATGGGAGGTTAAGGACTGGTCATTTGGTTGGTATAGGAAGTATAGGAGATTTCGGTTCTAGCGAGAGTCCGTTCAGTTAAGGATGGGCTAGTTTAAGGGCCGTATGGGCCGATCGCCCGTAATGAGCCTAATGTGAGATAAGTTTTAGAATCAAGAGGAGTTCATATGCTTAGGGGCAGCCAATTAATCATCACTATTTCTTGTTTTAAAGCTGGTTTTTCATCCCCTAAAGTTTTATACTCGAGTGTTTGCTCCCATCTTTTGAGTTGAGTAAAGTTTTAAACAAGTTGAGATATTCCTTCGCGTTTTCGATATAAGTGAAGGTTTGTGTTGATGTGATTAAAGTAAAAGTGTGACTCTGAGTTAAAGTAAAAGTTTCGAATGAGGAGAGTTGATTGTGACAATAGACGGGAAATGTCGGTCGGGGGATGTCTCGGCTCACATGCCAAATCAGACGGGTAGTGTGCGGCCGGGAGACATCTCAAAGCCCCTACCAAATAGACGGGTAGTGTGCGGTCGGGAGAAATATCGGAACCTCTACCGAATTAGACAGGTAGTGTGCGGCCGGGAGTCATCTCGAAACCCCTACCAAATGAGAGTAAAGGGGCAATGTGGCGTCGGAAGAGATTTCGGCGTCCTTTTCAGCATAGTACGGTAGCCATTGATCAATCAAAATAGAGAGTCACAATCGAGGATCTAAATTCACAGAAAAAAGTTCAAAGTTAAAGTTTAAGAAAGTTTATGTTTGAAGGCGTGAGTAAAGTTAAAGTTTCAAGTGTGAGTTTCAGTTAAATTGAAGCGTGAGTTTGAGTTTATGTATTTTTAAACCTTCGGTACTTCATGGTTTATACTTGTTGAGCCTTTAGACTCACTACCTTTTATTGGTGCAGGTTAGACTTTCGTTGAGATCGAGAGACATGACTCTCGAGTGGACTGCGATGCGAGTACGGCACATCCATTCGACCTATGCTGGTTTTCCGCAGTTGTTCTTTTAAATGTTTAGTTGCAATGCCCTTTACTTTGTTTATTGGATTGATGTAACTTTAAGAATTTCTAGTTTATGTTTTAGTTATTGGAAAATTAATCATATTGTCGTTGTGTATGATTCAAAAATTTTCACAGAGGATGTTTATGCTTTATTTCCGTATTTCAGAGATTTTTTTACTGTTTGGTTATTTAGTGATAATTATGTCGGTGAATAGTATTATGCGGTACTATTGATCTGTCTACTGTAAGTTTAGAGAGTTTATCTTTCGTGTCTTTTTGTTTAGTTCAGTCTGTTAGTGTGCTGGTTGAGACATGTGGTTTGTTAATGTTTTAAAAAGGTAATGCCGAAATTTTTTGAAAAATCTCGCATTTGTTTAGTTATTTATTATTATTTATTTATGATAGGTTAGGGTCGTTTCAGTTGGTATCTGAGCATGATCTTGGTTTGTGTTTGTGCCTACTTTTGGTTGCAAGAAGCTCGAGAAGTCTCGCCTCAAAGTCTGTAGGTTTTAATGAATTTTAAATGTTAAGCATAATTGATAAATGCTTTAAATGTTTTGATGTCATCAATTTAAAAATATTTTCGAAGAGTTATCTATCTAATTTATTTTATACATGAAGTTTAGTGTATGATGTATGTTTAATATTTTGAAGTATTTTTTGGGTATATTTAATTGTTTTAAAAGCATGTTGATTTAGAGATTTAGTGAGTTTTGCGATCTCATGGAAGATAAAAGTCTACCCGAGGATATTAACTGTACCATATGAGTTATTAATTGTGTTGTTACTAAAGGAAACCATTTTCTTATGGATGAATTTTAGTCGAACTTTAGTAAGTGACTAGTTTTGATTAAGGATAGATATATATAAGTTTTGCAAGTTAATTAGTGAGTCCGAACTTTGCGAGGACCTAGACTAAATTTAAGGTATCATAGCAATTTTTGTGTGAACATTGAATTGAGAAATGTTGCGCGCTAGAATTAAAGTGAAGGGTTTAGAATACAGTTATAGCTCTAATTGATAGCTTCAAACTTATTTAAAAATGCATGTTTCTACATTTCTGTACTACATCAGGAGGTCGTAGCTTTGGTATTGATGATTTGCGTGTATGGAAAAATCAAGTTTTAAATGATGTTTAAAAATTTCCTTGATAATTTGATTCTCGTTTTTGCAATGTTTGGCGCTGATTGGAATTGATTAATTTTTTTTCCTAATCTTATTTCGATGGTTGTTGCTGAAGTGTTGGGAGTATTGTAAGTTTTGTTTTGGGATTGAGTGCTTTTGTCAAGGATTTTAGTCGATGGAGGATTCGAGATGGTTGGTTGTAACTTGTGATTGTGTTCTTGTGTTGTTAAGGACTGGTGATCTAGTGGTGAGCAATCAAGAATAAGTGTGGTGAATTGAGACATAAGCTAAAATATTGTATAAGCATTGGTTTGAGTAGAGAAGTGTCTAGAAGTCGAGTTACGCAAGTCGTTAGATTAAGCAGGTTGTGGTACCATTTTTGGAATCTTTCACTTATTGTTATGTTTCTTCTGAATTTGAGTTATATTTTGAGTCGGTAGTGTAGCCAGGATTTGACTTTAGTTTTTAAGATGCATGCTATTGTGACAGGTAAGACTTGAAAAGTGGGTTCTTTCTATGGATAGTATACGAAATTATTAATTGGTTCTACTAGGCTGCTATCGCTAATAAATTATTGTTGTACAATCCTTGTGTTGTCGTGGCCTTTTTCTAGTAGCGGCAAAACATTTAAGTTTTTGTTTCTTTAAGTTGCTACTACATGGTTGATGGATGCAGTTAGCCTAGTTGCAGTACGTTGTCGTGAGTTAAGGTATCGGTTGTTTAAGTTGTTGTCTTTGTCGAGTTTAAGGACTGAAATTTGATTCTTGGGTACGAGTCAGAGTTTGGGACTCGTAGAGGAGTTTTGATAAGAGGATCGGCCATAAGAAATTTTGGATGAAGTTTTAAATTATTTTAGAAGCTTGAGCAAGTCTAACGAGGCGATTAAGGACTTTAGAACTTTTGCGGGTAACAACTTCCTTTGAATTTTCATTTCTGAAATGATGTCTGAAATTATTTGTTTGCATGCAAACAAAATTTTTAGGCATGCGCTGACTTGTGAGAAAAATTTTAAGAAAATGTTTTGGCAACGAAAATATAATTTTCGAAAACATGGATTTTCATAGCATGTAGGCATGAAGTAGTTATTTAAAACTTTTAAACATATCTTTCAACGATTTGTGATGGAGTTTTGACTACGACTAAAGGTGTAAAAAAAATTTGAACTGCGCTTCATGAAAATTTTTGAGAAAATGCATTTACTGAAGCTATCATGATAAGAAGAGTTGGTGAATTAGTAGACGGTTATTTAGCAAACGATCGCTTATGTGGGAAAATTTTTGGGTACTAATATAAGAATAGTAAAGAGTAAGTTCTGCAATGATTTAAAGATCTAATAATTTGAAGGTTGTAGAACTTATCAGTGGCGGTAGGGTGACATTTTTATGTTTGTAAATTTAGATCGAAGGTAAATTGGTACGGTGATAAAATTTCTTTTAGGAAAGTTGAGTGTTTGGTTGTTAAGTAATTGGGGAACTTGTGGACTTCTCAAGAGCTTGAGTTCTATATTATTCGTGTTAAGCTTAATTGGTAAATAGACATTAAGCATAGTTTTGTTGTTAGAAAGCTTTTAAGTTATTGTTGCAGTCGACATAAATTATTTATCGGTTTTACGGACCTTGATTGCTTGAAGTTGTGATCTAGGATTTAAAGTTGCCCAACTAAGGAAAGTATCAGATATTTTAGGATTTGGGATGGCGAATTAAAACTCTTAATTCACATTGGATCAGTGATTTGAATTATCTCTTAGGATACAATCATTTGGGAACAAATAAGAATTGCGAATATATATTGCAGTAAGAGTTAGTCTGATACTTGATGATATAAATATCAATAAGTATCAGAGTGCGCAGCGAAATTTATTTAGCATCAACTCATGTGGGTGCAAAGTAAGAAAATTTAGTGCAAATCTGGTCTAATGTATCTGGACCTAGTTAGTAAGTTCTAAATTTCGAGGACAAAATTCCATTTAAGGAGGGAAGGAATTGTAGTACCTAAAATGAAATCTACTAAATCGCATGCATTAAAAATTAAATAGATATTATGATTATTATTTTTAAGTTTAGTTGATTTAAATATTTTATTTAATTATGAGTTAATAAAAATATTAATTCTTTATTCAAATAATTTTATTGTACTAACTATTTAATTAATGCTTTTAATTGTCGTTTACTCATTTAAATTATTTTATTATACCACTTATTTGATTTAATGATTTTAAAAGTTTAAGTTTGCGTATTTAAATGATTTTAATTGTTTAGCTTATTTATTATAAATGACTTAAGCTTATCGGTTAGTTATTTAACTTATTTTATGTGAGACATCGGTTCTAAACATCAATTAAAGGAGTAATTAAAAATAAGCAAGCAATAAAAGGCAACACATTTTTTTTTATAAAAGGGCCCGCACAGCCGCGCCTCATCCGGCGCGGGCGCGCACGGCTCCCTGGCTCATGCGCGGCCGCGCATGACGCCCTGCCCGGAAAGAGGCGCAGGCGTGCGCTAGGATGCGCGGGTGCGCCTCCCTGGCTGCTCCGATGCTAGAATCACCAAAAACAAGAACATCAAGCCATACAATACTCCGAAACATAAACATGCGTTACAAACTTGATTCCTCCATTTAAAACATGAGTTCTGGAGTTCAACAACCAAACCAAGGTCGAGAACATGCAACAACAATATAACGATGAAGTTCGATAACTAAACATGTTCTAACATAAACTAGATTGACATGCTGGAATCGACTTCTAGACCAAGTCTCACTTCTACATCTTTCCCTCGAAGCTAACCATGCCTCTTCTGACTTGTTCCTGACCCACCTGTTGCCAAGTACACATACAAAACAAAGCAACAGCCGGATAACCGGTGAGAATGATAATCCCAGTAAAAGCAACATATCAAGTAATACAACAATAAACATGCTTTCAAGACAACAACGTAATCAATAACAATGAAATGAAATGCATATCTTTAAACCGGGATATCAAATCTGTTAAACGAGGGATTGCTGCTGTGCTTTTGGGATCCTGAGGATGAGATCACGTAACGACTCACCGACTCTTCCAATCGAGGTGGTGTCACGTATCCCACTCCTCTAGACTTTGAGCAACTATAATGAGTATGCTAGCACTAGGCGAAATGACTACGACCTAGGCCACTCAATCATAGTTCCCAAACGTCTAAACAAAAAGGGCTATTCTGCCCGCTGAAATCAAAGTTGGCTCAAGATGAATGCATAACAGAAACATAAAACATAGCCATATAACAAAAGCTCAAGCAAAATCAACAAGACACAAGTTCCTCATGCTAGAACAAGCGTAGATGCAATATATGATTTGAAAGGGGAAACTCGAGAACCAACTGTCCCGAGAATGCTATCCCGCTACGATGACTGCTTTTACCTTTCAATGCAGTAGCTCGAACTCTGGATAAGCTACAACCAAAAGATTGTATCAAACACTAAACAATCTAAACAACAACTGCGGTTCAAGGTAAATCTCTTTACCGTTCTTCGTCCAAATCTCGACGACCAATGATGTTAACTCCGGGCTTGACAACTCTAAACAAAACTGTTCAGATACAAAAGATGATCAACAACATCGAACAACTCAAAGCCCAAAGTACAACAACTCAAATGGTTCGAAATCTCAAAACTCAAACCGACGGCATAACGGCTATAAACTGAACAAACCGGAAACACAGACAGCAGTTCAATAACGATATAACCTCATATCATTGCCCAAAACAACAATAACAAGGCAAACCCACCAATCTCAAAATTCAAGTTTTCAAAAATGGCTTCCAAAAATCATAACAAATCCGAACGTCGCTCTAATTCAAAACTGACAGATAATAAACGATCAGAACTCTGTCAAGAACAACATACTCGAATCTCGAACGATTCTAACAACATCCAAAAACTAGAATGTATCTGATCGTAGAAAAACTTACGGTATAACGGAGCTCTCGCTGCAGTGATCGATAATCTGCCTTCAGAAATAATTTCCAACGGCCGGATCGTGCTCGGACTGAAATCCAAAAGCTTGGAAAAGTTTGGAGGCGTGAGAATGGAGGTGGCGTGCAAGGAGGAAGAAGATGAAGTGAATGGACCAAGTCAACTAGACAAGATAATATATAAAATCCATTAATTGCGTTTAAGTTCTTGAAATTTCCAAAATTTGCAAAAAGGACCCTGATCAAAATCAAGTCGGCTCTTGAACTCTACAATCTCCGATTAACTCAAATAAACTCATTTAAAATAAAAACGGGGCGTTACATTTTAAATATCTAGCTTATTTATTTAAATACTTTTAATTTTTCAACTGGTTTTAAAGGTTTTTAATTCGCTTGTGTATTTATTTAAACTAGTGACGGAGCACACGTGTTGCATGTGTAAAATATTATATAAAATATAATGTATTGTATATTGAATAATTTGTTAATTTTAAAGTACTTTTTAATTAATTTATTTTTTTTCAAATATAAAAAAATTATTCATGAATGAAATTTAGTTTTAAATTGATAAAAAAAAATATAATAAAAGAATTAAAGGATGTGAGAAATTGAGAGAAAATGTGAGATAAGTGAGTTGGAGAAAAAAGAGTGTAGGGGTACAAAAGGAAAGAATTGGAAAAACAGACCATGGCACCAAAAGTAGTTAGAATAGGGTACGCACACTTAATAAAATTGTAAATATGACTTTTAGATGTTCAGTTATTTTATTTATATTATTTTAATCGCTTCGTTTATTATTTAAATATTTTATTATCGTTGTGACATCCAAACGTTTATTTTTTTTAATTTAAAAGAATTCTTGAGTTTTTAAGTTCAGTGGTTCCGGGACCGGCGCGAGGAGACGATGGCATGGCGGTAACATTTATTTTCACATATTTGGAATTTATGAGAAAGTGTGAGAAAATAGATAAAATTTTGATTGTAGGATTTTCCGAGTGACCGAAATTGCATTTAAGGTATTTTTGAGTTTATTTTAGAATTTTTCAAAAAGTTAGCATTTTAAAACCCTTCAAGTGAAATTTAATTATTTATTTTAATTCTTAAATTTTCAAACATAGGATTTTAAAGGGGCTAAGTTTGAGTAGTGCTAAAGTTGTAAAATTTTAAGTAGCACTTTTATAAGTTGAAGGAGTAAATTTTTTAAGAATTTGACTCACACACACACATATTTATACATACACACACATATACATATACACACTTATTTATTCCTACTCTAAAAACAAATATGTGGGGCATCGGGTTGCTAATCTTATTCCTAGGGCAATTAGTAATTAATCATCATTAATTAACAAAAGAAGGAATAAGATCAAACAAAAAAAAATTCAAATAGGGGTCCGCTCAGTCGGTTAAAAATCACCAACTCGGCGCCCCAAAATCTCCAACCTGCGGGTTGGGACAAAATGAGGCTACGCTCGGTCTGCTCTTTTTTGCAGACCGGGCGCTGCTCTGAGCAGAAAATTGCTTTGGTTTTCATCAGCTGATTTTCATCCTTCCAATCATTTCTAATCCATCAAATTCAAGTCTAAAACATGTAGGATCATATAGAACAAAGTCTCAGCATGTTAACAAGCATAAGATACATCAAACTAGTTGCTTAAAGTCGATCAAAAGTTGCCAACTATACACAACGCTTGCTAAATTCGTCAAAAACCACTTTCATATGTTTTCTAACATACATATCATCTTTCAAGTACATGGATTCGACTTCTACAACCCAAGTCCACATCTAATATTTCCTCGTGAGCTACCCACGACGACTTTGGCCAGCTCCTGCCCCATCTGTCGTCATGTACACATACAAAACAATACAACAGCCGAAAACGTCCGGTGAGAATACAATCTCAGTATAATCAACATATATACGCGTTAAATAAAAGCATATCGGCTCTAAACATTTCAACTCGAGAATAGAGTAAACGCATATATAAAGAATTGATTCCTATCACACTCTTTGTCATCGAGATTCATATACGATCTTGACATGGATATCCATCTATCGTTATCTCATCAGACTCGAAAATAAGATCACCTTAGACCTTGGCATAAGAATCAATTCATATTTCGTATCGTATCATAATCATATAGAAACAAAGATCCACTACCTGAGATGGATCGACAACATCATAACAAAGTCAAAACAACAAACAATTATGTGATTTTGGCGGGACAACTCAAGAAGCTTCATTCTCGAGTTACAAATCTCTGACTTGCGATGTCGTCTTATACCTTTCTCGTTCTTGTCGATTCTCTAGGCTTCAAATCTGAAACATAACAATAAAAACAAGTAGATCAAACTCTATTCAACATCATCGATCAAAACTTTATTCAATCTTCACAATCAAATCACTTCAAACCTCGACTTCTTCTTCTTCAGTTCGAAATCAGAGTTCTTGAGTCGTTAGCCTTCCAAACTAATCTGAAATGGAAGAATATACATGCTACAACATCAACAACATCTCGAAGCACATCTCGACTCAATCATCGGTTATCAAAACAGTCCCAAAACATAACCCAATAACATGGCGATTGAAAATCGGTAACCGACAAAATATCAAAATCCATTCTAACTATCAAATCACTTCATACCATTAACAAACCATCAAACTCCGCATCTCAGAAGCTATTTAGTTTGAAATACATGATAGAAATCATTTCAACTCAAAACAATAATCCTTCGTCGAGCCGGTGGTGATACAACACAACAACTAATCTCAAGAACATAACAATATACTAAAATTCTGATCTCTACCATATCTTAATCTTTAAACCATGCCAAAATCAATAAAAACTTACAATATATCGAAGCTCTTGTCGCAAGGATTCCAGAACACTTTCCAGAATTGAAATCGAACGATCGGATCAAAAGATATGGGGTTTTGAAAATCGGAAAATCAAAAGAAAAGAAAGATCTCGGCTTGCTCTGTTCGAATTTCTCTCAATTTTCTGAATTTCTTAACATATCACACGTATACATGCTGATACATCAATTAAAATCTGATAACTTCAAGCCAAAATGCACTTTAGCCCCTTAATTCCTCATAAATGACAATTCGGTCCTCGGCCCTTATTTTAATTCAATTTCAATCCTAAATAATTTAAGAATATTAAAATTTAAATTGAAACTCTAAATATTCCCAAATTAAATATACTCGGATTAAAATTAAATAATCTTGGATTAAATTAAATAATCACGGGCCTTACATTTCTCCCCCACTAAGACATGAGTTCGTCTCTCGAATTCATAAGAAGTTAAAATATGCAGTCTGTATACTCATAAGAATAAAGAATAATAGAAAACTGAATAAGAACTCACATCAATGGAATAGATAAGGAAATCTCTGTCTCATGTCATCTTCAACTTCCCATGTCGCTTCTTCAACTCCGTGCCGACTCCATTGAATCTTCACCAATGGAATGGTTTTCGTTCGGAGTTGCTTTTCCTTCCGATCAAGAATCTGAATCAGTTTCTCGAAATAACTCAAAGTGTCATCGAGTTCAGCTTCATCAACGTGGATAATATTCGATAAATCAGGCTGATACTTCCTCAGCATCGAAACATGAAAGACATCATAAATACCATACAAAGATGGAGGAAGAGCGAGTCGATAAGCAAGATTGCCTACTTCTCGAGAATCTCATACGGCCCAATAAATCGTGGAGACAACTTTCCTCGCTTTCCAAATCTGACTGTGCCCCAAAATGGTGAAATGTTCAAGAACACTCTATCTCCCTGTTCAAAATATAATGGTCGTCGTCTATTATTCGCATATCTAGTCTGTCTGTGTTGTGCTGTTCTCATTCTCTGTTGAATCAACTTCACCCTTTCAGTCTTTTGTCTAATCATATCCGGTCTCAATTCAAGCACCTCTGACACATCATCCCAATACAATGGCGATCGACATTTCTTCCCATAGCCATCTCTATACTCGTCTGATAACTGTTGTTGTAAGAGAATTCCACAAGTGGTATAGAATCTTGCCATGTAATACCAAAATCAAGTATCATAGCTCTAAGCATATCCTCGAGAGTCTGAATAGTTCGTTCAGATTGACCGTCAGTTTCAAGATGATAAGCGGTACTCAAATGTAAACGCGTACCTAGAGCTTCGTATAGGCTATTCAAAAGTGCGAAGTAAATCTAGGATCTCAATCAGATACAATCGACTTTGACACACCGTATAATCGTACCACTTCTCGAACATATAAATCTGCCATCTGATCATGACGATAAGTCATTCGGTATGGAATAAAACATCTAGATTTCGTCAGCCTATCAATGATCACCCAAATAGCATCATATCCTCGGGATGATCGTGGTAACTTCGTCACAAAATCCATGGAAATGTGATCCCATTTCCATTCAGGAACAGATAAACTCTGCAATAGACCTCTAGTATTCTTTCTCTCAGCCTTCACCTGTTGGCAGTTCAAACATTTAGATACAAATTCAGTCACATCAGACTTCATTTGTTTCCACCAGTACTGATTCTTCAAGTCATTGTACATTTTCCTGCCTCCATGGTGAATGCTAAATCTACTGCTATGAGCTTCTTTCAGTATCTGTTGTTTCAAATCAAAAACATCTGGAACAACAATTCGGTTATTCACATACAATACATCATCGGTACTGACCTTATACTCAGATTGATGCCCTGATTTGATCATTTCAATCGATTTTTGAACACTGAAGTCTGATTTATGTGCATCTTTAATTTGAATCAACAATTCAGGCTCAACACTGATAGCACAAATTCTCATCGGTCTTATATCTGTCTCAAATATATATCCAGAAATACATCAATCTTCAATCAAATTAGATACACCTATAGTAGACAAGGATAAAGCACATACCTTCCTACTTAGGGCATCTGCTGCATTTGACTTTCCTGGATAATATTTGATTTCACAATCAAAGTCTTTCAGTAAGTCAAGCCATCTTCTTTGTCTCATGTTCAGCTCAGATTGTGAAAACAGATACTTTAAACTCTTATGATCAGAAAATATTTCAAATTTCTCACCATACAAATAATGTCTCCAGATCTTCAATGCAAAGACAATAGCTGCCAATTCAAGACCATGAATTGGATATCTTACTTCATGTGGTTTCAGTTGTCGGGAGGCATACGCAACAACATGTCCTCTCTTCATCAAAACACATCCCAAACCTTGGTGAGAAGCATCTCAATAAACAACAAAATCACCAGTACCTGAAGGGATTTTTCAAGACTGGTGTTGTAGTCAATCTTTTCTTCAGCTCAAGAAAACTAACTTCACAAGCTTCAGACCAAACAAATGGTGCATTCTTCTGTGTAAGCTGAGTAATAGGCTTTGCAATAGATAATAAGTCTTTGATAAATCGATGGTAATAACCTGCTAAGCCCATAAAACTTCGAATTTCTGGCACAGATGTCAGTCTCTCCCAACTGATCACTGCTTCAACTTTGCTTGGATCAACAGAAATACCATCTCCTGATATAATATGACCTAGAAAGACCACCTTTCTCAACCAAAACTCACATTTGGATAGCTTAGCATACAGTTTCTCCTCTTTCAACGTCTTCAAAACTATTCTCAAGTGGTCAGAATGATCACATAAATTCTTTGAATAGATCAGAATGCCGTCAATAAATATGATAACGAAATCATCAAGATATTTCTGAAACACTCTATTCATGAGACCCATAAATACCACTGGAGCATTTGTCAAACCAAACGGCATTATAATGAATTCAAAGTGACCATACCTCGTTCGAAAAGCATTTTTCGATACATCTTCATCTCGTACTCTCAATTGATGGTAGCCAGACCTCAAATCAATTTTTGAATATACCGACGAACCCTGTAACTGATCAAACAAATAATCAATTCGAGGTAAAGGATAACAATTCTTTACCGTTGCTTTATTCAGTTGTCGGTAGTCTATGCACAATCTCATTGTTCCATCCTTCTTGCGTACAAAGAGTACCGGTGCATCCCAAGGAGAGACACTCGATCAAATGTACCCTTTGGCTAATAAATCTTCTAACTGTTCTTTCAATTCTTTCAGTTCCACTGGTGCCATTCGGTAAGGTGCTTTTGAAATAGGTTGTGTACCTGGCATTAATTCAATGTTGAAGTCTATTTCTCAAAATGGTGGCAATCCTGGAATCTCGTCAGGAAAGACATCAGCAAACTCACTAACCACTGGCAAGTCAGCCAATTTCGGGCTAGTTTTTGTTACATCTACAGCATATACAAGAAATCCCTCGGTTCTTTTCTGCAATAGACGTGTCATGGATAGAATAGATATCAAAGGAATACGAGATTTTGATCCCTTACCATAAAATCTCCACTATTCAGCCATTTCAGGTCTGAACTGTACAACCTTCTGAACACAATCAACTGTAGCCCTGTACTGGTTAACATGTCTATACCGATAATACCATCAAAGTCAGATAATCCAAGCACAATACAGTCTAATTCAATCTCATTATCGTCATACTGCAATGAACAATTTTTAACTGACTTCATGGATACTATACCTTTTCCCAAAGGTGAGGAAATAGATACAATAACAGATAATGACTCGACAGGTAATGAATGCAATAACGCAATTTGTTCAGAAATAAAGGTATGAGAAGCTCCTGTATCAACTAGTACATAAGCAGGATAACCGCAAAGAGAACAATTACCTGCTATCACATCATAAGATGATGCCTGTGCCTGCTCCTCAGTCAATGAAAACACTCTAGCTTGTTGTTTCGGAGGTTGACTCACAGTCTGACTTCCTCCTCCTCTACCTTGCTGCTGAGTCTGTGGTTGGAACGAATGAACAAAAGATGCAGATTGAGCCACTGGTCTTGACGATCCTGCACCTTGTGAACCTCTAACACCCCGCTGTGGGCAGACTCTCGCAAAATGTTCGGACTGATTGCAAATATGACAACTGCCAAACACTCCTCGACACTGGTCGCTGGCATGACGACCTCCACACTTGGTGCAATACACCTCAGAACCACTAGACTTCTGTCCAGCTTTAAACGGTTTGGATCCACTCAAACTTGATGAACTACCTCCAGAACGCTTAAACTACTTACTCTTTCCCTTGAAGAAGTTCTTCTTACCACTGCTAGAACCTCCTCCTTCAAATCATGGTGGTGGTGGAATATGTGGCTGTTCTTGGGGTTGTCTCACTGGTGCTGGCACAAATGGTGCTCCTCGTTGTCTCAACAATCCAGCTTCAGCCCCTTTTGCACGATCAAGAGCATCGGCAAAGTTATTCGGTCGTCCCGCATTCACGAGAATGAAAACATCCGGATTCAACCCGTTAATAAACTGGTCAGCTTGAGCTTCATCACTGTCTGCTATATGGGGAGCAAATTTCAGCAGACTCGTAAATTTGGCAACATACTCTTCAATGTTCATTTGACCTTGCTGCAAACTAGAAAATTCCGCTCCTTTCTCCTTTCTATAAGACACTGGGAAGAATCGTTGATAAAAATCAGTTTTAAAAATAGCCCATGTAATGACCGTACCTCGATGCTCTAATGCTCTTTGTGTTGCTATCCACCAACCTTTGGCAACTTCATGGAGTTGGTGTATAACAAGTTTAACTCGACAATCGTCGGCATAGTCAAGGGATTCAAACAACTCTTCAATATCCTCGAGCAAACTATCACATTCCACAGAGTTCTCAGTTTCTTTCAGCGTTGGTGGTTTAAACGATTGAAAGCGTTTCAACAGAGTTTCCATCGTAGTCGCAGCCATATCCCCCATATCTCTCGAATTACTACCCTGTTCAGTTCTAGGAATTTCTGTTATCGGTGGCGCTATCGGTTCTACTCTTGGTGCTTCAGTTGCTTGTGGCACTCTCGGTTCCATCACTACCTGTTCTGGCAACAGATTTGGGCCAGTCTGTCTAGTCACTGGTCTTCGAGGAATATCAGATTATCAAAAAGATTAGTACACAATTCAATTCTCAAATATAACAAATCTGTTTCAATCCTCCTCTGATTAGCACAATAATGCCAGATCGAGTTCTGAGTCAGTCACAATCAAGACATGCTTCCAATCACATCAAAGAAACAGATAACATGCAATTCTTAAAGCTGGAAATCAGTTCAGATAATAAACATATTTCAAGAATAAATAAATCAGAATAGAAGACTCAAGCTACCCCGCTCATTCACTACAGTTCAATCTAGATCCAAGAGCAACATCAGCTCTGATACCACCTGTTGTGGTGCCTCGGGTTATTAATCTCATTCTTAGGGCAATTAGAAATTAATCATCATTAATTAACAAAGGAAGGAATAAGATCAAACAAATTTTTTTTTTCAAATAGGGGTCCACTTGGTCGGTTACCACTTGGTCGGTTAAAAATCACCGACCGGGCGCCCCAAAGTCTCCAACCTGCGGGTTGGGACAAAATGAGGTTGCGCTCGGTCTGCTCTTTTTTGCAGACCGGGCGCAGCTCTGAGCAAAAAATTGCTCTGGTTTTCCTCAGCTGATTTTCATCCATCCAATCATTTATAATCCATCAAATTCAAGTTTAAAACATGTAGGATCATATAGAACAAAGTCTCAGCATGCTAACAAGCATAAGATACCTCAAACTAGTTTCTTAAAGTCGATCAAAAGTTGCCAACTATACACAACGCTTGCTAAATTCGTCAAAAACCACTTTCATATGTTTTCTAACATACATATCATCTTTCAAGTACATCGATTTGAATTCTACAACCCGAGTCCACATCTAATCTTTCCTCTTGAGCTACCCAATTTGACTTTGGCAAGCTCCTGCCCCATCTGCCGTCATGTACACATACAAAACAAGACAACAGCCAAAAACGTCCCGTGAGAATACAATCTCAGTATAATCAACATATATTTGCGTTAAATAAAAACATATCAACTCTAAACATTTCAACTCGAGAATAGATTAAATGCATATATAAAGAATTGATTTCTATCACACTCTTTGCCATCAAGATTCGTATACGATCTTGACATGGATATCCATCTATCGTTGTCTCATCAGACTCGAAAATAAGGTCGCCTCAAACCTTGGCATAAGATTCAATTCATATTTTGTATCGTATCATAATCATATAGAAACAAAGATCCACTACCTGAGATGGATCGACAACATCATAACAAAGTCAAAACAATAAACAAGTATGTGATTTTGGCGGGACAACTCAAGAAGCTTCATTCTCGAGTTACAAATCCCTGACTTGCGATATCGTCATATACCTTTCTCGTTCTTGTCGATTCTCTAGGCTTCAAATCTGAAACATAACAATAAAAACAAGTAGATCAAACTCTATTCAACATCACCGATCAAAACTTCATTCAATCTTCACAATAAAATCACTTAAAACCTCGACTTCTTGTTCTTCGGTTCGAAATCAGAGTTCTTGAGTCGTTAGCCTTCCAAACTAATCTGAAATGGAAGAATATACATGCTACAAAATCAAAAAAATCTCGAAGCACATCTCAACTCAATCATCGGCTATCAAAACAGTCCCAAAACATAACCCAATAACGTGGCGATTGAAAATCGGTAACCGACAAAATATCAAAATCCATTCTAACTATCAAATCACTTCATACCATTAACAAACCATCAAACTTCGCATCTCAAAAGCTATTTAGTTTGAAATACATGGTAGAAATCATATCAACTCAAAACAATAATCGTTCGTTGAGTCGGTGGCGATACAACACAACAACTAATCTCAAGAACATAACAATATACTCAAATTCTGATCTCTACCATATCTTAATCTTTAAACCATGCCAAAATCAATAAAAACTTACACGATCGAAGCTCTCGTCGCAAGGATTCCAGAACACTTTCCAGAATCAAAATCGGAAGATCGAATCAAAAGATACGGGGTTTTGAAAATCGGAAAATCAAAAGAAAAGAAAGATCTCGGCTTTCTCTGTTCGACTTTCTCTCAATTTTCTGAATTTCTTAACATATCACACGTATACATGCTGATACATCAATTAAAATCTGTTAACTTCAAGCCAAAATTTCAGTTTAGCCCCTCAATTCCTCATAAATGACAATTCGATCATCAGCCCTTATTTTAATTCAATTTCAATCCTAAATAATTAAAGAATATTAAAATTTAAATTGAAACTCTAAATATTCCAAAATTAAATATATTCGGATTAAAATTAAATAATCTCGGATTAAATTAAATAATTTCGGGCCTTACAAAATAAAAGATCAAACCCTAGCCCCCAAATCCCTTGAAGTCGCCTCCTTCCCCACCCCACTCCCAAAATCTCGTTGGTCACCTCCACCCTCCACATTGTCGCTGCCGCCGCCACCATACCACCTCATCAACGACCAGAGCTTGACCCTAAGAAGGTGTATCAGCTGTGTTCTTTGAATTCTAGCTAGTTTCCAACTTGTTTTCTTCGATTTTGAAGGGTTAAGGAAAGTATAAGCTTCTCCTTTGGCCACCAAGCAAAGATACTATGTGAATGCTTTGTTTTTATTCATGTATTTCGAGTTTAGTTCTTAATGTACATAGGTTTCGAAATTTTCCATCAAAAATCAGTAGGTTGCATGTATAATTTGGAACCCCTCTTACATTTTGTTGTTATAATGAGATATGTGTTGGTTTGGAGTTGAGATTTGGGGTGTTTTTACATAATTTCGAAAATTTCAGAATTTGATTGCTATGGTCCCTGTTTATTTTCGAATTCTTGATGATGTTTTGGAGTTGGATTGAGTAATGTATCATGTATTGGTCAATTCTTGATGATGCTTGAGCATTTCTAAAATTTCAGCTTGCTAACTTGGAGTGTTTTGAGCTCGTTTCTGGAATTTGATTGATTGATGTTAAAGGGCTGCCCCAGCCATGAGTTTTGAGCTTCTTTTTGGTATTTTATATTGGTGTTTTGATGATGGTTGGAGTTGGTTTAGGGGTTGGTCATTAGAAGAGTTGTGAAAGCTACGTTTTGGATGTTGATTGTTAGTGTCATTAGGTGAGTTTGAGTCTTGGAAGTGCTGGTCGAACCATGGGCTGTTCCGGGGGCTAGGGATGGTCCTAGGTAGGGTCCATGGTGTGCGTTTAGGGGCTGATCGATGGTCAGTTGAGATTAAGGGGTGCAAAGGGGTGATTTGCTCTTAAGGGTATGGTGCAGAGTTTTGTGCTCGTGCACAGGGTCTGTGGTTCTTCGGTTCAAGAGAGTGGTTCGGTCTTCCTGCACTAGCTGTGGGCTGGTCCTAGGTCGTGCCTCGGATGTGGGGTTGTGACAGTTCAATTTGGAGTCGTTTCGGATAGGGTATGGTCAAGTTAAGGGCAATTTAGCATCGAGTGGTCGGTGCAAAAATTTTATGAGTTTTCGGGGGCTATCTTAGTGCCTTGGTTTAGGGTCTGGTTCAATTGGTCTGGACAGGGGGTGGTTCGGCCATAGTTCAAGCCTAGGATGTGGTGTTAAGTTTTGCGTAGGTTAAGGGCAAATCAAGTTAAGGTGGTTGTGCAGATTTTTGTGGAGCGTAGTTGGTGCTCGGAAATTTATTTTGTTCGGGATGCTCGGGTTGGCATGGGAGGTTAAGGACTGGTCATTAGGTTGGTACAGGAAGTATAGGAGATGTCGGATTTAGCGAGAGTCCGTTCGGTTAAGGATGGGCTAGTTTAAGGGACGTACGGGCCGATCTCCCGTAGTGAGCCTAATGTGGGATAAGTTTAAGAACCAAGAGGAGTTCATATTCTTAGGGACATCCACTTAATCATCATTCTTTCTTATTTTAAAGCTTGGTTTTCATCGCTAAAATTGTATATTCGAGTGTTTGCTCCAATCTTTTGAGTTGAGTAAAGTTTTAAACAAGTTGAGATATTCCTTCTCGTTTTTTATTTAAGTGAAGGTTTGTGTTGATGTGATTAAAGTAAAAGTTTGAATCTGAGTTAAAGTAAAAGTTTTGAATAAGGAGAGTTGATTGTGACAATAGACGGGCAATGTCGGTTGGAGGATGTCTCGGCTCACTTGCCAAATCAGACGGGTAGTGTGCGGCCAGGAAACATCTCAGAACCCTTAACAAATAGACTGGTAGTGTGCGGCCAGAAGTCATCTCGGAAACCCTACCAAATGAGAGTAAAGGGGCAACATGGCATCGGAAGAGATTTCGGCATCCTTGCCGGCATAGTACTGTAGCCATTGATCGTTCAAAACAGAGGGTCACAATCGAGGATCTATATTCACGTAGGAAAGTTCAAAGTTAAAGTTTAAGAAAGTTTATATTTTAAGGCGTGAGTAAAGTTAAAGTTTCAAGTGTGAGTTTCAGTTAAAGTGAAGTGAAGTGTTCGTTTGAGTTTAAAGTTAAAGTTATGAAAGTTAAGTTTAAAGGCATGAATTGAGTTGAAGTATCAAGCGTGAGTTTTGTTTAAAGGCGTGAGTTCATTGCATGCGACTTTATTTTATAGTTCCAAGTCTCATTTCCTTGTATCTTATAGAATTTTTCCGAGTAAGTTTAAAGGTATTATAAGTACTAGTATTTTAAGTATCGTGCATGTATTTTTAAACCTTCGGTACTTAATGGTTTATACTTGTTGAGTGACCGCTAAAATCGGTATGATAAAAATCAAGTGGCAAGCGTACTAGGTCAAGTTATAGATAATGAATAAAATCAGATGTCGAACCCACGGGGACTGTATAAATATGACTACCAGAATATAATTAGTCCTACTTAATCTAGACGAATAAAAAAGAGTGATTTTAGATTTTAACTAAAACTACTAAATTGAAATTAAATTTTAACTCAAAAACAACGCAACAGAAAATTTTAGATTAAAATTCAAATTAGGAATAATTCGATCAAGGACACACGTAGGTACCAGACAATTCATGTAACAAGCAGTCGATCTAAGACATCAGACTTAATCTTAATTCACGGGAATTTTCCTAATTTATTCAAAGGACTATTTTTAGAACAATCAAACCTATTCAAATATTGACGGATTAATCTTTCGTAATTCTAATCAAATTTGAATGCATGATGAACTGTGAAAATTCATTAAACACCTAAACTGCACATTGAAACCAAATTCTATTTCTAGTTGGTTTTACAACATGTTGAATATCAAAGTGATAAAAATCGAAACCTCCTCTGTCGAATTGGAATCAATTAACATGCAAGCAAATAACTGGCCAGGAAATTCACAAGACAAATATAAATTCGATAATCAATGAAATAAATTCAAGTCTGAAAATTCTTGAATAAACCATCAAGTTTTCTACATAAATTGTCTGGCCCAATCACGTGACCTTGATCGAAGAAGAAATCTACTCACTAATCAAATTCATAATTCAAACAAAGTTTTAATCATGAATAAACAAACGAAAAGAATAAAAGAAGAAGAAATCTTCTCTCCCAAGCAGTAGTAGCCGCCTCCCACGTTGACTTGCTTTCAAAATTCTGCAATCTCTAACTCTCCCTCTTTATCACGTCTGATATGTCCCTTTTATATGTGGTTGAAAGCCCATCAAATAAAGCCCAAAAAAATCAGAACTTTTAATGTTAGAAAATTAATATTTTTTTCAGTCCGCGTCGCGCCATGGCGCAGAACAGTCACTCCATAGCGTGAAAAGCTCTGTCTCATTTCTCAACTTTTTACCATTTCATGCCATGGCGCAGGAAATGTCACGCCATAGCGTGAAAAGCTCTGTTTTAACTTCTTCAAAATCCTCGCTTCACGCCATGGAGCAGAACATATCACGCCATGGCGTGAAAAGGTCTGCCCTAAAACTGTTATTCTCGCATTTGATTTTCTGCAGCGCGCAACAATTTGCAAAAAATCATATCTCACAATCTAACCGTCAGATTGAGCTAAAATTTTGAGAGAAACTTTAAATCATCTTGAACTTAATTCTGAACGGTAAAGATTGGATTTGGTTCTATCTAAAATAAAAAATTATTTTTCGACCAAAGCTGCTCCGTAATTCACTTTTCAAAAATTTATTTTCCTACAAAATTAACCGGGAGAGTGAAATACACATACATGCACTAAAAATACATAAACACACATAAAAACAATATGAATGCACACAAAATACACATAAAAATATCACAAACTAATGCATACAAAATGCAATTATCAACACCCCCATACTTAAATCGTGCTCGCCCTCGAGCAAGACATGCAAAAACAATATGCACACAAAAACATAAGTAAGGACAAATCATGAGAGTGCACAGCCTCCGAGAAGTTCAATCACAAAACAAAAACACACACGTTCTCAACTTTCCATAATACACCTTCGGTTTAACGTGAACGTGCGTGTGTGAACTGTCATTCCAGTTTCATACAACTTAGATCGAATTCGTTTCAAAACTGCTTAGTCACCTATGACAAATCAGTGCAAGTTTCACTCTTCAAGTGCCCATTCCTTACAACGACCTCTAGACTAAACCCACCTCCCTTGAGATAATGAATTACACACCTCCGGATTTTGCACCCGATATTGCTTTAGCCCCAATAATTACCCGCTGACTTATATAACTGGTTAGGATACAAAAATTTATTTCTTTTTTAATCCCCTCGTCTATAGCACGGATGGAGCATCAACCCCATTTAATCCGCATACTTAGCCATGAATTTAATCTTTTAGGATTTCAATCCTTTCAAGGCCCGGATGGAGTTGTAAATTTTTTTTTTCTAGGTGCGCCCAAGATCATAAGTGTAAACTAGAGCCTCATCAAAATTCATAGAACACAATCAAGATCCAAAAACCACCTATTGTCGTGCAATGGTCAAACAGACAGAAACTTCATCAAATCTTTCGTTACACTCCACTGGTTTAACACAAGTGCTTATAAATATTCACGGTTCAACCTAAAGTTTCTCATGTCCAGTCAAGAGCAAATTTTTTCAAAAATCCAATTTTTTCCAAATAAACTTCATCAGCATAGGCTACCATGACTCATCCTACTCATGCAAGACAAAAACAAAATGAGATGCATGCATGATTACGAACTATATGCAACTAACGAAACAAAATGAATGCAACAGAATGATAAACAAAACAAAGCTAATCTATCCCCCCCCCCATACTTATCCAAAGCATTGCCCTCAATGCTTCAGAAACAATGAACATAATGCATGAACAAACACACAAATGCAAGACGAACAAAAACACAATGAAAACAAAAATAACACTCCCCTGGTTTTCGATTCATCCTCTTCCTTCTTGACAGCATCCGGTGGACGGTAGCAGCAAACTAAGCATAGCAGTCAGCAGGCATGACAAACTGGCATGAGAAAGAAACAAAAATCAAATAAATATAAAAATAAAAATAAAAAAAAACGCAAAAAGAAACTAAAAGGCAAAATAAAAAGCACTGGGTTGCCTCCCAGTCAGCGCTAAATTTATAGTCTATAGCCCGACTATATCCCTCTTAAGTGGCGACATTCAAGGTGATTTATCCACCGTCTCTGAAAAACTCAGGTCAGTCCTGCACTTGCATGCTCCAACTCTATAGAAATTTTGCAACGGACTAATTCCTGCAGAAAGCTGAACCTGCAGATATTCATCACCATAGCCATGAATCACATCGATAAATTTGACATCAGAGCAAGATTTTAAAGTTGGGCTCTCAGTAGCCGACTTAAGCATATAAAATCTCACTTTCTCATCATTCATTCTCAATATTAACTCTCCCTTATCAACATCAACTAAGGCTCTACTAGCAGCAAGAAAAGGACGCCCTGGAATCAGCGGAACCTCATAATCCTCAGCCATGTCAAGAATAATAAAATCTATAGGATAAATCAATTTGTTTATCTTGACTAGGACATTCTCTACTATCCCTCTCGGATATTTAATAGATCCATCAGAAAGTTTGAGAGAGATTGAGACATGTTCAATATTTTCTATACCTAATTTTCGAGCAAGTGAATAAGGCATTAAATTTATGCTCGATCCTAAATCACACAGAACATTCTTCAATGATAAATTTCCAATTTGGCAAGGTATAGAAAAACTCCCTGGATCTTGCAGTTTTCGTGGAAGACTATTTTGCAGCACTGCCGAGCACTCCTCATTCATTGTTGCTTGCGCCAGATCATTCAGCTTCTTTTTATTCTTCAGCAAGTCCTTTAGAAATTTTGCATAGTTCAGCATCTGAGCTAATGCGTCTGCAAAAGGTATGTTAATATGTAGTTTCTTGAAAATTGAGAATCAAATAACAGTTGCTTAGCTCTTTGAGGAAAAGGTAAAGTAGAAATATCAATATCATTATTAACTTCAAATTTTGAAGTCTTACATTTCTTACCTGCCATTGAAGAATTTTCAGCACGCATATCCTCCTTGGAATTTTTTGAATTTTTTGGCCCTTCCATCATCTTCTCTTCGTCCCTCTGCTGCTCCTTAGACTGTGCTCGAGTCATGATCATGATAGCATTCACGCCTCTGGGGTTTGTTTCAGTGTTACTTGGTAAAGCTCCAGCAGGACGAGTTGACAATTGGGTTGCAATCTGACCCATCTGAATTTCTAACTTTTGCAGCATACTTTCCTGATTCTGTAAGCGAGCCTCATACCAGCCACATATTTCATCATGATCTCCTCAAAACTCGGCTTTTTCTCCTTTTGCTTGGGCTACCAGTTTTGATTATAGTTGTTGTTGTAGGAGTTGTACGATTGTCATCCTTGATTTTCTGCAAAATTAACCGCTTCAACTTCAAACAACTGCTGCTCGTCTTGCAGATTCCCTTGTACATGATTTACTGGCGCTGCTTTCATAAGTGCCACTTGGTGTGTCAGAGCATCGATCTTAGCATTCATGGCCATTAATGCATCAACCTCTAGAATTCCAGCCTTCTTCTCCTTCTTCACATCCGGCCACCCAATGTTACACTCTGCCATATTACTTATGATCTCCCATGCTTCTGCCGGCGTCTTCCTGAATAAGCATCCATTAGCAACTGCATCCAGCATAGATAGAACCGAATGATCGGCTTCATTGTAGAACGTCTGAGTCTGCTGGCTTTGAGAGAGATTATGCTGAGGACACATCCTCAACATCTTCTTGAATCTGATCCATGCCGCATGTAAAGATTCACCCTCCTTTTGCTTGAAAGATATAATATCTGAAAACAATTTCGCCATCTTTGTATGAGGGAAGTACTTGTCCAAGAAGATTTGAACAAGCTCAGTTCAGGTGGTGATAGAACCTGTAGGTAGATCATCGAGCCACTCAGTCGCTTCACCTTGTAGAGAGAATGAGAATAACCGCAGTCTCACTGCATCCGAGGTTACCCCATTAAATTTGAATGTGTCGCAGATCGACAGGAATAACTCCTGATAAGCGTAAGGATCCTCAATAGTAGTGCCTCCAAAACGTGCTTGAAGTTGGATCATCTGAATAGTAGAGGGTTTCAGCTCAAAATTGTTTGCCTCAACAACGGGGAGAACGATGCTAGATCCATATCCTTCAACAGGAGGCCTAATCAGATCCCAAACAGTACGGTTGTCCTCCATCTCTTCGTTTAGCAGATGAGTACCTGAAAATTTCAAAGAAAAGAAAAGATTTCAGAATTTAATAAAATAAATTAAAATACAGTCTAATCTCAAGAGAAACAAAAATTCTGATATCACAAACAGTTTCCGGCAACGGCGCCAAAAACTTGACCGCTAAAATCGGTATGATAAAAATCAACTCGCAAGCGTACCAGGTCAAGTTATAGATAGTAAATAAAATCAGATGTCGAACCCACAGGGACTGTATAAATAGGACTACTAGAATATAATTATTCCTATTTAATCTAGACGAATCAAAAAAAGTGTTTTAGATTTTAACTAAAAACTACTAAATTGCAATTAAATTTTAACTCAAAAACAACGCAACGGAAAATTTTAGATTAAAATTAAAATTAGGAATAATTCGATCAAGGACACACGTAGGTACCAAACAATTCATGTAACAAGCAGTCGATCTAAGACATCAGACTTAATCTTAATTCACGAAAATTTTCCTAATTTATTCAAAGGACTATTTCTAGAACAATCAAACCTATTCAAATATTGGCGGATTAATTTTTCGTAATTCTAATCAAATTTGATTGCATGATGAACTATGAAAATTCAGTAAACACCTAAATCGCACATTGAAATCAAATTCTATTTCTAGTTGGTTTTACAACATGTTGAATATCAAAGTGATCAAAATCGAAACCTCCTCTGTCGAATTGGAATCAATTAACATGCAAGCAAATAACTGGCCAGAAAATTCACAAGACAAATATAAATTCGATAATCAATGAAATAAGATTAAGTCTGAAAATTCTTGAATAAACCATCAAGTTTTCTACATAAATTGTCTGGCCTAATCACGTGGCCTTGATCGAAGAAGAAAACTACTCACTAATCAAATTCATAATTCAAACAAAGTTTTAAACATGAATAAACAAACAAAAAGAAGAAAATAAGAAGAAATCTTCTCTCCCAAGTAGTAGTAGCCGCCTCTCACGTTGACTTGCTCTCAAAATTCTGCAATCTCGAACTCTCCCTATTTATCACGTCTGATATGTTCCTTTTATATGTGGTTGAAAGCCCATCAAATAAAGCCCAAAAAAAATCGCAACTTTTAATGTTAGAAAATTAATATTTTTTTCAGTCCGCGTCGCTCCATGGCGCAGAACAGTCACGCTATAGCGTGAAAAGCTCTGTCTTGATTCTCAAATTTTTACCAGTTCATGCCATGGCGCAAGAAATGTCACGCCATAGCGTGAAAATCTATGTTTTCACTTCTTCAAAATCCTCGCTTCACGCCATGGCGCAGAACATATCACGCCATTGCATGAAAAGTTCTGTCCCAAAACTGTTATTCTCGTATTTGATTTTCTGCAGCGCGCGATAATTTTCCAAAAATCATATCACACAATCTAACTGTCGGATTGAGCTGAAATTTTGAGAGAAACTTTAAAATATCTTGAACTTTATTCTGAACGGTAAAGATCGGATTTGGATCATTCTACAATAAAAAATGATTTTTCGACCAAAGCTGCTCTATAATTCACTCTTCAAAAATTCATTTTCCTACAAAATTAATCGAGAGAGTGAAATACACACACATTCACTAAAACAAATAAACATACATAAAAAAATATGAATGTACACAAAATAGACATAAAAATATCACAAACTAATGCATACAAAATGCACTTATCATTGAGCCTTTTGGCTCACTACCTTTGCTTGGTCCAGGTTAGACTTTCGTTGAGATCGAGGGGAATGACTTTCGAGTGGACTGCGATGCGAGCATGGCACATCCCTCCGACCTATGCTGGTTTTCCGCAGTTGTTCTTTTAAATTTTTAGTTTCAATGCCCTTTACTTTGTTTATTGGATTTATGTAACTTTAAGAATTTCTAGTTTATGTTTAAGTTATTGAAAAATTAATCATATTGTCGTTGTGTATGATTCAAAAGTTTTAGCAGATGATGTTTATGCTTTATTTCTGTATTTCAGAGATTCTTTTACTTTTTGGTTATTTAGTGATAATTATGTCGGTGAATAGTATTATGCTATACTATTGACCTGTCTAGTGTAAGTTTAGAGAGTTTATCTTCAGTGCCTTGTTGTTTAGTTCAGTCTGTTAGTGTGCTGGTTGAGACAGGTGGTTTGTTAATATTTTAAAAAGGTCATGCCGAAATTTTTTGAAAAATCTCACAATTTTTTAGTTATTTATTATTATTTATTTATGAGGGGTTAGGGCCGTTTCACTCTGCCTCTAGACTGATTTTCTCAACTGCTTCTAATTGGGATCAGTTGAGGTTTCTGGTAGATCATTTTTCTTTTCTTTGAATTCTTCAAGTTCTAAGAACAGTCTTTGGTACTTGTCAACCATTTCATGTAGTGCATGAATAAATCTTCTTTTGTAAATTCATTTGAGTTCAAGTTAAATACCTATCCACTAGTAGAAGACTAGTTGGACGTTTGTTCATTGATGGAAGATTGATCATCATGGGCCGTGAAGCAAATGTTTTTAACTTCATCAGAAGCTTGGAGATTTATCTGAGCAATAGGGTTCATCAATGGATTCTTGAATAGATTTAGTTAATGTACTCCTGCTCTCTTCAGTCTTTGTTACCTCATCGCTTAGCCTGATAAACTGCTGCTAAGGATTCTTAGCCGTTGAACATGTCTCAACAGTCTTAGCAGTGGAGTTTTCCACAGTGGTGTACCAGAATATCTTCGCTATCTCACTCAAGGTAGTCATTTGAAATAAGTTCAAAGACGAGAAGGGACCTCACTCTGATACCACTTGTTGGGGATCAGATTGGGGTGAGTATATGAACTTTCCAAACTGGATGTACTGTAGCATTTGACTTATGAATCTGCTAGAGTGAGTTCAGTTGAGATTGGTCAACTGAACTGATTCTTTTCTCGTATGTCGATATTAATTGAAAAACAAATAGTATGTGCAGAATGATGCCAAGTACTAACAAATTAGAACTACAATCAAATGGGCAAACTGAATTTGTGAGTGAGTGAGTGTGCTCGACTGAAATATGATTAAAACTGGAAGGAAAGAACGCAAGTATTTTTTTATGGATGTTCGGAGATAAATTATCCTACGCACTCCTTCTTCCATCTCGGAAGGATTCACTCTAGAAGACTTTAACTATTACAACACTTTGCAATAGTCCGATCCAAGACTAGGGTTTACCCAACTGCCTATCTCAGAACTCCTAGACTCAATCTCAAGAACTTAGCTCTCGATTGATTCTTGTAACAGTAGTAGTTTTTGACAGTTCGCTAAACTGATCTATTACAAGGTTTACAACTCGATAAGCTCTGCACAAGATGATCCTACACTTGATCAAATATAACGATATGCGCGTGCTTGATCAGTTTAATTCAGTTGAGACTTCTTGAATGAAGATGTAAATTTTCTATGCGAGTTTTGCGACTGCTTCATTTTCTCTTCCGTGTGTCTCACTTATGTCACCTGTGATTGTTACTGATCTTCATCTCCTTTATATAGGAATGTATTGTAACGAATATATTAATTCAAATTATATCCGTACTGCAACATAGTACTATACCAGTATGAAAGTACATTGTTCCTTTGTAGATCCGCGGTGTCAGATAGTGTACGGGAAATTTTATCCGCAAAAGGTAGAGTGATATTGAGGATTAAGTCTTGGTTATGCAGTCTTGGATAGTTCAGTCTTACAACTGTCTAGTCTTGGTAATTCGGTTTGGATTATTGGAACAATTCGACTTGTGGAAGATTGATTCATCTTAGTCCCATTAACTGAATGCAGTTTATTAGAGAAGCTCAGCCTGGTTGTCTTGACCAATTGATGAGTTTAGTTTGGCTCTTGGTCAAAGTCAAGCCAGTTTAGGTAGAACTTCAGTTTGGGTCTGAATCTTATTAAGTACACGTCTTCTGCATGGCTTGTGCACAAATTCAATTTTACTTCGATATTGTTTTGTCAACACTGAAACCAATCATACTCCAACAAATTGCAATGGGAATTCTGCCCTAATTGCTTTTCCAAGTGGTTTTCGTGTCATTTTACCACCAAGACAGACTAGACAGTGCTCACAATTCGACAAATCAACTTTAGAAAGACAATCTAATAGTCCTACTTTTATTAGTCATTCGTGTCTTGCCCAATGTGACCTAATCTAACATGCCATGTATAGGCATCCACATTTGCATTACTAGATGAACAGACATTTAACGAAATACAATGATCAACATAATAGTTAAACATTTGTCAGTCACAATCCAACACAATAAAAACATTCCTAAGATGTCCACAACCATAATACATATTGCCATAGTAAATACGAACAAGAGTACTACTAAAATTCAAACTGAATCCTAATTCTAGAAGAACTACAACAGATACCAGATTTCGTCGAATTTTCGGTGCATAAAGAACACCATGTAAGATAAGAGTTCGGTCACCATGCAACTCAAGTTTACAAGTACCGATGTCTTTGACTTCAACTTTTACATTATTTCCTAAATTATATTATCTTTTAAAAAAATTGAATATATTGATTGCATTGCAAGAGAGAGGTCACAAAATTAATTAAAAAAATATTTATTAAGATCCAAATAAATTCATAACTATGATATACATAGAAATGTGGAACTGCCCAATCAATGATGTTCAACTCATTCCAAACCACTAAAATACAGTACCGTGTTTTAATAATGCGAAAAAAAAAATCTAAAAACCGATGATCGAAAACCACTAAAACACAGTACCGTGTTTTAATAATGTGAAAAATAAAAAAAACAAACTAAAACTCGATGATCGAAGAGATGGACATGAATCAATCTATATTATAAATTAAAACTCATTCATACATTCTGGATTTACTAGTCCAACAAACCCCCTTTCCCTTTTAAGCTCTCAGCGACACGCAAAATGGTAGCCCAAAGAAATGAGAGAGGAGGGTAACGAAGAACACATAAAAAAAAAAAAAAAAAAAGAAACCTTCAGGAGACATTTTTACCCATCGGAACGCAAAATCAAAGCCCCCTTTTCTGCTATCTCCCAAAACCCTTAATTCTTTTTGTTTCAAGTTTTATTCGGGGTAGTGAATCTGCCCAGGTATGACATTTATCCCTTTTGAATCCTTTCTTGTTTCCTTTTTATTTTTATTTTTTTGGATGAGAAATTAGGCCTGGGTGCTGATGGTTCTTATACAATTTGAAGATTCTTTTCTTTTTATCTTCTCAGAAATGTGTGAAAAAATTCGGTCTTAATGATACAATGATAATTTATACTTAATCAATGATTTCGCTATGTATGGCTTCATGATGAAAAAGCTTCACGAGTCACCAAGAATGCCTTGTGAAGCACCAAATTTTTGTGGTTGACGAATTTTTCTTTCTTGTTTGGCGTGTGAGGTACTTATGCTAGATTATGTATCCTGGCGTGGGCATATGCTTTAAGTTTGACGATTTGTACGTCGGTTAAACTTCTCCCTATGGCTAGATACGGGGATGATGAAATATTTTTGTTTATATTCAGTTTAGTTGCATGTGACTGGAAGATCATGGATATAATTGAGGACGAGGCTGTCAGGAACCGTGAGGAACTGATGGATCTTAGAATGTCGAATAGCTTGGACTTGAATCTGGAGCACGACTGTCGCAATTTCAACTCGAACACTAATGGAGTTAGCTCGGCTGGTTACTCTAAAGATAAAGTGCTCAAGCTTGGTATGGAGTTTGTTTCGGATGAGCAAGGGTATGGTTTTTACAGTAGGTATGCTGAATTGGTGGGGTTTATTGTGAGAAAAGATTGGGTCAATCGGAGTAAGGTCCATGGTCGGGTGATGTCCAGAAAGTTTACGTGTTCTAGACAAGGTCACCGTAAGAAAGACAAGCGAGATATTAATGTTAAGAAGCATCGTAAGGAGACACGGACTGGTTGTTTGGCATATATGGTTGTAACTCGTCAACCTAATGGTAAGTATCAGGTTACACAATTTGAAGAGGAGCACAATCATGATGATGTCGACCTTAGTAAAGCTGATAAATTAATGGAATTCCCGTTATGTGAAAATTGGGAGTCCACTGAAGTTCCTGAATCTGACTCAATGAAGAACTTAGAGACTAAGTCTAAGTCAACACTGTCTATTCAATTGTTAGGTATACGCTTATGTGCTCCAGAGAAATTTGATGACCTTCAAAGTGAGACTGAAAACCTTTACTTGAACACTGAGCGGACTAGAGTTATGAAGGAAGGAGATGCAGCACAGTTGTTATATTACTTCCAAAGGCAACATTTTATAAATCCTGCATTCTTTTACTTGGTTCAACTTGATGTTGAGGATAAGATAACCAACATTTTTTGGGCTGATGACAATATGATTATTGACTATGGACTCTTTGGTGATGTTGTTTGCCTAGATACATCATCCATAAGAAACAAGGATTCTCGTCCCTTTGTGCTGTTCGTTGGTCTAAATCATCACCGACAGGTAGTAGTTTTTGGTGCTGCCTTGCTATATGATGACACTGTTGATACGTTCAAATGGCTATTTCAAACTTTTGTTGAGACGATGTCTGGTAAGAAACCAAAATTCATTCTCTCAGATCAAGATGCAACAATTGTGCAAGCTATTCATGCTTTATTACCAGAAACAAACCATTTTATATGTGCCTGGCAAATGTATCTGATTGCTCTTAAGCATCTGCGTCATTTAATAAGTGATCATGATTCATTTGCAACTGACTTTAGAAATTGCATCCTTTCTCACGAGCAAGAGGATGAGTTTATCCAAGCATGGGATTCGATGTTAGAAAAACATGGTCTGCATCAAAATTCATGGTTGAAATGGATGTTTAGAGAAAAAGAAAAATGGGCTGCAACATATGGTAGAAATACTTTCTTCATCGAAAGCAATGCCAAACATCTAGTTGAGCAGATGTCTGATAAATTCAGGAGTTACTTGAGCCCTGACCTTGACGTGCTTCAGTTTTTAAAGCACTTTGAGAGCATGGTTAATGAACTAAAGTACAGTGAAATAGAAGCAGCTTTTCAAACACAAAGACAGGCTCCGGTTTTGATGGCTAATGCTGTTTTGCTGAAGCATCCCAGTGATATTTATACTCCAAAAGCATTTGAAGTATTTCAGAGGGAATATGAGAAGTGTTTAAACATAATCATTAACAAAAGTGGTGAGCAAGATTCGAAATTCGATTACAAAGTTAGAACGTATGGGAAGTCTAAAGACTTTTCGGTTGTGTATAATTCTCTTGATGGCACAGTTTCTTGCAACTGTCTGAAGTTTGAGCATGTGGGGTTTCTGTGTAGTCATGCTCTGAAAGTGCTTGATCATCACAATATAAAGGTTGTTCCTTCTTGTTACATCTTAAAGAGATGGACAAATGATGCGAGGATGTTACCTGTTAGAGAAGATTATAGTTATTCAGAAGAGGATAACAGAAAGATGATTGCTACCCGCTATAAGGATCTATGTCGCAATATAATTAAAATATCTGCTAGAGCTGCTGAATCTGACCCGGCATTTGAATTTGCTGCTAGACAACTTGATGAAGTGATGCAAGGGGTTGAAAGAATTTTCAATTTCAAATCATTTGAGAATATTAGAGGCACTTTTGCTTCTGAAAATGCTCCAGCTGTTGTTGGTTTAGATAGAAATGATTTTGGGCATCAGGTTGCTAATGTATTGCAAGAAACGGTTGAAACAGAAAGTATGGTTCCTGACACAGATCAACTGAATCATTATGATGAACAAGTACCTAGTGCCAGTGGAGGGCTCGATGTTCGCTCATCTCCGTCGCGTGCTGTTTTATCTGTTGCAAGTGCCCCTTCAGCATATATTTCATCTCCCATTCCAGCACCTACGCTGAGTTCAATTACACAGGTTATATAAATCAAATGTTCAAATATTCTTATTTGAATACTTTCTACAATTAATTTATCATTTTTCTATTTTGACCTTGTATATTGTTTCTTTGAAGGGTTTGTACTCTATCGAAGCAAATCATGGGGTTCAGAGAATGTATCAAACATCAAATTTAGCAATCAGCCATCAACCTAATCCTAACATGTATGAACCACAGGCTTTTTACTCTAACCAACATTCTCCCACCCATTCTCATATCCTACAGGTAAGCTCACCTCATAGAATTATCGCTAGGTTCTGTATAATTTATGTCAACACTTCAATTTTCTGTATGATCCATATTAATACTTTGATTGTCTTGTCTTGCCTTGCTCATGTTCAGTTTTTCACACTTTAATTGGCCTTTGTCGCTCATGTTCATTTTCGTGCAGGAGTCCCTGATTTGTAACCAATTCCAAGACTCCATGTCAAATGGCACTCAACTCAAACAGGTACTACACAATTTGCAGAACTCTTAAACGGGTTGGTACCTTTGTGTCCCGCAGACGGCAGATCTTTAACCACAAAATTGACCGTGCTCCACTGATTATGCCCTGTAGGTGGTGGATGATGGTCAACTCACGCATTCATCTTCTTTCATGCATTATAGTCGCAGATACCGAGCTGCTGATGTATAAAAGGTGTGCTGAGAGGACTGACTTTGTACTTCCTAATGAGTCCTTGTATTTGCGAGTGGGAACAACAAATGTAGTTGATTTGTACATGCACTACAAAATTATTGAGCCAGATGTTTAAGATTGAGAGAGTTTTTCTAGTGTGGAAACAGCTTTGCCATGGATGCTGACACAGGAAGGTCGTTCCTCTCCTCATCCATTTGTATTATAATATTCGTTCCTGTTCTTTAGTATTCAGCTTTTAATTTTCCTTATTTTTGTAGGTGTGATTAGCAGTTTGCATATAGAGGTGGATTTTGCCCAATATCCATCGTTAAGGGAGATCTACTTGTCTCTATCCATAATGTACATGAGGTACATAGTTCTGAGGCAGCACAATATCTTCAGGTTTCACTAGAAACGATGTCTCTATATTTGCACTTTGTCACATGTTTTTCCTATGTTACTCCTATGTTACTGTGCTGTATTCTTGACAATGTATTTATTGTAAATGTAGTCGTTAATAAGTGTTTCTCAAGTCTCTTCAAGTTCTTTCAATTCTCTATATAAAATTTTGTTTTTCTCCTTTGAACGTCTGCTCTTGGCCATTTGCAGAAGTTGCTAATGCATAGTTTAAGAGCAACTTCTCCACATCCCCCACTTTTTCCCTTCCACTGGGAGTGGGTGGTGAAAGGCATGAAACCAACCAAGCTACACCTTCAGCATGGCTATTGAATGAAGATGCACAATCTCTCAGTTGGACCCAACCTGGATTAGATTCAAGTAAATAAGGTGACCGTAAAGTCCTATTTAGATCATAGCGATTAAAAACGCACGAGGCATGCGCCTATGTTTAAGATAAAGCTAAGTCGATTTTGCTTTTATATCAAGAATATTCGTTTATTGTTCTTCAATAATTTGTTTAGTAAATATCTCATTACATATCATGAAGTTTCCACTAATATTTAGAATTCAGCACATCATTTTACGGTGTGCTAGTGTCTAGCCCCTATGACCCTTATGACCCTTTTTGCATCTTATGTTTCTGATAACTATGATTTACTTATTTAGATGTTTGCGATGTATCCTATGATAGAATACGGGATAAGGCGTTCATCCATTCAAATCTGCAACATTTCACAATATTCAGTAAATGTAAGAGGATAGAATATGAAGCATAACCCAAGATAATGTGTGTGTGTGTGTGTATATATTGGTGAGATTGTTGTTGCAGAAGATGGGTATCTTAATAGAAGAAGGAATATTTGGTTTGTTCTAAAGTGTGGGGATAGAAAAGAAAATGTTTGTTAATGATAAAGGTTACTTTCTTTGCCTTATTTTTGATTTTGATATCATTATGGGGACCAAAGGGTTGCAGTGGTGAGGGACAGTTTGGCCGACAGTTGGTGTAACATTGATGGGAATAATGAATCATGTGATTATTGATTATCTTATTCTTGCATGGGGATGTGTAGGAGGACCCTCTGATTTTGTTTAAGTCAAAATAATTTAATTTGATTCATTTAAATGGAATTCTTTCTATTACTTCAATAGGTTTTATTTATTTATTTACAATAATCAACTGCAAGGGCGTGCTTATAAATTGTAAAGAAACAATACCACATACTGAGGAAGATGACAACCATAAGATTAAAACAAGTGTACACTTCAAGAGCTTTTAATATTACTTGAATACGCTAATATTCAGTTTCAGATGCATTTTACTTGTGTTTCTTGTGATTGTTTTTTGAAAAAATTGCATATATCACGCATATGAAATCATGGGCTTGTTAATAACTTCCTTTTAGTCACGGTGCTCTCTACACATTTTTCCTGGTAAAATCTGTCAAATTGTGCAACGAGCCTCTTCTGTGAAGTTTCAGTGACATTCTTAGTGGGTATCAAATAGTGTTCCGATTATGTCGGTCCAAATAGTGTTCTTCCATCTCTTCTTTTCAAGCAGCCTCTTCCATGTTGACTTCCAATCCCTTTTATTGGTCGGTAATATATACACGATGTATTTATTATATAGATTGTGCATTAATTCTGGTGGTTTGCGTTCGGTTTTCCAGTGATTCATTTGGAAAATATTTTATAATAAGAAATAGCAAAATTTTTATTATCTGGATATAGAAATTGCATACTTGATTCTCTCTCACTTTCAAAAAAAGGATAATATGCTTAGGGATCCCTACCACATTAAACGAGGCCAAAATATCCAGTGTCCCCACACGCAATGGTCACCATGTTCACGAGTGTGATCACGCAAGCAAGCGTACAAAATAAAAAACAATACTTCAATGCCTAAATTTCAAAACCTTTAGATTTTAAATAGAAATTGGACCGACATAATCAGAGCATAAAAAATTTTCTTTGTTTTGGTTAATAAAAATAATATTGCTTATAGCCAAATTTAGTAATTTAATTATTCCCTTTTAAATTTATTATTTTTAAAAGTTCTACAACATAAAATGTGCTGGTTTATTATATGATATATGTATGTAAGCACAATTAATTTGTATTAGTTTATACATAATATAAAATAAGTACATTATTTAATATTATACTTTAGAATTTATTTTTATAATTAATTGACCATAATATGTGACATTTACTAAGATGCCTAAAAAACAAAATATCTTATATCGTACATTAATTATTTGAGATGTAAACAATTACATATGATATAAATTTGAAATAGGAAAAATATATTTTAGTATGTTCACTTGTCCAATTTTCTGTTTTGATCCACTAAGTTTCAAGCTCTGATTTTAACATAATAACCGTTAATATTTGACTATTTTAATTCAATATTAACATCGATTTTTAATTTTTTAATTTTTTTTGAAAATGTAAATTTATTCATTTCCAATAGAATCATACGTCAAAGAGGCCTCTAGAAATGGAGGAACCTCATTTCAAATCATAGAGCTTACATATTGATAAGAACCGCCTAGCTAGCTAGCTCATGTGCCGGGGTGTTAGCTTGACATTTGACAAAGCTCATAATAACCGCTAATATTTGACTATTTTAATTCAATTTATGACGTAACATCAAAACATATTTATTTACTACATGAATTTATAATAGGTGGATCATGTTTCACATCTAATATAGTGTACTTATATTAAATGTTTTAAAAAGATATGAAATGTGACGAAACATCGAGATCAAGTTCACACAAGTTTAAATTTGGTTAATACGAGTTTAAACATGAAAAAGTTTTAAATTTTTATTAAAAGTTTAATTATCTCATACTAATATATAGGCTAAGTAATACATATATAATAAATTTAAGAGTAATGCATAATTTCTCAAATATTTTAAAAGCACAAAAATCTAAAAATTATAATTTTTAGTATTGTCTATAGCTAGACAACATAATTTTTATAAAAAATATTTCCTAGAAAAAAAAATTTTGAGAAAGGTTTTGAGAGAGATATGACCGGATGTAAAAACACAAAAAGCTCAAAATTATAATTTTTGGTATTGTCTATAGCTAAGCCACATAAAAACAAATTTAAATTTGACCTTGTGACGTCCCGTATTTTTAAACATTTACATGAACTATAATGCGAAAAAGTGAGGAAAAATTTTTCAAATTTGAAAGTCGGGCATGCATCGCTTTTGCAAGTTCAACGACTCGTGGTTGGAAATAAAATCTAAGAAATAACATTAAAAAATCTAATGACTCTAATGTGCATAAAATATTTAAAAAAAGAATACAATCCTACAGTCGACCATCGGTTCCTATACAGGCATGCCAAAAACTACTACTTACAAATAAAACTTGAACCGACAATTAAAGTCTTTAGGAAAACAGAGAAAACATGAGTTTCGCTAAAATAAACTTAGTGCGAAAAATACACTTTAAAACATTCGTGAAATCATGCATAAACTATCATAAATAAATAAACAACATAAAAAATTAAAACTTAAACTCATTAAAAATCTCTTGTCACGAGAACAACGTTGAAAATACTAAATCTAAACATTTCTTAAAACTGACTCTTAACGGTCGCATCAAATAATGTAATAACGTAAGAACAATAAACATATGCAAAACTGATTGTTTTAAAATGTCAGAGCTTCGAAAACTGTCATGCCATGTAATGTCTTCGCCTCTTGGACTCTTCAGTATTTCCACCAAACTTTTAATAACTTTATATCTCAAAGCTAACTTCATTCAGCAAGAACATGCGTAAAAAGAGTCTTGTTTAAACTTGAGACAAGAAAAATCATAGTACATCATGCTTAATGCAAACACATAACATGAACGTAGAATAACATAATCATAACATAAAAATTTTCGTTTGGGAGTTACAGAGATATGTGTATTTATGGCAACCATCATAAGAGTACATCAAAGGTTCCCGTGATCACGCTCATTGTAAAACAAGCATATGGCTTTCGCCCTTAAATTTTCATTCTTTGGATAGCCGCTCCGAAGCTCATCCCGAAGTGCATACCCCGTGTAACCATCCCGTGAGCCATAGTTGGATAGCCACTCCGGAGCTCATCCCGAAGTGTATACCCTGTGTAATCATAACAAAACGCATACTGTTGGAGAACAGTGATCAGATCAATCAGGATTGATACCCGGTGCAGCGGAAGTTTAAAATTTTTATATGGAACGATTCCATAATGGGTATCAAAACTATACGATTAAATTGTGCGTGTAAAAATTAAATAACAATTAAATTTTTACCTCCAATCTCGAATCGAGATTATGGACACCAACAGATTACTCTGCTCTTGTTGTATATCCCAGGAACTGATGGACGAACAATTCTTCAATCAGGTCCACGAACGGAAATTTAATCCCTCTGATAGATTGCACTAGAAAATCTATCAGAAGTTTCTACGAAGAGAATTAACGAATTTGATCCGTTAAACCAGACTGCAAATTCAAAATTCACAGGCTGGAATTTTCAGAGCAGAGAGGGGAGAAAGGGGGCGGCCACCTTTTTAAAAACACAGCTAGGGTTTTTCAAAAATTGTGAGCCTCTGTTGTTTAATTTCTGTACTGCAATAACTTATTTATAATATGGGCTGCTAACAGCTAAGGGCCCATTAGTCATAAGTTCAAGCCTGACAAGCAAAGCCCGCATGTTCAAAAATTAATATAAAATTCATCGTGACTCAGATTGATAAACCAATTTCACCAATGTTCACAGAAACCATTTTTGCATCTTTTAGAGTCAAGATAAATTTTCTGAATCCGAATTCAGTGATTTTCAAAAATGCCCATCCCTATGTCATTTTAGAAAATCTTACTCCCTCTACTCTTAAATAAGAAGTCCCACTTCTTTGTTCATTAAATTTAACTCTTTAAATTTAACTATCTCAACGGGGATTAAAAATCCATTACTCTGTGTGACCCTCAATGGTTCAGGGATACAGCTAGCCGTGGGCTCACAACTCCTTGTTACTCGGAACAACAATTTCCGACTTGCCCATCGAATCATGGTAAGAGCGCCTAGCAACATCGCCCCATGATTCCCTAGGTATCACTGATAGTGCCTGCAAGAACCAATAGATTTTGGTTAGCGTACAGTACGGTCCCTTCATCCATATATCCCGATCGAATCAACAACCATTGGTAAATCGAGAGTCGTTCGAGATTCGATAACTATGCAATGCATCTTGAAGATCAAATAGTGACATCGCATGTGCTACTAAGAAACCATTTCTTAAAACACATCATGTACTCTGGCCAGAGATTCGTCACACTAATATCTCCTCAGATTGCATAGGATATCCACACTATCAAGTATGTGGTGAATCCTTGACAACAAAGCATCGAATCCTATATGTGTTGTAACTGTACCCAATCCCGACACCTGATGACCCCAATAGAGTCGGTAAACGAGTCAAAGTACAGTACTAGCATATAGAGTCTCAATGATGTTTCAAGTAGTAAGGACTAATGGTGTACAACCAAAACCGCGGATTTTATCCACTCGATAAGTGATAACCACTTGGAAAGTACGGATAGGGTAGTTCGATCATTCATCGTATGAATATCCATTTGCATGCTTTGAACATCTCTATGTTCCATACCAATGAAACGTGGTACTCGGCATCGCAAATGCTAGTCTCAATCTCGAGCGATCCTTATCCTCATTTACGGACGGCTCAATCGACTAGGAACTGTTTAGAATATACAGTGACTATAAGATGTGTTTCATGATAGTCATCCCCATGCACTACCACATCTTACATACACTATAGTATATTCAAGGTCTTTATCAAAACAACAATAGTATATCACAATATAACAATATGAAGAAAGATAAAGTCATTGCCATTATAAAAGTGTAAATTATATTAAACAAAAGATTGTTTATACAAAGAGTCATCAAAGCCCTTAGCCACAAGTTGGCTCACCGGGCACCCACTCTTTCAATCTCCCACTTGCCCTAAAGCCAACTAGTCATACTACGTAGACCCATTGCTTCGCGATGTTTGTCAAATAATGGTCCTGGCAAGGGCTTAGTAAGTGGATCAGCGATATTGTCTGCAGAGGCCACTCTCTCGACAGTGATGTCTTCTCTTTCCACGATCTCCCGGATGATGTGGTATTTCCTCAGTACGTGTTTGGATCTTTGATGAGACCTTGGTTCCTTTGCCTGAGCAACGGCACCCGTGTTGTCATAGTACACCGGGACTGGACCAACAACTTCCGGAATAACGCCCAACTCTTGGACGAAATTCCTCATCCAAACGGCCTCTTTAGCAGCAGCTGATGCCGCAATGTATTCTGCCTCAGTGGTGGAATCCGCTGTGGTATCCTGCTTGGAACTCTTCCAAGAGACAGCACCGCCATTGAGCATGAACAAAAATCCAGAGGTTGACTTCGAGTCATCCATGTCACTTTGGAAGCTAGAGTCGGTATAGCCTTCCAATTTCAGTTCTCTTCCTCCATATACCATGAACATATTCTTAGTCCTTCGTAAGTACTTAAGAATGTCCTTCACGGCTTTCCAATGCATTTGACCGGGATTAGCTTGATATCTGCTCGTGACACTCAGAGCAAATGCTACATCCGGTCTGGTAGATATCATCCCATACATGATACTACCTATGGCTGACGCATATGGTACATGTGTCATTTTCTCTATCTCTTCATCAGTCTTGGGACACATAGACTTGGATAGAGAAACTCCATGACACATAGGTAGATGTCCTCTCTTGGACCCATCCATTGAAAACCGTTTCAATATGGTGTCGATGTAGGTTGATTGAGTGAGTCCTATCATTCTCTTAGATCTATCTCTATAGATCTGTATCCCTAGAATATAGGATGCCTCACCCAAATCCTTCATCGAGAATCTACCTGATAACCATATCTTTGTTGACTGCAACATCCCTACATCCTTCCCAATGAGTAGGATGTCATCAACATAAAGTACTAAGAATGTCACAGCATCCTTAACTACTTTCTTGTACACGCATGGTTCCTCCGGGTTCTTGATGAAACCAAAATCCTTTATTGTTTCATCAAATTTTTGGTTCCAACTTCTTGATGCTTGTTTGAGACCATAGATCGATCTCTGAAGCTTGCATATCTTATGCTCGCTTCCCATGGATGTGTATCCCTCAGGCTGCGTCATATAGATCTCTTCCTTAATGTTTCCATTAAGAAATGCAGTCTTTACATCCATTTGCCATATCTCATAGTCATACCAAGCAGCTATGGCAATAAGGATTCTTATGGACTTGAACATTGCAACTGGTGAAAAGGTTTCATCATAGTCAACTCCTTGTCTTTGAGTATAACCTTTCGCCACCAATCGTGCCTTGTAGGTCAATACCCTACCATCAGGCCCAAGCTTTCTCTTGTAGATCCATTTACACCCTATTGGAACAATTCCATCGAGAGGATCTACTAAAGACCAAACTTGGTTTGTATGCATCGAATTTATTTCCGACTGCATAGCTTCAAGCCATAAATTTGAATCCGCATCAGAAATTTCTTCCTTGAAGTTTCTTGGATCACATCCAACATCGGGTTCATCTTGATCCCCTTCAAGAAGAAGACCATATCGAATAGGAGGTCTAGAAGTCCTCTCGGATATTCTAGGTATAGGCGTGTCCATCATTGGTTCCTGAGGTGTAGGATCATTATTTTGTATTTCGGGTTCTTCTCGAATTTCTTCGAGTTCCATCATCTCGCCTTTCTTATCCAATAAGAACTCCTTCTCCAAGAAGGTGACATTCCTTGAAACAAACACCTTTGTTTCAGCAGTATGATAGAAATAATATCCGATTGAATTCTTCGGATAACCTACAAAATAACATAAGGTGGATCGACTATCCAACTTATCTCCCACTGTCTGCTTCACGTAAGCACGACATCACCAAATCCTCAAGTACGAATAATTAGGAGCTTTGCCATTCCATAACTCGTATGGTGTTTTGTCCACTGCTTTGGTGTGGACGTTGTTCAACAACAACACCGCCGTTTCAAGCGCGTAGCCCCAAAACGAAGGTGGAAGCTCAGTGAAGCTCATCATGGATCGAACCATGTCCAACAAAGTTCGATTACGACGCTCCGATACACCATTCAGCTGTGGTATCATAGGAGGAGTCCACTGAGACAGAATCCCATTCTCTTTCAGATAGTCCAAAAACTCGGTACTTAAGTATTCTCCACCTCGATCCGATCGAAGTGTTTTAATACTTTTACCTAGCTTGTTTTCTACTTCAGCCTTGAATTCTTTGAACTTTTCAAATGCTTCAGACTTATATTTCATTAAATATAAATACCCATACCTTGAATAATCATCAGTAAAGGTAATGAAGTAGGTGTGGACAAATTGAGTACCAATTCTAAATGGACCACAAACATCTGTATGGATCAAATCCAACAGATTTTGACTATGCTCAGGTTTTCCCTTAAAAGGAGATTTAGTCATTTTTCCTTTCAGGCAGGACTCACAAGTAGGTAGAGAGTTAATATCAGACATATCAAACATGCCCTCTCCCACTAGCTTGTTCATCCTCCTTGAGGAAATATGACCTAGCCTAGCATGCCAAAGGTTTGCCGGGTTTTGACTATCGATTTTCTTTTTGTTTGTTGTTACCGGTTTATCAACATAATTTATTGGAACTTCTTTTAATTTTAAGTTATATAGATCGTTTTCAAGTTGTCCATTTCCAATCAAACATTCATTCTTGTAAATATTGCAAATCTCATTCACAAAATTGCAAGAATAACCATCTCTATCAAGCATAGAAACAGAAATAATGTTTTTAATCAAATCTGGAACAAATAAAACATCTCTCAAAAGTAACTTAAAATCGTTCTGCAAAATTAAATAAACGTCTCCCACAGCTTTAGCTTCAACTCTAGAACCATTTCCGAGCCTCACCTGGGTCTCACCCATTCTAAGCCTGCGACTTCTTGTCATCACCTGCAAATCATTGCAAATGTGAGATCCACATCCGGTATCCAATACCCAAGAAGTAGTATTAAGTGAAACATTTATTTCAATATAGAACATACCCTTCGCAGTTCGCAACTGCTCTAGATATTCCTTGCAGTTACGTTTCCAATGACCGGGTTTCTTGCAGTAATGGCAAACATCCTTGGACTTTTCCATGTTTGAAGCCTTTGTCTTGTTCTTCTTCTCGGGTCCGTTTTTCTTGGGTGGGGCAGAACGTTTCTTACCCTTAGTACTTGGCCCCTTCTTAGCAGAGGAAGAGGAGCCCACCAAGAGAACCGGTTTATCCTTCTTTAAAGTGGCTTCATATGTTACAAGCATATTGACCATCTCTTCAAGGGAGGCTTCTATCTTGTTCATATTGAAATTCACCACAAATCCGTCAAACGAAGAAGGAAGAGAGAGAAGTAATAAGTCCACGTTGAGTTCATGCTCCAACACCAAATCAAGCGTTACCAACTTCTGTATGAGCCAAATCACTCGTACCCCATGATCACGGACCGAAGTCCCTTCACGCATGCGACACATCATTAGCTCTTTTACAGTAGCGAACCTTTCAGCTCTCGATTGAGCCCCAAAAAGTTCCTTGAGTTGTACGTGAATGTCAGCAGCATTCACGGTGTCCTCAAATCGCCTCTGGGGTTCATCAGACATCGAGGCTTGCATATAGCATTTGGCCTTGATATCATGGTCCCACCATTTATCAAGTTTGGCCAACTCTTCCGGACTTATGTCAGCTGGTGCTTCCTTCGGAGGAGATTTTTCTAACACGTAGAGCATCTTCTCCGAGGTTAAGACAATCTTCAACTTACGGAACCATTCCGTATAGTTTGCGCCAGTCAGTTTATTTTGTTCTAGAATAGAGAATAGTGGATTGCGCGAATTCATCTTTATGAAATACTGAAAAGAATTAGACAATTATCAGTGATTGTTTAATTAATTTACTAAGACATAAAATAGGCGAAATTTATTTTATGAATCTCACTCCCACTATTTTAACGATTTCACTACCCTCTAGTGAAAACGGGAAATTATTTTCCTTAGTGGGAACATGGAGTCCAATTGACAAACTATGGTCCCGAATAATATCAGCCAACCATAATTTTCAAAATGTAGAGCCCAATTGCTTCCAAAGCAACCTCCACGTTTTTACCTCATGTCCAATAAGGGCCCAATAATATGACGTCGTTTATTGTGACATGTCAAGATGACCCATCAATATTAAGTTGTGATGGACGGTCGCCATGTGGATCCCCCAATAATATGAGCCGATCCCATGGGAGTTCCACCCAACTTACAACATTTGTCGATCCAATGTACAGCTTTTCGACGAACGGGCCCCCCCAATAATATGAGCCGAACCGTATCCGCGGGTAGCATCTCATACATTGATCGTTGATAGAAGGTAGAAACATTTAAACAATATTTAAATTTCCTTTATTTATCTTGATATCAATTTTAAATCATATTTAAAATGAGGGATTTTAATTTTGAAAATTTGTCTCATCATTTTAAAATTTGTATGCTTGCGGGATTCATACAATTTAGTCTAAAACATGCATACAACGATAATATCATATATTATATAGGATGATCGATTCCATTTCTAATCGACCCGTGGTTGCCAATCACGAGTCTAAGTCCAATCCTAGGTAATATGCAGGTATGCAATGCAATCCTATTACATTGAGCTTCCAATTTACATTTCTTTAGTCTTTATTGCCTGCTGGGCCCACCTCCGTCTTCAAATCTTCATCTCCCACTAAGTCTAATGTATTTACAATAAATAACTATGACAAGTAGGGGATACATTTTAAGGGGTGGGAACGGGCCATAAACCAGGCCCACTTTTATTACATATGAAAATTCATATTGGGCCATAAACCAGACCCATTAATAAATCCAACAACAATAAAAACAAATGTAAATTCCTAACATACACCTACAAAATTGGTCATGGCAATCGATCATCCTTATCCAATAATATTTAATTCAAAATTAATTTATTGGATAACATGCAATGGCAATTTAAATTAAAAGGATAAAATCATATTCCATATATAAAATCTTATTTTACATACAAAATCATATTTTATCTTTTTATCAAATAAAATCATATTTTACATATAAAATCCAATTTTATACATAAAATCATATTTTACTCAATATCTCCATAAGATCATATCTTATCATCAATTGTACCAAAAATAATTAATTTCATAAAATCTGATTTAACGGATAAAATCTATAAATTTTCCAAAAATTCAAATTTATCCAAAAATCAATTTTAAAATTTTCGGACTCGAACAATTCGATCCGACGCCTCGTGGACCAATCAAAACAATTTTCGATCGGACCAAAAATAGAATTTTAACATATTAAAATTTTAATTTAAAATAAAAAAAAAATTAATTTTTCCAGGGCCGCCCGGGACTCTCCCGGGCTGCCCGCGCCCCAAAGGGGCTTGGGCCGGGCAGCGATCCAATCGCTGCCCGTGTTTTGCCCGGAAATTTTTTTTTTTTTTTTTTAAAAATTTATTTTGTTTCAAAAACCGAGGCTTAAAAATTTTTTTTGTACAATCGATTAATTTAATCGCTTGATCTGAGCAACCTGGCTCTGATACCACTGTTGGAGAACGGTGATCAGATCAATCAGGATTGATACCCGGTGCAGCGGAAGTTTAAAAATTTTATATGGAACGATTCCATAATGGGTATCAAAACTTTACGATTAAATTGTGCGTGTAAAAATTAAATAACAATTAAATTTTTACCTCCAATCTCGAATCGAGATTATGGACACCAACCGATTACTCTGCTCTTGTTGTATATCCCAGGAACTGATGGACGAACAATTCTTCAATCAGGTCCACGAACGGAAATTTAATCCCTCTGATAGATTGCACTAGAAAATCTATCAGAAGTTTCTACGAAGAGAATTAACGAATTTGATCCGTTAAACCAGACTGCAAATTCAAAATTCACAGGCTGGAATTTTCAGAGCAGAGAGGGGAGAAAGGGGGCGGCCACCTTTTTAAAAACACAGCTAGGGTTTTTCAAAAATTGTGAGCCTCTGTTGTTTAATTTCTGTACTGCAATAACTTATTTATAATATGGACTGCTAACAGCTAAGGGCCCATTAGTCATAAGTTCAAGCCTGACAAGCAAAGCCCGCATGTTCAAAAATTAATATAAAATTCATCGTGACTCAGATTGATAAACCAATTTTACCAATGTTCACAGAAACCATTTCTGCATCTTTTAGAGTCAAGATAAATTTTCTGAATCCGAATTCAGTGATTTTCAAAAATGCCCATCCCTATGTCATTTTAGAAAATCTTACTCCCTCTACTCTTAAATAAGAAGCCCCACTTCTTTGTTCATTAAATTTAACTCTTTAAATTTAACTATCTCAACGGGGATTAAAAATCCATTACTCTGTGTGACCCTCAATGGTTCAGGGATACAGCTAGCCGTGGGCTCACAACTCCTTGTTACTCGGAACAACAATTTCCGACTTGCCCATCGAATCATGGTAAGAGCGCCTAGCAACATCGCCCCATGATTCCCTAGGTATCACTGATAGTGCCTGCAAGAACCAATAGATTTTGGTTAGCGTACAGTACGGTCCCTTCATCCATATATCCCGATCGAATCAACAACCATTGGTAAATCGAGAGTCGTTCGAGATTCGATAACTATGCAATGCATCTTGAAGATCAAATAGTGACATCGCATGTGCTACTAAGAAACCATTTCTTAAAACACATCATGTACTCTGGCCAGAGATTCGTCACACTAATATCTCCTCAGATTGCATAGGATATCCACACTATCAAGTATGTGGTGAATCCTTGACAACAAAGCATCGACTCCTATATGTGTTGTAACTGTACCCAATCCCGACACCTGATGACCCCAATAGAGTCGGTAAACGAGTCAAAGTACAGTACTAGCATATAGAGTCTCAATGATGTTTCAAGTAGTAAGGACTAATGGTGTACAACCAAAACCGCGGATTTTATCCACTCGATAAGTGATAACCACTTGGAAAGTCCGGATAGGGTAGTTCGATCATTCATCGTATGAATATCCATTTGCATGCTTTGAACATCTCTATGTTCCATACCAATGAAACGTGGTACTCGGCATCGCAAATGCTAGTCTCAATCTCGAGCGATCCTTATCCTTATTTACGGACGGCTCAATCGACTAGGAACTATTTAGAATATACAGTGACTATAAGATGTGTTTCATGATAGTCATCCCCATGCACTACCACATCTTACATACACTATAGTATAGTCAAGGTCTTTATCAAAACAACAATAGTATATCACAATATAACAATATGAAGAAAGATAAAGTCATTGCCATTAAAAAAGTGTAAATTATATTAAACAAAAGATTGTTTATACAAAGAGTCATCAAAGCCCTTAGCCACAAGTTGGCTCACCGGGCACCCACTCTTTCACATACAACATCAAAATATTTTTCATGCATCATAACATTCATCGTATCATATCATATCATATCATCGTCATTTTTTTCATCGCAACATTGTCGTAACATTTTCTTCATAATATTTCTTAAACTTCATAAACATTCATGAAATATACTTAAAAACATCTTAAAATCATCACGAACCTTGAACATAACTTCAAAATTATCATGTCACTACGAACTTGAAATAACTTGATACATGAGGCTAACATGTTATGCTCATAAAAATCCTTTCATGATTGAAAATCATGTGTGCTAATTAAATAAAATGAGAACATCATCTTTACATTCATAAAATTTTTTTCTTTCATAATGAACATAATTTTCTTGAGAACATACTAGCATATAAAGCATTACATAACTAAACAGATCAACGTGAGTCGTTCTTTCCGTTTTTGACATTAAAAATTGAAACTCTTTGCATAGGACATCTTAAAAAATGCTTAAAACACCTTAAAATTTCATAAACATGAATTTGGAACTTAAAAACATGCCTAAAAATATTTGGGGCAGAACGTTTCTCGCTCGAGCGGAAGAAACTTCCCGCTCAAGCGCAGCCCATGGTTCGGAACAATCTTTTTCACGCGCAAGAGCACGTATTGTTCTGTCTCAAACATTATTTTGCCTCCGGAATTAGGAAACATGGTAAACATGAAAGTTGTAGCTCTATGTTTTGGATTTCATTTTCCGTTGACCACACTCTATTTGAACATTGCAATAAAAAGTTATGATCATTCTACCAAAATGTATCTGTGCAGAAAATTACAGTGCACCCGACACTTTTCGGGGTGATTTTGGCCATTATTTCAAAAGAATTTGGACAAAAAATTAAAATCTGAAAATTGTAGTTATATGAATTAGATTTCTAATAAAATTGTTCTCATATCAATTGGATTAGTACATCAGTCTTGATCCTCAAAATTGTAACTGATGTCGCTAACCCGGTGTAACCCAACACATGTAAAATCTTTAAAGCTTTGGATCAAAAACACCACAACCTCCAAAGTTTCAAAATAAAAAAATGTACATCATAGTCACACCAAAAATCTGAGATTTAAATATCTTTAAACATTTTCTCATCAAAATATTTCTCATAAACATCAAGAACGATTCACGTTTCATAGTTCTACATCATGCTTATAAAAAACTCAAAGAATCAATGCAATATACATAACTTACACATCAACATACATCTTTTAATATCAAAATACTTATATTCTCGATTGCTGGTTTCAAAAGCATTTAAAACTTGGCTGATCGTCGTAGGTTGGAGATAACCAAAACCTTGGTAGCGATCCTAACCTTGCACGAACGAGATCGGAGCGTCTTTATTCTTCCTTGGTGTAGGGTTTGAAAGAGAGAAATGGAAGAGGGAGATGGAGAGGCAGCTGCTAGGGTGGGGAGAGAAGAAATTTTGAGGAATAATAGTTACACACTCAATTAATTTGTACCTAATGGGCTTTGAAGTCGGCCCATTAGTTGCAAACAGACTTTTTAAAATTTCCTATCCTAAATATTAAATTAACATTGCACCCACTCTAAACTTAAAATAAACATAAAATATTTTCTTAATCTCGTTCGAAGGCTAGTCTCGTTTCTCAGTTCAGAATTAATCCCAACCTGAAAACATCAAAATCTAACTTGCAACAATTAAACATCAGGAAATTTACTTAACATTAAATAATTTAACACAACATTTAAAATTATATTTTAATACCCCAAAAACTCAACTTTGAAATATAAAAATTTCACGCAGAATAAATAGCATGAGAAACCTTTTAAACACAATCTTTTAAATCATTAAAATATCACCTAAAGGTATTTTAATTAAAAATAACCTTTAAATCATAAATAAAATAAAATAAAATCATTTAAGTTTCATTTAAAATCCTATTAATACACGTGACTGGATTTATGGATTTTTCGGGCGTTACAATCTACCCTCCTTAAAAAGAATTTCGTCCTCAAAATTTGACTGATCAAACTCTAATAACGGAGTCTCTAAAAAATCTAACTACTAAATCCATGTGTACACATCTAGTTCCCAAATTTCAGTATCCCAAAATTCATGCTTCTTCTGCGCACTCTGATAAAATAAAATATTTTATCCTTCTCACATGCCTTCTTTATCTCAATCAAACCTACATTTATAAACTTTCGTTGCTAAACACCTCGTAAAGAGAATTATTACAACTTACTTATGTCCCACTGTAAACCAAATTTGACATTTTTATGCAATTCTTAGTACTGTAATGAAAGTACAACCACATGCTTACATCAGCTTATACATAAAACCCAAAGATTAACTCTAATGTTCATCTTCCCAAACACAACAATCGCATTATAGCACAATTTGACTGATTACATATGCTTATACACTCCATTTTTCTATCCTCAAACATTCGTGAGCCAAATCCCAAAGTTGTCATTTAAACATTGCACTTAAAATATCAACTCCGAAAATAAACTTACATTAGCAAAACTTAACGATGCAAACTCAAAAATAACATCACATATCAACTATGTTACTTGTCAAAACTAAATCCACAATCATTCTTCCTAAAGTTCAGAGCAACAAAACCAGAAACAATCTTTATCAACGTACAATTCCTATACAACCAAGGCATTCAAGAGAACAATCAACCATCCTACTACATTCCATATAATGTAAGTGCATTCTCCAAAAAGAAAAATAATCCTAGTCATAATGCCCATAGGTAAAATCTCATCAAACAATTCCATGCTAACACGGAACCTTTGAACAAAATTAATAGAATCCAAAGCAGATTGACCTAAATCTCAAAATAAACACCTAGTTTCAGTAAAGTAGAACCTTTTTATCAATCCAAATAGGTATTTATTACAATCTCAATCAATAATTTTGAACAATAAATCTTTCTTTCCCAAAGATACTCTTAAATAGTTCATAACCAACACAGTCACAATCCGAAAATCCATCCAATCAACACGAAATTTTCCATTGAAAACCATGCATGGTCGTAACTGTAAGCAAAATAAAATTTTAACTTAAAATATAAACCTTACAGTCATGGAGGCAGGAGCATTCGAGTCCTTACCGAGATTGCATGCACGAACTCTCTCCCAGAGCCAACCGCGCTCTGATAACAACTCTGACGTCCCGTATTTTTAAACATTTACATTAACTATAATGCGGAAAAGTGAGGAAAAAATTTTCAAATATGAAATTGCAGGGCATGCATCGCTTTTGCAAGTTCAACGACTCGTGGTTGGAATTAAAATCTAAGAAATAACATTTAAAAATTTAATGACTCTAATGTGCATAAAATATTTGAAACAAAGGATGCAACCCTACAGTCGACCATCGGTTCCTATACAGGCACGCCAAAAACTACTACTTACAAATAAAACTTCAACCGACAATTAAAGTCTTTAGAAAAACAGAGAAAACATGAGTTTCGCTAAAATAAACTTAGTGCGGAAAATACCCTTTAAAACATTCGTGAAACCATGCATAAACTATAAAATAAATAAATAAACAACATAAAAGATTAAAACTTAAACTCATTAAAAATCCCTTGTCACGAGAACAACGTTGAAAATACTAAATCTGAACATTTCTTAAAACTGACTCTTAAAGGTCGCATCAAATAATAACGTAATAACAATAAACATATGCAAAGCTGCTTGCTTTAAAATGTCAGAGCTTCTAAAACTATCGTGCCATGTAATGCCTTCGCCTCTTGGACTCTTCAGCCTTTCCACCAAACTTTTAATAACTATATATCTCAAGGCTAATAGCACCAATCAAGTATAGTGAGTTTACAGACTCAACAAGAACATGCGTAAAAAGAGTCTTGTTTAAACTTGAGACAAGAAAAATCATAGTACATCATACTTAATGAAAAGACATAACATGAACATAGAATAACATAATCATAACATAAAACTTTTCGTTTGGGGGTTGATGAGATATGTGTATTTGTGACAACTATCATAAGAGCACATCATAGGTTCTCGTTATCACGGTCGTTATACAACAAGCATATGACTTTTGCCCTTAAACTTCATTCTTCGGATAGCCGCTCCTGAGCTCATCTCGAAGTGCATACCCAGTGTAATCGCCACAAAATGCATACAACATCAAAATATTTTTCATGCATCATAGCATTCATCGTATCATATCATATCATCGTCATTCTATTTCATCATAACATCGTTGTAACATTTTATTCATAGTCTTTCTTAAACTTCATAAAATTTCATGAAACATACTTAAAAACATCTTAAAATCATCATGAACCTTGAATATAACTTCAAAATTATCATGTCACCATGAACTTGAAAATAACTTGAAACATGAGGCTAACATGTCATGCTCATAAAAATCCTTTTGTGCTTGAAAATAATGTGTGATAATTAAATAAAATGAGAACAACATCTTTACATTCACAAAATTTCGTGCTTTCATAATGAACATAAGTTTTTTGATAACATACTAGCATATAATGCATTACATAACTAAACAGATTTTCGTGAGTTGTTCTTTTCGTTTTTGACATTAAAATTTTAAACTCTTTGCCTAAGACATCTTAAAAATGCTTAAAATACCTTAAAATATCATAAACATGAATTTGAATCTTTAAAACATGCCTAAAAATATTTGGGGCAGAACGTTTCTCGCTCGAGCGGAAGAAAATTCCCGCTCTAGCGTAGCCCATGGTTTGGAACAGTCTTTTTTACGCGCAAGAGTGCGTATTGTTCTGTCTCAAACATTGTAACTGATGTTGCTAACCCGGTGTAACCGAACACATGTAAAATCTTTAAAGCTTTGGATCAAAAACACCACAACCTCCAAAGTTTCAAACTAAAAAAAACGTACATCATAGTCACACCAAAAATCTGAGATTTAAATATTTTTGAATCATTTTATCATCAAAATCTTTCACATAAACCTCAAGAACGATTCACGTTTCATAGTTTTACATCATGCTTATCAAAAACTCATAGAATCAAAAAAATATACATAAATTACACATCAACATACATCTTTTCATATCAAAATACTTATATTCTCGATTGGTGGTTTCAAAAACATTTAAAACTTGTCTGATCGTCGTAGGTTGGAGATAACCAGAACCTTGGTAGCGATCCTAGCCTTGCACGAACGAGATCGGAACATCTTTCTTCTTCCTTGGTGTAGGGATTGAAAGAGAGAAAGGGAAGAGAGAGATGGAGAGGCGGCTTCAAGGGTGGGTATAGAATAAATTTTGAGGAATAATAGTTACACGCTCAATTAATTTGTACCCAATGGGCTTTGAAGTCGGCCCATTAGTTTCAAACACACACTCTTTAAAGTTTCCTTTCCTAAATATTAAATCAACACTGAACCCACTCTAACCTTAAAATAAACAAAAAATATTTTATTAATCTCGTTCGAAGACTAGTCTCGTTGTAACGTCCCAACTTTTACATCGAAACGTTACTCAACATACATACTTAAAATTTAGGGAAAAATCAAAACTTTGCGGAAGTATCATCTTATTTATTAAAAATGCGCGTATTAAAAGTGCACAATAAAGAAACGACATCTAAAAGTTTTTGCCAAACATGGCCATAAATCTTAAATTTCAAAACTTATTTTCCTCTCCTCAACTAAAAATGTTTTAAACAACTTCCATTCAAAAGCATTCGCACTCATGCATTGCCCGATGGACCGACCCCTGCCTCTTCTTCATGTCCTCCCAAATAATCATCAATGAATGCATCCACATCATCGTTACCTGCACCATTCAAGTATAGTGAGTCTAAAGACTCAGCAAGAAAATTCATAAAAAGAAGATTTTTCTACTTTACAAGAGAAAACATTATTTAAACATTCATGCAATAAGCATAACTTTGATGTAGCAATAACATAAGAAATATTTGAGGTGATGAAGTATGAGTAGTGTGGCAACCGTCAGAATGAGCCATTCATAAATTTCTGTTGATCAACAAGCATATGGCACTACGCCTGTAAAATTTCATTCTTTGGATAGCCGATTCGAAGATCATCCCGAAGTGCATACCCCATATAACCATCCCGTGAGCCATGTTTGGATAGCCGCTCCGAAGCTCATCTCGAAGTGCATACCCCATGTAATCACCATAAGACGCATAAGTCATCAAAATATTTTTCATACATCAAAACATATCATGCTTCATACATATCATCGTCATTCTTGCATAATCATGAACTTTCATAAAACAATGTCGTGCATGGATAAACCAATGTGAGAATCCTTCATGTATAAAATACTTCCTACATTTCATGATTTTCATGGAAAAAAATAGTTTTCATGAAGGTTGAAAACATAACTTACATTACAAAGTATATTTGGTCCATGTGAGTCTTTCCGTCCGTCACGGACATTCAAAACTTGAAATGTTTGCATAAAACCTCCTAAATATACTTAAGACAACTTAAAATAACATGAACATGAATTTAGGACCCTTAAAACGAAGGTTAAAAATTTTGGGACAGACGCATTCCGGACCATTGTCCGGACCCTTGCACGGACCCATGTCCGGATGGGGCACGGACCCCGTGCCCACCCCCGTGCCCAACAAAATTACGATTTTTAGGGGCAGAGGGCTTCAGGACCCTCTTCCAGGGTCTGGACACTCGCGAAAAAAAAAATCTGGCCTGCGAACAGCTTTCACGAAAATCTGATTTTTGGTTTCCTAATTCGGCCAATCTTCTTGAACCTTGGAAATACAATTCAAAACTCTGATAAACCTTCAAATAAAACCTCAAAACTCATTCATCAATCCATTAATTCAAAGATTTGAATAAAAATCCATACCCAACACACTCAAACTCAAAACTTGGATTTCAAACATCTAAGCCCTTACAACTCATCAAACTTGTACCAAAAACATAAGGAACGCCTCACGTTTCACAATTAATCATATATATTCATGAATCATCAAGAAATATGCATAGATCATCAATCTTCATCATAGGGTTTAAATATTTAAAATAGCTATATTCTTGAATGGGTTTCAAATCGATAAAAACTTGCCTGAATCGTCTGATTGGGATTAACCTGAACTGCGGAACGATCTAGCCTTGAGAAGTCGAAGAGCCCTAGCTTGGAGATCGCAGTGTTTGAGAGAGATTTTGAGAAAAGTGAGCATTCAGAAAAAAAATGAGAAGAGAAATCTGAACGTCTGATTTTTCTTTTCTTACATGTGACTAATGGGCTTCCCACACAGCCCATTAGTTACACTTAAATAATTATTATAAAATTCTTACTCTCTCAATAAAATACTCTGCATCTAATAACATTATTTAAAATATTTTTCTTAACTCGTTCCAAGCCTAGGCTCGTCCCTACGAACCAAAATTAAATACCAACCTAAACATTTTAAAAAATCACATCACATCACATCACATAAGGATTCTCAGGTCTTCAACATAATTCACATAATTTAAACATAACAATTATATATTTAAAATAACATACAATAAATCATATAATTAATTATTTTATTATAATTAAGCTAGTGGACTTTTGGACCTTACAACTCTATCCTCCTTAAAAGAATTTCGTCCTCGAAATTCGACTTACCAAACAGTTTCGGATAGCGTGATCGCATATCCTACTCGGTTTCCCATGTGGCTTCCTCAACCAATTGGTTGCGCCATAGGATCTTCACCATCGGAATCTCTCTGTTCCTCAACCTACGAACTTGTCTGTCCAAAATTTGAACAGGCATCTCCTCGTAGGACAAGTCTGGCGTTCATTCTACTGGCTCATGGCGAATAACATGGGAAGGATTCGCCACATACTTCCTTAACATGGAGATATGGAAAACATTGTGTACACCCTCCAATTATGGCGGTAATGTCAGTCGGTAAGCTTGAGCCCCAACTTTTTCTAGGATCTCGAATGGTCCTATATATCTTGGACTCAATTTACCTTTTTTCCAAATCTCATAACACCTTTCCATGGTGAGACCTTCAAAAATACATGGTCACCTACTGCTAACTCCAAATCTCTACGCCGCTGATCGACATAACTTTTCTGTCGACTTTGAGCTATCAACATTCTGTCCCTGATCTTGGTTATCACATCTACTGTCTGAGTCACAATCTCGGGCCCCAAAATAGCTCTCTCTCCAACTTCATCCCAATGTAAGGGAGTCCTACATCTTCTCCCATATAATGCCTCATATGGAGCCATGCCAATAGTTGCTTGATAACTATTGTTGTAAGTAAACTCCACTAAAAGCAATTTCGATTCCCAATTTCCTCCAAAGTCAATCATGCAAGCTCGCAACATGTCTTCGAGTATCTGATTCACTCGTTCTGACTGACCATCTGTCTAAGGGTGGAAAGTTGTACTGAAATCTAGCTTCGTTCCCAATCCTCTATGTAAACTTCCCCAAATGTTTGAAGTGAACTTAGTATCTCTGTCAGATACTATCCTCGCTGGTACTCCATGCAATCTGACAATTTCTCTAATGTACAGCTCTGCATACTGATTCATCGAGAAGTTATTCCTGGCTGGAATAAAGTGAGCTAACTTAGTTAACCTATCAACTATCACCCAAATCGAGTTCATCCTTCGCGTTGAAACTGGCAATCCTACCACGAAATCCATGGTGACATCTTCCCACTTTCATGTGGGTATTGGCAATGGTTTCCAGAGTCCTGCCGGTCTCTGATGCTCAATCTTCACTTGCTAACAAGTCAAACATTCATTCACAAATTTTACAACATCCTTCTTCATACCTGGCCACCAATATAAGGATTGCAGGTCCTTATACATCTTTGTACTCCCTGGATGAATAGAATACGGAACAGTACGAGCTTCAGTCATCACTTCCATTCTCAATGAATCCACTTCTGGCACCCACATTCTACCTCTGTGATGCACAATGCCGTCTTTGATGGTATACAGTGTACCACCCTTAGCCTCATCTCTTGTTCTCCAGGTTATCAACTGTTCATCAGAAATTTGGCCTGTTCGAATTCTATCGAGCAAATTAGGTACTACTGTTATTGCTGATAGATTGTACACATCCCTTGGTCCGAGTACCTCCAAGCTCATCCGTTCAAAATCAACAATCAACTCCTGTTGTACTGTCAATTGGTTCAATGTTGCAGACTTGCGACTCAATGTATCTGCTACTACATTAGCCTTGCTTGGATGGTAGCTAATGTCACAGTCGTAGTCCTTCACCAATTCCAGCCATCTTCTTTGCCTCATGTTTAACTCCTTCTGAGTGAAGAAATATTTTAGGCTTTTGTGATCAGTGAAAATCTGACACCTTTCGCCGTACAAGTAGTGTCTTCATAGCTTCAAAGCAAAAACAGCTGCCGCCAACTCAAGATCATAAGCCAGGTAGTTCCTCTCATGGACCTTCAGCTGTCGAGATGCATATGCTATTAGTTTATCATCCTGCATCAAAACAGCTCCTAATCCACTCTTAGAAGCATCAGTATAAACCACAAAATGACCCGTGCCTTCGGGAATTGCTAGCACTGGCGCTGACATCAATCTTTCCTTCAATTCTGCAAAGCTCTTCTGATATTGTTCTGACCACACAAACTTCACACATTTTCGAGTTAAGGAAGTCAGTGGTAGAGCTATCTTGGAGAAGTCTTGAATAAATCTCCTATAGTAGCCCGCTAAACCCAAGAAACTCCGTATTTCTGTAGCATTCTTTGGAGCAACCCAATTTCGAACCGCTTTCACCTTAGACGGATCCACCTCAATTCCCTTAACTGAAACTATATGACCCAAAAATGAAATCTGCTCCAGCCAAAATTCATACTTACTGAACTTAGCATACATTTTATTTTCTTTCAAAATCTGCAACACTGTAGTCAAGTGCTGACGATGCTCCTCTAGACTGTGAGAGTAGATCAATATGTCATCTATGAAGACTATGACTAACTGATCCAAGAAGAGTTGAAACACCCTGTTCATCAAATCCATGAACACAAGCTGGTGCATTGGTCAACCCAAACGACATTACTAAGAACTCGTAGTGGCCATGGCGAGTCCTGAATGCTGTCTTTTTCACATCTACATCCTTCACCTTCAGCTGATGGTAGCCTGATCGTAGATCAATTTTTGAGAACACCTCTTCCCCTTGCAATTGGTCGAACAAGTCGTCTATTCTGGGAAGGGATATCTGTTCTTCACTGTAACTTGATTCAGCTCTCTATAGTCAATGCACAACCTCATTGACCCATCTTTCTTCTTAACAAACAACACCGGTGCACCCCATGGCGATACACTCGGTCTGATGAACCCCTTATCCAGCAACTCTTGCAATTGATCTTTTAGTTCTTTCATCTCAGTCGGTGCTAATCTGTATGGTGCCTTAGAAGCTGGCTTAGTTCCAGGCATCAACTCTATCCCAAATTTGACTTCCCTGAATGGAGGCAATCCCGCAACATCATCGAAAAAAACTTTTGGAAAGTCCTTCACTACCTCCACTTTCACAAGTTTCGGTCGCTGCACTTCCAGCTCGCCAGTTAGACTTGCAAGAAAGCCTGTACACCCATTATTCAATAATTGCCAAGCTGTTCCTGCAGAGATCATACCTGGTGAGCTCCTCTTAGATGTAGTGCGGTACACAAATGGTTTTCGTTCTGATCTTTCAAAGAGACAGTTCTCCGTTTTCAGTCAATAATAGTCTCATGCTGAGCCAACCAGTCCATCCCAAAAATCGCATCGAAATCCACCATATTCAAAACAATTAAATCTGCACAGAACACTAGACTCTGCATCTGAACCTTGCAATTTCTTACCACACTACTACTTTTCAATTCTTCTCCTGAGGGTAAAGACACACAAAATTCCGAAATAGATTCATCTGGCAAGACCCTCAATTTCATCATAAAACTAACAGACATAAAAGAGTGCGTAGCTCCTATATATATCAACACGAAAGCAGGTAAATCAGCAATACGGATCATACCTGTGACAATTGCAAAATCTGGGTCAGCCTGATCGTGAGTCATAACAAACACTCTTCCCTTGACAGGCTCCTTGATTGCGGGCAGTCTTTTGCAAAATTCCCTGGCCTCTTGCAGAGAAAGCAAGTATTGGTCCCCAGCATACATTGACCGGAGTGTGATTTCCCACACTTTTGACAGATAGGTGCATTCGTCGGCCTTGGAGCATTGGCGTTCGGTTGATTCTGTCCCTGAGGTCGCGCCTGATTGGGGTTTTGGCGCTGCTGCTGTTGTGGTCTCCTTTGAGCTGGAGCTTGGTACGGCCTCTTTTGACTAGGCCCTTGCTGCTCTCTCCCCTGGTAACTGATTCTCTTCGCTTGAGATTCTTTGATAATATCATTCCCATCTTTTTTGACAACATAGCCTCATCGACTGCTGCTCGGTACGTTTGTTCCCCACTCAATCTGACATCACGACGAATAGTGGCATTCAGTCCTTCTGTGAAATGCTTCAACTCATCTGCAGCATTACCCGAAATCATGGGCACAAAGTACCTCCCCCTCTCAAACTTCTTCACATACTCGAAAATGGACATGCTCCCTTGTTGGAGCTCCAGAAATTCTATGGTAAGTCTAGTCCTGGTGCTGATAGTGAAATACTTCCCATAGAACACATCCTTGAATCCATTCCAAGTCAACGTAGTCATATCCACAGCAGAACAGGCTCCCTGCCACCAAACCCGTGCATCATCACGGAACATAAAGATGGCACACCTCACACGGTCTGCATCAGTGAGCTGCATGTAGTCAAAAATGTTCTCCACTGACTGCACCCATTCCTCGGCTACAAGGGGATCAACCCCTCCTTTAAAATCCTGTGGCCCTAGATCCTTAAATTGCTTAAAGATAAGATTGGTTAAAAGCGGTTGATTGTTGTTCCGCCCTCCCGCTTGTGCTTGGATTAACTGTTGGATCTGTTCCCCTTGGGCTCTACTCTGCTCTTGCAACAGAGTTGCCAACCCAACCAAAAACTGGTTATTTTGATTGTCCTCATTGTTCGGATTCCTACGGTTAGCCATGATCCTGATGTCCATACAGTCCACATGCTTAATTACGTTATTTAAACATAACATCATAATCAACATGCATAATTTATTAATCGTAATTACTATCATGCATCTTAAAAAATTCATAACATAAAACTTACAGACATGAAGACGAAGCATAGGGTCGTGACGAGAATGCATGCGTGCAAACATATCCAGAGCGAACTGCTCTGATACCAAGCTGTAACGTCCCAACTTTTACATCGAAACGTTACTCAACATACATACTTAAAATTTAGGAAAAAATCAAAACTTTGCGGAAGTATCATCTTATTTATTAAGAATGCACGTATTAAAAGTGCACAATAAAGAAACGACATCTAAAAGTTTTTGCCAAACATGGCCATAAATCTTAAATTTCAAAAATTATTTTCCTCTCCTCAACTAAAAATGTTTTAAACAACTTCCATTCAAAAGCATTCGCACTCATGCATTGCCCGATGGACCGACCCCTGCCTCTTCTTCATGTCCTCTCACATAATCATCAATGAATGCATCCACATCATCGTTACCTCCACCATTCAAGTATAGTGAGTCTAAAGACTCAGAAAAAAAATGCATAAAAAGAAGATTTTTCTACCAACCTAAACATTTAAAAAAATCACATCACTTCACATAAGGATTCTCAGGCATCAACATAATTCACATAATTTAAACATAACAATTATATATTTAAAATAACATACAATAACTCATATAATTAATTATTTTATTATAATTAAGCTAGTGGACTTTTGGACCTTACACTCGTTCCTCAGTCCAGAATTAATCCCAATCTGAAAACATCAAAATCCAACTTGCAACAATTAAACATCAAGGAATTTACTTAACATTAAATAATTTAACACAACATTTAAAATTATATTTTAATATCTTAAAAACTCAACTTTGAAATATAAAATTTCACGCAGAATAAATAGCATGAGAAACCTTTTAAACACAATCTTTTAAATCATTAAAACATCATCTAAAGGAATTTAATTAAAAATAACCTTTAAATCATAAATAAATAAAATAAAATCATTTATGTTTCATTTAAAATCCTATTAATACTCGTGACTGATTTATGAATTTTTCGGGCATTACATACCTAGAACAAAAGAATTTTAAATAGAAATATTTTGAGAGAGAAATGACCGGATGCATTTTTTTGATTTTGAAAAGAATAGGTTTTATGTCAAGAGTTTTTAATTGATATAATTATTTCAAAAAATAAATTATTTTTTAAAATTAATATCACGTTTAATATCGATTAAACATGTTTATGATATTTAGTATGATCAACCTAGAGTTGACCGTTTCCACTTTTACCCGAATCACAACGTTTTCATCCAGTTTCACGTTTTATCCGCGTTTAATCTCATTTTTTTAAAACACAGCCTATACTTTGTCCCATGAAGAGAGTTTTGACATGTAAACTCTCTTATAAAAAGTTAGTTTCAATTTTAAAAAATCAAGAAAAAAAAAATTTGTAGCTAGTTTTAAAAGAATTATAAAAATATTTTTTTAAAAGTTCAAAATTTGGATTTTGAACTTTTCTTTAATTTCTCACCAATAATAATAATAATAATAATAATAATAATAATAATAGTAATAAAGCAATAAAACATCTGAACGTTGAAATTGTTTTTTTGTAAAACAAAACTCTTATAAACTCGAACATAATAAAGTACTTTGTAAGTGGTAGCTTTTATATCTAAACTGTTTTGACGGAAGATATGGTAAATATTTTTTTCGGAAAATGGTTTTTTTGTCCACTGATTTGTTTAATTTTGAGGTTTGGTCTATTATGTTTTCAAACTTTAGTTCTGGTTCACTAAATTTTATTTTTTTTTGTAGTTTATGTAGTAGCCCGTATCCAAAACTAACAATTAATGAGTAATTAATTAAAGGATCATGTTCGGATTAAGTAAAACATGATTAAGAAAATTTCAAATGGATCCAGGACACTCAAAAATGGTGGGTATGGTTCGGCAGGTTCGGGCGCTCCAAACTTGAGTTCGGAGGATCCGAACATGGATGGAGCCATACTTTGGAGGCTCTGAAGACTTCGGACGGTTCGAAGTGGGTTCGGACGATCCGAACTCATGCGGCCAGCTGTCCCCAAATAATGCGTCATTGGTGACGTCATCAGGAAGATGTTCGGACGATCCGAAGAGCCAGTTTGGACGACCCGAACAGTGTATTGGACAGGTTTATGGTTGCATGCGATTGGTTGGACTCGTGGCAGAGATCGGACGATCCGATGAGGTGATCGGACGGCCCGAAGCAGTTCGGACGATCCAAAGTCAGGATCGGACGATCCGAACGTGCTCTATAAATATGAGGTCCAAGCTCCTCATTTAGTGCGAATTTCGAGTTCCTCTCCTTCGCTCACGTGGCTCTATTTTAGGGCTTTGAGTACTCTTATTTTAGAGTTGGTGTAAGGAAAAATATTATAGTATAGTCAGACAGTGTCTGACATAGTAGCGGAGCAGTGCTCATGTAGTGGAGCAGTGCTCGAGGCTGTGGAGCTGCAGCAGGGGTGTGCCCCTTGTTGCGAGATAGTCGCCATCAGTGGGCTGACGACGGACGCAGGTATAGCTATAGTTTCCTTAAATTATTTAGGAGTATGCAATAGCTTAGTTAAGGCTTTTAGAGCTTAATGAATGATGCATGGGTATTTGCATTGTAGAGTTGATGATAGGCTTGGAACCTAGAGTTGGACTGCTAGGACTGCCTGTAGAAAGGTACGTTAGTATTGACTGAGATTGCCAGCGGATATGCATGTTTATATGTTGTATTTATGTGTTTGCATGTTATTTTTATTGATATATGACATGTACATATCATCTTGTGTCTGTACGTCTGTACATCTTTTGAGATGAGCCAGTTAGGGTTACTCAGCCATATTTGGACGTTTGATATCGAGTACCCTTAGGTACTGATACCTAGAGGACTCCGTGGTCCGCATCCAAGATTCGAGAGTGAGTGGTCGCACACAGTGGTTAGCTACCCCGATGTGACGAGCTTATATTCCAGGCGCCAGTTTGAGCAGTTTGTATATAGTTATCCCAGATATGGATATCCTGTCATTTGCATGCATCATATTTGTATGTTTATCCGTGCTTTCGTATTGAACTTAGCGCTCACGTCCAGTATTTTCTGTGTATCTGGACACCCCATTCTACGGGGCAGGTTTTGGTGCAGGATTGAGCACCAGGAGCTTGGAGAGGCCAGTAATCCTTGAAGACAGTAAGATTAGCTGTAGGTTTATTTAAGTTATTCGATTGTGTTGTATAATCGAGTTTGTTTAGCCGGTTGTATTCTGCCGGTCTTCTTGTATTTAAGTCTTCCGCAGCGATTTTATTTAATGCATGTTTAACTATACTCTTATCTTTGATTAGGTAGAAGATCCGGTATGGGTCGCTGCATTTATGGTATCAGAGCTGCATGCAAGATACTTGGGAAATAGTACTGAGACGTTGAATTATCCTTGTAGGATTGAGGAGACCTAACGAAAGAAGATTTGGTTCTTCATTGTCGAGGCTTGTGGCAGAAGTCTTTACTATAAGGAATGTAACAGTGATGAGAACACCAGTAGTATCATATCGATAGATAGATTGACTGTTGTGTACGTATCATCATTTGATGCATTGTTATACTGATCGAAGAACATATGGATTCAAGCCGGGAAAGACTGAAAGAGAAAAATGATTATATCGTGTCAGATAACTTTGAGGGCTTTTTGGAACGAATAGTGTGTAATAACCCATTTGGTTTCAGTCGGAAGAGATTCTCCACTCATAGTTGGAGAGACTGTCATATAGACCTTCTCCAGGAAATGCCTCGAGTGCTTAAGGCATGACGGGTTTTGAGTGTAAGGTCATTAAACTCATGCGGAACATGGTTTTGCTGGTATGCTCGTATCGATGCTTTTGATAGGAAAATGGAAAACTTCATGTTCAATGGCATGATATGGATACAAGAAGAACGTTGATAGTAGATCGTGAGCAGAGGTGATCGACTGACATGCACTGACGTAGAGCATAGCTGGTTAGCTATCACGTGCCATTTCTCCGGAGTTCTTCGCAGGAGGACATGTAGAGAGACTTGGACGGGAGTATTCTTGTATCGATGCGTGTGTCGATTAGAGGCTTCATGATCAAGAAACAAAGACGAGTACGATGATTTTAAATACTGTATTGTTGTAGTTATAAACAGTATTTCAGTTGTAATGAATCATCAGAATTCGGTTGTATCATTTCAAGTTATTGGGTATACATTTCGTTGTATTTTGAATACTGTATGTATTACATGGGATTGTAATAAAGAAGTTGTACATAACTTGAAGTAATGTATATGTATTAATTATCCAGGAATTTGTGAATGACTGCGATGATTTTCTAAGTTTGGTTTGGTCCTAGTTGATTAGTGATCAACTATGCTAGCTCATGGGTTTTGAGTAAGCCAGCTGTAACTGATTGACATGTGGTTAGTCTAGGTGTTTCTTAGAATTGAACTAATTAGCTGTTTGACTGGGCTAATGCTAGTGATGAGGTGATTCATCTGGAGGTACGTAAATATTGTTCGGATAGGAACTTTGGGCTTTGTTCTAGGTTGTTTCCTTAGAACGATAATCTGTTTTACCTTCGTTAGGTTGAGAATTGCGATGATGGGATTTCATCAGGAACCAGGTCGAGTATATGTCGAGTTGTGGACTATGATCATGACTAGACGTGATGGGGCGCGACCCTATGCCGGTGTTACTCTGGGAGTCTTCGTACTTCGGAGGTTGTCTGGAAGCCCTTGTGCTTCAGGATAGGCGGTGGGAAGGCTTCTCAGTATAGAGTCTTGGTAACAGTCACGACGGGATATGACCTTGGATTAGGTGCCTGGTTAGGTACCAGTGGGGTGCCCAGTGAGCCAACTGTGTGGCTATGGGCTTTGATGACTCTTTGTATAAACAATCTTTTGTTTAATATTATTTACACTTTTATGGCAATGACTTTATATTACTTCATATTGTTATATTGTGATATACTATTGTTGTTTTGATAAAGACCTTGAATATACTATAGTGTATGTAAGATGTGGTAGAACATGGAGATGTCTATCATGAAATACATCTTATAGTCACTGTATGTTCTAAAACCGTTCCTAGTCGATTGAGCCGTCCGATAATAAGGATAAGGATCGCTCGAGTTTGAGACTAGCATTTGCGATGCGGAGTACCACGTTTCATTGGTAGGGAACATGGAGATGTTCGAAGCATGCAAATGGATATTCATAGGATGAATAATCGAACTACCCTATCCGGACTTTCCAAGTGGTTATCACTTATCGAGTGGATTAAGTCCGCGGTTTTGGTTGTACACCATTAGTCCTTACGACTTGAAACATCATGGAGACTCTATATGCTAGTGCTGTGCTTTGACTCGTTTACCGACTCTATGGGGGTCATCAGGTGTCGAGATTGGGTACAGTTACGACACATATAGGAGTCAATGCATTGTTGTCAAGGATTCACCACATACTTGCGAGTATGGATATCCTATGCGATCTGAGGAGATATTAGTGTGACAAATCTCTGGCCAGAGTACTTGATGTGATTTAAGAAATGGTTTCTTAGTAGCACATGCGATGTCACTAATTTGATCTTCAAGATGTATTGCATAGTTATCGAATCTTGAGCGACTCTCGATATACCAATGGTTGTTGATTCGATCGGGATATATGGATGAAGGGACCGTACTGTACGCTAACCAAAATCTACTGGTTCTTGTAGGCACTATCAGTGATACCTAGGGAATCATGGGGCGATGTTGCTAGGCGCTTTACCATGATTCGTTGGGCAAGTCGGAAAGTGTTGTTCCGAGTCACAAGGAGTTGTGAGCCCACGGCTAGCTGTATCCCTGAACCATTGAGGGTCACACAGTGTAATGGAGTTTTAATCCCCGTTGAGATAGTTAAATTTAAAGAGTTAAATTTAATGAACTAAGGAGTTGGACTTCTTAAATAAGAGTAAGGGAGTAGGATTTCCTAAAATGACATAGGGATGGACATTTTTGGAAACCACTGAATTCGGATTCAGGAAAATTTATTTTGACTTTAAAATGTGCAGAAATGGTTTCTGTGCACATTGGTGAAATCAGTTCATCAATCGGAGTCATGATGAATTTTATATTAATTTCTGAACGAGCGGGCTTTGCTTGTCGGGCCCCAGCTTATGATTAATGGGCCCTAAGGTGTTAGTGGCCTGCATTATAAATAAGTTATTTCAGTACAGAAATTACACACAACAGCTCATAATTTTTGAGAAGCAAAAATCGAACCCTAGCCTCTCAAAAGTTTCGGCCGTCCCCTCCCTGTCCTCTGCCCGAGAAAATTCCGGTCTGTGATTTTGAATTGCAGTCTGGAATAGCGAATCAGATTCGTTTATTCTCTTCGCAGAAAACTTCTGATAGATTTTCTAGTGCAATCTATCAGAGGGATTAAACCTCTGTTCGTGGACCTGATTGAAGGAGTTCATCGGTTCCAGGGGAGAGACAACAAGAGCAGATAAAATCTGTTGGTGTCCATTAATCTCGTTGCGAGATTGGAGGTAAAATTTAATAACTGTTATTTAAATTTTACACACACAATAATTTAATCGTTAAACGGTTGATACCCACACCATGGAATTGTTCCATGATAAAAATTTTAAACTTCCGCTGCACCGGGTATCAATCGTGAGTGATCAGAGAGCCGCGTTTTCCAACAGTGGTATCAGAGCCAGGTTGCTCAGATCAAACGATTAAATTAATCAATTGTACAAAATTTTTGAGTCTCGGTTTTTTGAAACAAAATAAATATTTTTAAATAAAAAAAAAAAAAAAAAATTTTCGGGGCAAAACCCGGGCAGCGATTGGATCGCTGCCCGGTGGGGCAGCAATTGTTGCTGCCCCGGGCGGCGCACGGCGCCGCCCAAAGGGGGCGCACGGCGCCGCCCAAGGCGGCGACCGTCGCCGCCCAGAGCGCTGCGCAGGGCAGCGCTCGGCGCTGCCCAGGGGCGGCGCTCGGCGCCGCCCAGGGAGGCGCTCGGCGCCGCCCAGGGGCGGCGCCAGGCGCTGCCCTAAGGGGGCAGCCGGGCTGCCCCCGGCCCGCGCCCCGGGTGCGGGCCGGCCCGGGAGTGTCCCGGGCGGCCCGCGGGAAAAATTATATTTTTATTTAAAAAATTAATTTTAATATTTAAAATTTTATTTTTGGTCCGGTCAAAAATTGTTTTTGATTGGTTCACGAGATTTCGGATCGAATTGTTCGAGTCCGTAAATTTTAAAATTGATTTTGGATAAATTTGAATTTTTGGAAAATTTTAATATTTTATCCGTAAATTGAATTTTGAAATCAATTATTTTGGTACAATTGATGATAAGATATGATCTTATGATATATTAAGTAAAATATGATTTTATTTGTAAAATTGGATTTTATAGATAAAATATGATTTTATTTGATATAGAGATAAAATATGATTTTATATGTGAAATGAGATTTTATATATAAAATATGATTTTATCTTGTTTAAATTTGAATTGCCACAGCATGTTATCCAATAAATTAATTTTGAATTAAATGTTATTGGATAAGGATGATCGATTGCCATGACCAATTTTGTAGGTGTATGTTAGGAATTTACATTTTGTCTTTATTATTGTTGGTTTTATTAATGGGCCTGGTTTATGGCCCGATATGAATGTCATATGTAATAAAAGTGGGCTTGGTTTATAGCCCGTTCCCACCCCCTAAAAATGTATCCCCTACTTGTCATTGTTATTTATTGTAAATACATTAGATTTAGTGGGAGATCAAGATTTGAAGATGGTGGGCCCAGCAGACAATGAAGACTGAAGAAATGTAAATTGGAAGCATATGTAATAGGATTGCATTTGCATACTGCATATTACCTAGGATTGGACTAAGACCCGTGATTGGCAACCACGGGTCAATTAGAAATGGAATCGATCATCCTATATAATATGTGATATTATGATTGTATGCATGTTTAGACATAAATTGCGTGAATCCGGCAATGCATGCAATAAATTAAATATGATGAGACAAATAATTTTAATAAATAAAATCCCTCATTTTAAATATGATTTAAAATTTATATCAAGATAAATAAAGGAAATTTAAATATTGTTTAAATGTTCCTACCTTCCATCAACGGTCAATGTATGTGATGCTACCCGCGGATACGGTCCGGCTCATATTATTGGGGGGGCCCGTCCGTCGGAAAGCTGTACATTGGATCGACAAATGTTGTAAGTTGGGTGGAACTCCCATGGGATCGGCTCATATTATTGGGGATCCACATGGCGACCGTCCATCACAACTTAATATTGATGGGTCATCTTGACATGTCACTTTAAACGGCGTCATATTATTGGGCCCTTATTGGACATGAGGTAAAAACATGGGGGTTGCTTTGAAAGCAATTGGGCTCTACCTTTTGAGAATTATGGTTGGCTGATATTATTCGGGACCATAAGTTTGTCAATTGGACTCCATGTTCTCACTAAGGAAAAAGTTTCCCGTTTTCACTAGAGGGTGGTGAAATCGTTAAAATAGTGGGAGTGAGATTCATAAAATTAAATTCGCCTATTTTATGTCTTAGTAAATTGTTAAACAATCATTGATATATGTCTGTTTTTCTTTTCAGTATTTCATACAATGAATTCGCGAAATCCTTTATTCTCGATCCTCGAACAAAACAAGCTGACTGGCGCCAACTATACGGAATGGTTCCGGAAGTTGAAGATTGTCTTAACTTCGGAGAAAATGCTCTACGTGTTAGAGAAAGCACCTCCGAAGGAAGCACCAGCTGACATAAGTCCGGAGGAATTGGCCAAAACTTGATGCATGGTGTGACCATGACATCAAGACCAAATGCTATATGCAAGCCTCGATGTCTGATGAACTCCAAAGGCGATTTGAGGACACGGTGAATGCTGTTGACATTCACGCGCAACTCAAGGAACTTTTTGGGGCTCAGTCGAGGGCTGAAAGGTTCTCTACTGTTAAGGAGTTGATGACGTGCCGCATGCGTGAAGGGACTTCGGTCCGTGATCATGGGGTACGAGTGATTTGGCTCATACAGAAGTTAGCGACCCTTGATTTGGTGTTGGAGCATGAACTCAATGTGGACTTGCTGCTTCTATCTCTTCCTTCTTCATTTGATGGATTCGTGATAAATTTTAATATGAACAAGATAGAGGCCACCCTTGAAGAGATGGTCAATATGCTCGTTACATATGAATCCACACTTAAGAAGGATAAGCCAGCTTTCTTGGTGGGCTCCTCATCTTCTGCTAAGAAGGGGCCAAGTATGAAGGGCAAGAAACGTTCTGCCCCACCCAAGAAAGTGGAACCCGAGAAGAAGCAAAAGACAAAGGCTTCAAACAATGGAAAATCCAAGGATGTTTGCCATTACTGCAAGAAGCCGGGTCATTGGAAGCGCAACTGCAAGGAGTATCTTGAGCAGTTAGGAACTGCAAAGGGTATGTTCTATATCGAAATAAACATGTCATTTAATACAACTTCTTGGGTATTGGATACCGGATGTGGATCTCACATTTGCAATGATTTGCAGGTGATGACAAGAAGTCGCAGGCTTAGAATGGGTGAGACCCAGCTGAGGCTCGGGAATGGTTCCAGAGTTGAAGCTACGGCCATTGGAGATGTTTGTTTGATTTTGCAGAATGGTTTTAAATTATTGTTGAGAGATGTTTTATTTGTGCCAGATTTAATTAAAAACATTATTTCTATTTCTATGCTTGATAGAGATGGTTATTCTTGTAATTTTGTGAATGGGATTTGCAATATTTACAAGAATGAATGTTTAATTGGAAATGGACAACTTGAAAACGATCTATACAATTTAAAACTAAAAGACGTTCCAGTGAATTGTATTGACAAACCGGCGACAACAAACAAAAGGAAAATCGATAGTCAAAACCCGGCAAACCTTTGGCACGCTAGACTAGGTCATATTTCCTCAAGGAGGATGAACAAGCTAGTGGGAGAGGGCATGTTTGATATGTCTGATATTAACTCTCTACCTACTTGTGAATCCTGCCTAAAAGGAAAAATGACTAAATCTCCTTTTAAGGGGAAACCTGAGCGTAGTCAGAATCTGTTGGATTTGATCCATACAGATGTTTTGTGGTCCATTAAGAGTAGGGACTCAACATGGCCACACCTACTTCATTACCTTTACTGATGATTATTCAAGGTATGGGTATTTATATTTAATGAAATATAAGTCTGAAGCATTTGAAAAGTTCAAAGAATTCAAGGCTGAAGTAGAAAAAAAGCTAGGTAAAAGTATTAAAGCACTTCGATCGGATCGAGGTGGAGAATACTTGAGTACCGAGTTTTTGGACTATCTGAAAGAGAATGGGATTCTCTCTCAGTGGACTCCTCCTATGACACCACAGCTTAATGGTGTATCGGAGCGTCGTAATCGAACTTTGTTGGACATGGTTCGATCTATGATGAGCTTCACTGAGCTTCCACCTTCGTTTTGGGGCTATGCGCTTGAAACGGCGGTATTGTTGTTGAACAACGTCCACACTAAAGCAGTGGACAAAACACCATACGAGTTATGGAATGGCAAAGCTCCTAAGTATTCGTACTTGAGGATTTGGTGATGTCCGGCTTACGTGAAGCGGACAGTGGGAGATAAGTTGGATAGTCGATCCAGCTTATGTTATTTTGTAGGGTATCCGAAGAATTCAATCGGATATTATTTCTATTATCCTGCTGAAACAAAGGTGTTTGTTTCTAGGAATGCCACCTTCTTGGAGAAGGAGTTCTTATTGGATAAGAAAGGCGAGATGATGGAACTCGAAGAAGTTCGAGAAGAACCCAAAATACAAAATAACGATCCTACACCTCAGGAACCATTGCTGGACACGCCTGCACCTAGAAGATCCGAAAGGACTTCTAGACCTCCAGTTCGATATGGTCTTCTTCTTGAAGGGGATCAAGATGAACCCGACATTGGATGTGATCCAAGAAACTTCAAGGAAGCAATTTCTGATGCGGATTCGAATTTATGGCTTGAAGCTATGCAGTCAGAATTGGATTCGATGCATACAAACCAAGTTTGGTCTTTAGTAGATCCTCCCGATGGAATTGTTCCGATAGGGTGTAAATGGATCTACAAAAGAAAGCTTGGGCCTGATGGTAAGGTATTGACCTACAAGGCGCGATTGGTGGCTAAAGGTTATACTCAAAGGCAAGGAGTTGACTATGACGAAACCTTTTCACCAGTTGCAATGTTCAAGTCCATAAGAATCCTAATTGCCATAGCTGCATGGTATGACTATGAGATATGGCAGATGGATGTGAAGACTGCTTTTCTTAATGGAGACATTAAGGAAGAAATCTATATGAGGCAGGCTGAGGGGTTCACATCCATGGGAAGCGAGCATAAGGTATGCAAGCTTCAGAGATCAATTTATGGTCTAAAACAAGCATCAAGAAGTTGGAACCAGAAATTTGATGAAACAATAAAAGATTTTGGTTTCATCAAGAACCCGGAGGAACCGTGCGTATACAAGAAAGTAGTTAAGGATGCTGTGACATTCTTAGTACTTTATGTTGATGACATCCTACTCATTGGGAATGATGTAGGGATGTTGCAGTCAACAAAGATATGGTTATCAGGTAGATTTTCGATGAAGGATTTGGGAGAGGCATCCTACATTCTTGGGATACAGATCTATAGAGATAGGTCTAAAAGAATGATAGGACTCACTCAATCAACCTACATCGATACCATATTGAAACGGTTTTCAATGGATGGGTCCAAAAGAGGACATCTACCCATGTGTCATGGAGTTTCTCTATCCAAGTCTATGTGTCCCAAGACTGATGAAGAGATAGAGAATATGACACATGTACCATATGCGTCAGCTATAGGTAGTATCATGTATGGGATGATATCTACCAGACCGGATGTAGCATTTGCTCTGAGTGTCACGAGCAGATATCAGTCTAATCCTGGTCAAATGCATTGGAAAGCCGTGAAGGACATTCTTAAGTACTTGCGAAGGACTAAGAATATGTTCATGGTTTATGGAGGACGAGAACTCAAATTGGAAGGCTATACCGACTCTAGCTTCCAAAGTGATGTGGATGACTCGAAGTCAACCTCTGGATTTGTGTTCATGCTCAATGGCGGTGCTGTCTCTTGGAAGAGTTCCAAGCAGGACACCACAGCGGATTCCACCACTGAGGCTGAATACATTGCAGCATCAGCTGCTGCTAAAGAGGCCGTTTGGATGAGGAATTTCGTCCAAGAGTTGGGCGTCATTCCTGAATTTGTTGGTCCAGTCCCGGTGTACTGCGACAACACGGGTGCCGTTGCTCAAGCAAAGGAACCAAGGTCTCATCAAAGATCCAAACACGTACTGAGGAAATACCACATAATCCGGGAGATTGTGGAAAGAGGAGACATCATTGTCGAACGAGTGGCCTCTGCAGACAATATCGCTGATCCGCTTACTAAGCCCTTGCCAGGACCATTGTTTGACAAACATCGCGAAGCAATGGGTCTACGTAGTATGACTAGTTGGCTATAGGGCAAGTGGGAGATTGTAAGAGTGGGTGCCCAGTGAGCCAACTGTGTGGCTATGGGCTTTGATGACTCTTTGTATAAAAAATCTTTTGTTTAATATTATTTACACTTTTATGGCAATGACTTTATATTACTTCATATTGTTATATTGTGATATACTATTGTTGTTTTGATAAAGACCTTGAATATACTATAGTGTATGTAAGATGTGGTAGAACATGGAGATGTCTATCATGAAATACATCTTATAGTCACTGTATGTTCTAAAACCGTTCCTAGTCGATTGAGCCGTCCGATAATAAGGATAAGGATCGCTCGAGTTTGAGACTAGCATTTGCGATGCGGAGTACCACGTTTCATTGGTAGGGAACATGGAGATGTTCGAAGCATGCAAATGGATATTCATAGGATGAATAATCGAACTACCCTATCCGGACTTTCCAAGTGGTTATCACTTATCGAGTGGATTAAGTCCGCGGTTTTGGTTGTACACCATTAGTCCTTACGACTTGAAACATCATGGAGACTCTATATGCTAGTGCTGTGCTTTGACTCGTTTACCGACTCTATGGGGGTCATCAGGTGTCGAGATTGGGTACAGTTACGACACATATAGGAGTCAATGCATTGTTGTCAAGGATTCACCACATACTTGCGAGTATGGATATCCTATGCAATCTGAGGAGATATTAGTGTGACAAATCTCTGGCCAGAGTACTTGATGTGATTTAAGAAATGGTTTCTTAGTAGCACATGCGATGTCACTAATTTGATCTTCAAGATGTATTGCATAGTTATCGAATCTTGAGCGACTCTCGATATACCAATGGTTGTTGATTCGATCGGGATATATGGATGAAGGGACCGTACTGTACGCTAACCAAAATCTACTGGTTCTTGTAGGCACTATCAGTGATACCTAGGGAATCATGGGGCGATGTTGCTAGGCGCTTTACCATGATTCGTTGGGCAAGTCGGAAAGTGTTGTTCCGAGTCACAAGGAGTTGTGAGCCCACGGCTAGCTGTATCCCTGAACCATTGAGGGTCACACAGTGTAATGGAGTTTTAATCCCCGTTGAGATAGTTAAATTTAAAGAGTTAAATTTAATGAACTAAGGAGTTGGACTTCTTAAATAAGAGTAAGGGAGTAGGATTTTCTAAAATGACATAGGGATGGACATTTTTGGAAACCACTGAATTCGGATTCAGGAAAATTTATTTTGACTTTAAAATGTGCAGAAATGGTTTCTGTGCACATTGGTGAAATCAGTTCATCAATCGGAGTCATGATGAATTTTATATTAATTTCTGAACGAGCGGGCTTTGCTTGTCGGCCCCAGCTTATGATTAATGGGCCCTAAGGTGTTAGTGGCCTGCATTATAAATAAGTTATTTCAGTACAGAAATTACACACAACAGCTCATAATTTTTGAGAAGCAAAAATCGAACCCTAGCCTCTCAAAAGTTTCGGCCGTCCCCTCCCTGTCCTCTGCCCGAGAAAATTCCGGTCTGTGATTTTGAATTGCAGTCTGGAATAGCGAATCAGATTCGTTTATTCTCTTCGCAGAAAACTTCTGATAGATTTTCTAGTGCAATCTATCAGAGGGATTAAACCTCTGTTCGTGGACCTGATTGAAGGAGTTCATCGGTTCCAGGGAGAGACAACAAGAGCAGATAAAATCTGTTGGTGTCCATTAATCTCGTTGCGAGATTGGAGGTAAAATTTAATAACTGTTATTTAAATTTTACACACACAATAATTTAATCGTTAAACGGTTGATACCCACACCATGGAATTGTTCCATGATAAAAATTTTAAACTTCCGCTGCACCGGGTATCAATCGTGATTGATCAGAGAGCCGCGTTTTCCAACAGTTCAGATATTGTCTGACTGTCGTCAGAGATATTGGTTTGGATTTCTGCCGTAAGGACTAGCCCTGGAGGGATTTCCTTGACGAGCGTGTATTCTGAGCAGATAGTTTTAGTCAATGGGATACTGCGAGACTAGTGGATCTAGTCGATGATTGGGTTTTCTTGTGGTAGGAGTTATCCAGGAGATGGTTTTGTAAAATTGTCTGAAACATTGACCCGGGGGAAGTATCTTCCAGCAATGATAGTTTTATTCAGTAATGAGCTATATCTGATGCTAAGGATTGTACATGACTATTTGAGACATGAGGGAAGCGTGACTTGTGACAGTGTACACTTGGTGGTGATTCCAGGTGGGACATCGTGGTAAGTTACCTCAGTCTTGATTCGTTTCGGTCTTAGCGAAGGATATAACTATCAGGAGCGTGTTCAACGATAGTTGAAATATTTCGGACTTGTATTGAATCCTGAGTTTAGCAAGTCCTAATAGTCATTTTGAATGAATATAGACAGTGGATAGTATGTCTAGACGGGTGCAGGCTTGACACTAGTGACTACGTGCAGCTGTTGGTTGACTCTGTCAGAGATAGAGGATTGAATGAAGTGTGATTCTTTTGATTTCCAGTATTTAGGATTTGCGGACGTGTGGCAGTGAGATCATCGATACTGATCAAGCCCTGAGAGTTCGTCATCGATACTTATCAAGCCCTGAGAGTTCGTCATTGTCTGATTTTAATTGATATCGTTAGGCGGAATGAGAGCTACAATAGATCGACTGGAATCAATTAGATTATTCCAATTGGTGCAGATTGGGATATAGTGAATCAGGAAGTACTTGGGATAGTACTAGAAATATGGTATGATTAGATTCAGCGATTCAAGTGCATTTAGGGAATTCTTCAGTCATTAGGAATCCCCAGGAATGCGGGAATCGGGACTTTTGGATTATGCAGATCACGAAAGTGGTCTTAGGTTGACTCGTGTGATCATAGTTTGTTGATTTCGTTGCTGAGATTACCATGGACGGATTTTGATCTGAGCATAGCTTGGTGTTAGCAACGAGTGATCCAGTTTGCGGAAATATGATTTAGTGACTGTCCCAGGATTGTCAGCGGACAAAATTTTGGGGACTGTTGGTCGAAGTGTTTTGCTTGGATGCTTCCAGCATAGTTCTCAAGAGTTATTCTTGAGGGACGATTCGACAAGTGCTTATGGACTTCAACGAGCAATTACAGGTTAGCATTAGTTGCTTTATGGGATGAGACAACAACTGAGACTTGTATTTCTAAGTCTGGCATGAGTATTGTCGCTGATATCCCAGTCCGTTCTGTTATGCTGTGTTGTTGAGAGGTTGAGATAGCGGGATTGCCGCTAGTATTGATAGATTCTGTGAGGGATCAAGGTGAACCATGTTGGTTATTTCAGTTAGCGAGACAAGGGTTTTTCGTTATCTAGGACAAGATAACTGAAATCATTTTCGTCGATACTATCTCTAGTGACGAGATGGAGGTAAGCGTTCGATATAGACTACTAATGCTGAGGACGGTGTTAGTCCATCCGAGAGTTTCAGCAGGATGGTAGTATATTCCGAGTCGATGACCTTGAAGAGTGCATTAAGACAAGAAATTGTGTACAATGATTTTGTCACAATTGGGGTTAGTAGACAGAGATTTTGTCATCTGTTTACTTAGTTGGTGTTCTTGGGAACATCCGTCAGCATCAGACAGGGTAAGTTCTAAAAGTACATACTATGATACCAGAAATTGTCAGGATTTGGTTGTCATTCATGACATAATGACTAATAAGATCAAATATATGCTATCTACGATAGCGAGATTCGGATCAAGGTTGATCGCAATTAGTCTTAGGATTTCAGATGGATAGAGTTGAATCCAGATCGATTGTTTAGCGAATAGCGATAACATCGAGGGATGCAAAGTTATCGTAGACCAGTAAGATACAATATGTTGTATCTTGTTTTTCTCGTTGGGCAGTGATGAAATTCGTGCGTGTCTAGAGATAGCTGAGAACTATTCACGATCTTAGCAGGAGTGTCATCGCTAAGATTTGGAATCAGTGCGGATTCTAAACCGAGTATATGTTCTGATGTGATTGAACAGACCTTGCAGGTTAGCGAGGTTTGGGGTTGTCAAGGTTATTCGACCAGATGTTTCGAACTGGAACTATTGGTGGATTGGGCAAGTGGTCTATGTTACGTTCTCGGGGTTTACCCTAGATTTCTAGGACGAAATATTTCAAGGGGGAGAGAATGTAGTAGCCCGTATCCAAAAAACAATTAATGAGTAATTAATTGAAGGATCATGTTCGGATTAAGTAAAACATGATTAAGGAAATTTTAAATGGATCCAGGACACTCAAAAATGGTGGGTATGGTTCGGCAGGTTCGGGCGCTCCGAACTTGAGTTCGGAGGATCCGAACATGGACGGATCCATACTTTGGAGGCTCTGAAGACTTCGGACGATCCGAACTCATGCGGCCAGCTGTCCCAAAATAATGCGTCATTGGTGACATCATCGGGAAGATGTTCGGACGATCCGAAGAGCCAGTTCGGACGACCCAATAGTGTATTGGACAGGTGTATGGTTGCATGAGATTGGTTGGACTCGTTGCAGAGATCGGACAATCCGATGAGGCGATCGGACGGCCCGAAGCAGTTCGGACGATCCGAAGTCAAGATCGGACGATCCGAACGTGCTCTATAAATATGAGGTCCGAGCTCCTCATTTGGTGAGAATTCCGAGTTCCTCTCCTTCGCCCACGTGGCTCTATTTTAGGGCTTTGGGTACTCTTATTTTAGAGTTGGAGTAGGAAAAAATATTATAATATAGTCAGACAGTGTCTGACATAGTAGCGGAGCAGTGCTCGAGGCTGTGGAGCTGCAGCAGGGGTGTGCCCCTAGTTGCGGGATAGTCGCCATCAGTGGGCTGAAGACGGACGCAGATATAGCTATAGTCTCCTTAAATTATTTAGGAGTATGCAATAGCTTAGTTAAGGCTTTTAGAGCTAAATGAATGATGCATGGGTATTTGAATTGTAGAGTTGATGATAGGCTTGGAACCTAAAGTTGGACTGCTAGGACTGCTTGTAGAAAGGTACGTAAGTACTGACTGAGATTTCCAGCGGATATGCATGCTTATATGTTGTATTTATGTGTTTGCATGTTATTGTTATTGATATATGGCATATACATATCATCTTGTGCCTGTACGTCTGTACATCTTTTGAGATGAGCCAGTTAAGGTTACTCAGCCCTATTTGGGCGTTTGATATCGAGTACCCTTAGGTACTGATACCTAGAGGACTCCGTGGTCCGCGTCCGAGATTCGGGAGTGAGTGGTCGCACGCAGTGGTTAGCTACCCCGATGTGACGAGCTCATATTCCAGGCGCCAGTCTGAGCAGTTTGTATACAGTTATCCCAGATATGGATACCCTGTCATTTGCATGCATCATATTTGTATGTTTATCTGTGCTTTCGTATTGAGCTTAGCGCTCACGTCCAGTATTTTCTGTGTATCTGGACACCCCATTCGACGGGGCAGGTTTAGGTGCAGGATTGAGCACCAGGAGCTTGGAGAGGCCAGTAATCCTTGAAGACAGCAAGATTAGCTGTATGTTTATTTAAGTTATTCGATTGTGTTGTATAATCGAGTTTGTTTAGCCGGTTGTATTCTGTCGGTCTTCTTGTATTTAAGTCTTCCGCAGTGATTTTATTTAATGCATGCTTAATTATGCTCTTATCTCTGATTAGGTAGCGGATCCGGTATGGGTCGCTACAGTTTAGATCAAATTGCTGATGTGAAACCAAAATATGCTTATATGACACTGAAAAATGATGATGTGGCTTTGAAAATTCCGACTTGTCAAGCAGTCAGGTCAGTAATTGGATCAAAATAGCCAAATAGTAAAATTTATTATATCAAAACTAAAAAATTGACAAGTTAATGCACCAAAAAACACTTTTTTCATATTTATATATATATTTTTGTTAATTCTACGACCAACTTTAGCCCGTTACTACTTAATCATGTTAAGTATGCATACAATCTTATTACCATAATCATAATAAACTGAAAAGGGGGAAACATAATAATCATTCAAGCTATACAACCCCATTGAAAGGTAAACAACAATAAATCTTACATATTATATGTAGTGATCCGTCCCGAATCATCTACTAAACAAATCTTAATAACATGCAATTAACATAATGAAACAGAAACAGATAAACAACGAAAACTAAACATAGTTGGCACAATCCAATCGAAAGAAACATGTAAATACCAATAATACAATCATATCAAATCTCAGTTTATAACAACCCGAATAAACACACGCGAGAAAAATGTCACATCTGAAACTGTCATATCGACCCACTCAATGACCGCTCCCACTGGATCTATCCAACGTGAGTCCTGCCTGTAGAATTTGGTGTTCAAGACAAAGAAACCAAGGACGTGAGTGATGAAAAAGCTTCATACGAGAGTATGCATATACAAATGTTGCATGTATGAAATTGAACGGTTACCAATGATTAGAAGTAATCAAATCTACTCAGTCTGTAGGTACCATGGTATATAGCACTCTGTGCCGTCACACCAGGAGATGGCTCCACTTCAAAATCTTTGGTTAAAGGTGACATGTCCACGTAATAACGGGTCCAACCAACCATTCAAAGGAAGTAGGGCTGACCGACCCTCACTAATAGGTTGTCTCAAGAATATAAGATAAACATGCGGTGCATGCAACATAATAATCGTGATATAAGACACGCACATATAACCATGCCATATAAAATACAACACATGAAAAATGCATACTCAACCACGATATTTCGGATAGTACTCAAGTACTTGCTTACTGGGAGATTCATCCGTTCTGATCCACAGGTAAATGATCTCTTCTTCATCATTAGAAATTATGGATGCTTGATAATCATTGGTCATTAGAAACATGGTTGGTTCATCATCATTTTGTCTTGATAAGCTTTTTGAGCAGGGAAGATCCTTTCTTTGATTCAGTATGCTTTCCAAGCTCATCAATATTTCCCAAATGTTTTTGGCAGTGGGACATCTCTTGATTTTTCCAAAATTATAATCATCGAGAGTGTTGAACAGAAAGTTCGTGGCAATATTGTAAAGATTGTCCATCATCTTCTCTTCAGTTGTCCATTGACATCTTGGTTTTATAATTGTAATGGGTCCATCAGTTATGACAAATCACATATCATCATTATATGCAGTCAAGTGAGCTTGTACTCTTATTATCCATTCTTCAAAATCTTCAATAGAGAACATAAGCATGGTATTTGTGGAATCCATCTTGAAACATGGAATTTTCAGATACGAGAAAAAATCTCGTTTTGATACCACTTGATAGGATCGGTTAAGAGTGGTTAAACCACTGGTTAGATTGAATATGTGTATAAGGGGGGGGGGGGGGTGAATACACAATTAAACTTTTTCTATTTTCTCCAATACTGAGTTTAGTTGGGTTGGCATGCAACTAAACTGTTTCTTTCTGGTGTGTCATCAATCAACCAACTGGATAAGTTTGGAATGAGGTTGACTGATAGATTGAACAATAACAAGATTGCTTGACTTAATAAGTAAGACAATAAGTGAATGACACAAAATATGTTTCTGGATGTTCGGAGATTGAGCTGCTCCTACGTCACCCCTTTCTCCACATTGGAAGGATATCACTAGAAGACTTTGATTATTACAAGTTATTTGCAACATCCCACCTCAACTAGGAGTCTAGGACTTACCCCACTGCCACAACTGAGACTCCTAGACTTAACTCGAGAATTTAGTCTTTGACTGATTATGTTACAACTTGACTGATTAATCCTTGGCTGACTTTACAACATTTTGTTTTCAACACAACACTTAGTGCAAATGATCCTAACTGGTCTGATACAAATTATATGTGTATGATTGTGTTCTTCGGCTTGAGTATGATCTTCAAATGCAAGCTTGAACTCAACTGATAAGTTTTCAGTTGACTTCTAAGGATAATGGAGTTCATTGCAAGCCGACAACCTTCTTCAACTGAATTTGATTCCTTTTTATAGTAGGAATGAATGATTCAAACTAGCTCCGTGCAAAAAATTTCCGTTACTTTGTCTTTAATCAATGCTGATAATGTATGTCATCCGTAATAACATTCTACGTATGCAGATTCTGATTTGCCTTAGAGTACGGAAAACCTTATCCAAAAGGTAATTGACTTCGATTGATTATCTTTGACTGATGTTTGAACTGCTCAACTGATACCCATCAGTTAATCACTATCCAGTTGTCAGGTTGATTCAGTCTGGTCAAAATCAATTGTCGTGAAAGTTTAGTTGTGTAGTTGTCTAGTCGATTTATTCAGTCTTGTATACTTCAGTTGTGCATCTTTCAGTTTGCCTTTGACTAGTTCAATTCAGTTAATCTCTCTGTCAATAAGTCTTAGTCGTTCATTCAGTTGCGAGAGTCCAGTCGGGAAACTTGTTTAGTTAAAAAACTTTCAGTTAGTTGACTAGTCCAGTCGTCTCATCATTTTGTATATGGACTAAGTCAATTCAGTTGGACTCTGTCAGTTTGCCAAACACCAAAACATAGAAACTTCACTTCCCAACACTAGGAATTGCAGTTCAATTCAAGACCATAAGTCCACTAACTTGAATTTGTTTCAATTATAGTCATCTTTCATCAAAGTGCTCATGTGTCATATGGCACATCGACAATGCTTGTCGTCACACAATAATTCTTTTAAGCCACGCCATCACTTTGATGAAATGAAATATATTAAAAAAATATAATTAATAGACATTTCAAACGAGTTAACGGACATCGGTAGCGTATTATTTTGATATCCATAAAATTAACTGACTGAAACATCAAATTAACATAACAAAAAATATAAAAACTACATGTAATATTAACCAAAATCTAATCATCCCTAAATTAAATGTAAATAAGATATGTATGTTTTACAATAATTATACCAAAATGTGAACCCGTAAGTTGAAAATCGTACGATGTTTTATAATACAAAAATTGAAAGATCTTTTTGATAATCGAATGGGACCAAGCTCTTACTCTTACCTGTCAATTGTCGTTTGCTTTAAATCACAAGGGCCCCAACTTCCAACTACCACCACCGCACGTCAACTTCACACGCCCTTGTTAGCGCGTCTTTCTATGCCGCAATGTAATAAATACCCCTTGGCTTGCAACAGCCTCTGCTTTTTCTCTAGAAAAATGTTCAAAAAATTGTATGGGCAAGACCGGTAAGTGGCTTCGCTCTCTTTTAGGCTCCAAAAAGTCGCCGGAATGTGCGCCGGCGAAGGAGAAGAAGAAGGGGAAATGGGCTCTCTCGAGACCTGCTGAGCATTCTGCTAAGTTGAAGAATGGGGAGGAGGCCTTGGCGATCCCGTTTGCTGAGGGATTGGATGCTAACAAGCATGCCATAGCGGTGGCGGCGGCTACTGCGGCCGTGGCGGAGGCGGCTCTTGCTGCGGCTCAGGCAGCGGCGGAAGTGGTTAGGTTGACTAGTGGTAGTGGGAGTGGCAGAAGCTCAGCTCTGTATGGCAACATTGACCGGAGGCGCGTGGCGGCGGCTGTCAAGATTCAGTCGGCCTTCCGAGCTTATTTGGTTGGTGCAAATATTACTGTGAAAAATAGCCTCTCACTTGTTCATTTATTTATGTGAGGTTTTGGTACTTCGGTTGTATATTATGACTCAATTTGTGACCTAATTCTATTTAGGAAAATTTGGTGCGCAATGGTGAAACTTTAATTATGAGAATCTTGAATAGATATGGGTTTTCTTTCTTAAATGTTGAACATGCAAACTCAATGTTAAACGTTGCTTTGACTGTTATTTTGATCTTGTGAATTAGGAGTGGTGGCCGACATCTTTCAAATCTCATCCTTGTCTATTAGAAATGTGAAAATAATTTGGTTCTCAATATGTGTTGTGTAGGCTAAGAGGGCATTGCGAGCACTCAAGGGACTGGTGAAGCTTCAAGCCTTGGTTAGAGGACATATTGTCAGAAAACAAAGTGCGAATATGCTCAAGCGCATGCAAGCAATGGCTCGAATCCAGGCTCGAGCCACTGCACATCGAGCTTACGTGTCTGAGTCGTCTGTGTCCAGTATGAAGTACTCCAATGCTCCACATCCAGTGAGTGTGGCTTCCCTTTAATCAAATCCAGCACCAACTCTGGGTACGAGAGTGAAATGTGGTTTTTTTGTTTTTTGTGATGATCTGCAGGGAGTAATGAATCAAAGAAAGTATGAACACAGACTGAATAATTCGAAACACGAGGGATCGTTCCTTCAGGTAAATTAAACAAGTTTTCCTAGTAGACCGATCTCTTTCGCTGCATTTACTCAGTTTTCTCGCCATTTTTCATGCATGTTTCGAGATCCATTTTGGAAAATAGAATAAAATTTGAACCGAAGAATTCATGCCGGTACACCGAGGTGAATTGTTTACATGTATTCTGGTTTCTTGAAAACGCAGCAATACAATACAAGATCGCGGACTGGTAACTATCTCAACAAGGAGACCTCTCGTTTAGCTTCTAATCATAACTGGCTAGATCAATGGATGGAACAATGCACCTTGAACAACCGTTTCGACACGTCCTTTGCAACTAGGCTAGGTGAAGACGAGAGAATTGACAAGATTCTTGAAATAGATACGTGGAAACCCCACCAGAATACCAGAAGAACTAGCCAAGCCTTCTCCACTTCACAAAATCACTCATCTTGGAACCACGACACAGGACAAGAATACTCAAAATCCGGCTCGTTCTCAAAACATTCAACCAAACTTCAGAAACCGAATCCTAGTATATCTTCGGAGGAAGTCTCGTCCGCAATATCACCAAACTTCACTCCAGAAAGCGATCAACTTGCAGCATGGACTGCCGAGAGTAGTCCCAAGTTTCATTCTATGTCGTCTAGGGTAAATGGAAACCCAAGAGGGACTTTCACACCAACGAAAAGTGAATGCTCTAGAAGTGTGTTCGGTGATTACCTTGGCCACCCTAGTTACATGGCCAACACAGAATCATCCCGGGCTAAAGTTAGGTCTCAGAGCGTGCCTAAGCAGAGGATGCATTTTGAGGAACTAGGCATGAACCAGAAGTTTGTTCGTCATCTATGGGAATCGGATGTCTATTCTGATAAGGGTTCAACCCTACCAACAAACTACATGACCAACACTTACCTAAACTCGGGTCAAAAGAGGCAAGGTTCTCGTGGTGGTGCTGTCGGTTTTAATTCGACCTATGGGCACAAGCTATAGTGATAGCTTTCTATCAAAAGTTTCAAGTTAAATCGTGACTGTAAATTCAACTTTAAGAAGATTTATATACAATGTTCATGAAGAACTACGATATGAACTTCTGGGTGTGACATTTTCTTGTTTTCTAAGATTGGCTTTAGTGTTTGTGCCTTGTGCTGAATTCATTGTGTACAAATGTTGTGACTACATGAATTGATTAACAATCATAATTTAATGTTCAGAGCTGCTAATTTTTACCAAATAGAATTCCTACACAATGTGAGAATGAAAGAAACATACACAGAACAAGAACTAAAGCATATACAAGTATACTGCAAACATGAAGATGAGTTACTTGCTGACAACTTCTCTAAAGCCTCCAGTTGTACCTGAGTCTAATTTATTCGTCACACTTCCATTTGGAGGTAGGAACACAGTTCGCATAGCGGCACCAGTGGCAACGATTATACAAATTTTCCCCTCGAAATAACATCACCAACCCTACCGTAAAACTGCACGCATAGAAATAATTGTTTTAACAAAGAAATATAGTGGAGATAAATTATAATACCAATGCACATCACAAAACCGGCAAGGAGCTACAATTCTTATTAATTTGTCCTTGTTTAGATCACAACCATGGCATCTTTATATGGATAAAAAAGGTTGGGAATAAACACGATAGTTAATCTTTACCAACTGTAAAACCATTCAAATATATATTTTGGTTTTTTTTTTTAGCGAATGTGTATATTTTGGTATTAGTGTTACCTAAAACATGATTTCTATTTGAAACAGTAAAAAATGGCACAAGGCCATCAAAGCACATACCCTGAAATTACAAGAATCAATGCAAGCAGGCCCAACACGTATTGGGAAGCTTTGTATTTGGATCGTGGTCTAGCGTGAGTCGGAAGATTGTCTCGCCCAATCCACCCAAGTTGGGGACGAGGGAGTAGAATAAATCCGAGGAGAAACCCCGTCAAGAATCCACCTATATGCGCAAAGTTATTCACATGTGGAAGAATGCCAAGCCCTAAATTTATCACAACTATCACAACAAGCGTCACCAATGCCGCAACCTGTACAAAACGCAATACTGATTATCATCATCATTGAACAAAACTTAGTCTCAAGTTCAATGTGGGATCAAGCTAAGTCATCCACCTTATTACTATATATAGACCAGTTTGAAATCAATTCGGAAAGCATGGCTCCAAGAAGTCCAAAAAGAGCGCCAGATGCCCCAACAGAGATTCGGTTTTGAATAAATAAGGAAGACAATATACTTCCACCAACACCAGATAACAAATAGATAACGCCAATTCTAACTGCCATATGAACAATACACAGAGTTAAAATGTGCGAGTATGTTTAAAAATTTGAACTTGGAAGGGGAAAACGCAATACCAAAGCCGAATTGTTGCTCGAGGCGGATGCCGATAACGACAAGGCACAACATGTTTACCAGAAGGTGTATAAGACCAGCATGTAACCATATACATGAAATAAGCCTCCAGCTTTGATTCTGATGCACAACTTTAGCCCAATTAAGTGCACCTATCTTATCTAGTCTTTAATATTAATAACAAGAAGAAGATGTTGAACAGTTAGTTCTTGAATCCAATATAAAGAGGATGACCATATAACAACCAAAATATAACACACTATCCAAGTATGCAAATGGGGTTTACACGAAATATGAAATTTGTTAGCAACTGCATAGCCGGGGTTATCAGTCACGGCGGCTCACAACCCAAGATTCATTTACATTCGAATAAGATTCAAACTCTATCAGATAAACTCTTTCAGATAGACACAATTATAGATAGGTTTTTCTGTCCGTGGGAAACAAACACTGACATTTGATATACAATATAAGATCGTATATCTTACAATTCTCATAATATGCTTAGTCATTCTTGGAGCATCACCACACCACCACCAACGGCAATATGTTAAAGTATGGGTGAGATGGATAATTTGTAGACAAGCTCCTCAATCCGAAAAATCAAATCTCCCCAGCAAATAACTTTATTGAAGGCCCATCCAACTCGATTTTATATCAGAATTTCTAACAGTTCTCAAGTCTTAGACGCCCTTTTCCATTGCAATAAAGAAGAAACATCAATGATTTTTCGGAGCCCGAACCAAGCAAAAACTTAAGTCAACCCACAAAATTCTCAGCCAAAACATCTAAAGCAACGCAAAAACGCCGAAAAAACGAGCAAAAACAAATCCCAACTCAAAATTCAGTAAACGCGATTCTTACGCCGAAGAAGAAGGCCCAAACAAAGGATTCTCCCCGAGTGGCTGGAAAGAGAATCTACCAAGAAACCTGGCAACACAGTTGCCATCATCAACCCCAAAACTGTACTCCCTGTCCCTGAGACGCTTGGGGCAATTGTTGACATACATCTCCACCACAAACGCCGCAATATTAATCAGAACAAAAATGGGAATCAGCCACGATACCCAATTGCTCCTCCCTGCCGACGAGTGAACGCCTTTGTCTCCCCCGCCTTCTACATCCTCCCTTTCCATCGCAGACTTTCTTCTTCAAGAAATTTATTGCCGTTGAACAAATGGGTCTTCTTCTTTATTGCATACAAAAACTGTTTGCTCTACGGAGCAGGTGAGATCACCTGTGCCAGCCGCTTCTCCAGAGAGGCTGCCACGTGTCCCAACCTCTGATATGCGGTGACGTGGAGCGGATTGTGGGGGACAGCCGAGCCGGTGGTTTGGTTTTGGTAGACTAGGAGTTTCTTTTTGTCTATTTCTGGCTGTTATTTCATGCAGCAGATAAATGGAGAGATTAGAAGGGGATAACTGTAAGTTACGTCATATTAATGGCATGCCTTGCCTCCACAAACAGGTGGAAACAGGGGGATTTTTCTTCTAAAATCTTTGTATGCGTATCTTTATTAAAATACATCATAATAGAAACACGCTTTTAATGTCCTGTGAAGTCTCTTCTAGTTTATATATAGTTTTTTTTTTTTGCCGGTTTTCATTTGTATTCTTAACCATTCAATTGTATTTAGTTGTATTACATTTTGGGTTTTTCCTCTCGATTGAATCTCAATGAAGATTGCTGGTTTCTTCTTCCAATTTAGCAACTCTGATATGGTATCAGAGTAGTAAGCTGCTACTCTGATTCGTATTCGTAATGGTGAGAGGACAGTAAGCTCCCAACAATCAAGCTCCGTCGAATCTGATCGGGCGAGCACCTCTTGAAGACACTGGTAGTCCATTGTATTTGCAGAATGGGGATCATCCTGGTATGAAATTGGTATCACACATAGAGCTGTCAGACGGGTCAACCCATGACGGAGCGAGCCGGCCCACCAAAACCCATCTTTTGGCGGGTCGAGGTGGGCTGGCCTACCATCTCGGCGGGCCAAAAATTCTCAACCCAACCCAACCCAACCCAAAGTGGGTTGCGGGTTAGGCGGATCGGCCCGCGGGTTGACTCATTACAAATAAAAATAAATAAATATTATTATAATTAATTATAAATTTCATTTCATAAATAAATATTAATAGAAACATATTAATAAAAAAATTTAATTATTGATTTCATACGTGTAAATTTTATATAAAGTAATTAATACAAAAAAAATTCACAACTTTCATTAAAAAATACATATATCACAGTAAAAATAAAAATAAAATAATAATTCTCCTGGCCCGCGGGCCAACTCAGACCCACGGTAGGCCAACCCGCACGGGTCGCGGGCCTAGGCGGGTTCGCCCACCTAGGCCCACCTTTAGTTGGGTTGAAAAAATTTCAACCCAACCCACTTAAATTATGTGGCGGGACGGGCCGACCCGACGGGCCTAACCCAAATTGACGGCTCTAATCATACCTGCTTACAGGTAACAACTATAATTCTTGGAATCGATATATGACTACGGCATTAACAGCCAAAAATAAGTTCGTGTTTGTTGATGGTTCGTTGTTGCAACCTAATTCCGATGATTGTTGTTTGGGGCATGAATTCGTTGTAATAGTATGGTAATTTCATGGATATTGAATGTTGTGAGCCGTGATATTGCGGATAGTCTGTTGTATATGTCTATTGCTTCTGAAATTTGGGCAGATTTGTGTAACCGATTTCACGAGAGCAATGCTCCACGAATTTTCCAGATTAAGAAACTGTTGAATGGTCTACAACAAGGTTCTATGGATGTTAATTGCTCAAGGATTTTCAACCGGTGTCTATGTGTAAGTGTGGTTCAATGAAAGAGTGGATGAAATATCAAGATCAGAAGCGTGTTATGCAATTTTTGATGGGATTAAATGATTCTTATGCTCAAATTCGAGCTCAAATCCTGATGATGTAACCAACTCCAGCAATTTCAGAGGTTTTCTCATTAGTGTTACAGGAGGAAAGGCAGCATTCCATACACAAAAATATGGATGCTGGTCTGTATTTATCATCGGTATCAGCTCAACAATCTCATGCTGCTACTGTACGAGGTTTTTAGAATAACATGGGTGGTAGAAATGGATATCCTAGTGATAGACCTCTGTGTTCTGGATGTCATTATCCTGGTCATACCGTTGATAAATGTTTCAAGATTCATGGATATTCTCCTGGCCATCCTAGATATAAACAGAGACAACCGAATGATGGGAGAATGCGAGCAAATCAAGCTCATGCTCATGTATCTACTGATGTTCCTATGAATGATGGAAGAATGCAAATAAATAAGTCATTTGTGTCTCCTGATGTATCCATGAGTAATATGGATGATTCTTTGAATCCAGATCAATGCAGACAACTTATTGAATTCTTGAGTTCTAAACTTCAGTCAGGGCATGGAAACACACTGGTCAATCAACAGTCATAATCATCTGTTTCATTCTTGAATGTTATTCATTCTTTATCAGTAGGCTTTAATTCTAATCTTTCTTATGACTGGGTTCTTGATACGGTTGCAACACATCATATCTGTTGTTCTTTGAATTTCTTTTCTTTTTTTAAACCAAAAATTTCTCGTGTTACCTTACCAAACAATTCCATGTATCATCCACACATGTTGGCTCAGTTCCAGTAACATCTGAATTAGTTTTAGACAATGTCCTGTTTGTTCCTCAATTATATTTTTTAAATTACTTTCTATGAGCTCATTAACTACACAAATGTCTTGTTTAGTTTCCTTTTCTCATGATTTCTGTCACATTCAGGATATTAACAAGGACAAGATGATTGTGATGGGTAGAAGAGTTGGAAACTTATACATTCTGAACACTCAAATTCAAGACTTTCATCAAGCAATCTGTAATGTTTCCTTTAGTACTTCTGAACTGTAGCATTATAGATTGGGTCATCCTTCTTTTTCAAAACTTGCTACTGTAAACAATGTTTTGCATTTTACTTCAATAAAACATGTTGATTCTCGTTGTGATACGTGTCATCTATCCAAACAAAAGCGTTTTCCTTTTGTTTCGAATAATTCTCGTAGTGATACTTCCTTTCAATTGATTCATATTGATATTTGGGAACCGTTTCAGACTTTAAGTGTTGAGGGTTATAGGTATTTTTTGACAATTGTTGATGACCATACACGTTTCACATGGGTTTATATTCTTAAGTCCAAGTCTTATGCATTACATACAATTCCTCAATTTTGTTAGATGGTGCATACTCAATTTGGACAGAAGGTCAAATCTGTCAGATCTGATAATGCTCCTGAGCTTAATCTTTCTCAATTATTCAATAATGAAGGGATTCTTTCTTATCTACTACAACAAAAAAGCTAAAAGACAAGGGTGAAAAATTGTTTTTAAAAGGGGGTCTGAAAACGATGTTAAAAGCCATGTTATTAAAAGTGCGGTAAAAACAACGGTTAAAAACCGTTGTCTTTTTTAGTCAACGACTACAGTTTTACAATGGTAAAAAACCGTTGTCGTTGGCTCACAAAGACAACGGTTAAAAACAATTGTTTTTTAAGGCACTTATTACAACATGACCTTTAACATCAGTTTTAAAAACCCCCTTTAACAACGGTTTTCGATATTATAAATCCCTCAAAATTTAAAATTTGAAAATAAAATTTAATATAAAATTTTTCAGTATAATAAATTACTCAATATTCTAAATTCGAATATTAATTCTATGTACACTAAAAAATAGAACTATGCTAATATATTGATAAACTTGAAACCCTCCCATCAGCATAGATTAGCAACCGAATCGAGCTAGTATTGATTTTACGACTACACTTCCTTGACCCGAGATATTTCATAAAAGCCGCATCGGTCTTATCCTTAATTTGTCTATCCAACTGTAAATATTCAACCAAAAAAATGAACACAATTCAAATAATTAATCAAAATATTATAGAGATTTTTAAGGACAAATTTAATTACAAGGTGCCACCAACTCCAAAAGCTAATAAATTTAAGTAACAATATTTTTAAGGACAGAGCATTAATTCCGTGCATTTCGCTTCTATCCAACAAAATATCTTTTATTAAATCTATGGATCATTCAGAAAAACCTGTAAGCTTTCCTTTAAAATGTCATCTGGAGTAAAGCCTATTTCCCTCTTGTACATAAAGGCGTGTCAGCCAATCTACTTAGCAATAAGTGTCATTACTAGCCTGTATAATGTAGGTAAGAAGTGTAAGGAATTCACCACCAAGCTAAGATTGCAGCTTTTGCTGTTGACTGCTATTTTATCAAGTTAATACAAAGCTTCTAAATCCTTTTTTTTTCTTTTTTAATTTTTTCCACTGCCTACTTCTTCACTAAAAAAGGAGTAAATAGACGAATGTATCCAATGGCCACAACATCTTACTTGTAAGGACCTATATTCTAATCATCTAAAAGATACATAATTAAACAATCATCAATAAAGAACCCAAATAATAAACAACAAATTTTTTTTTTCAAAAGGCGGTGCGACCGTTCGGTAACTATTCACCGACCGTTCGCCCCCCTCCGTAGGGAAACCAAAAACTCAAAAAAAAAAACAGGCGCTCGGTCCGTCAAAAAATGCAGATCGAGCGCACCCCTTTTTGAGCAAAAATCTTCATTCCAGAACAATCTTCCAACATCCAAAAATACTCGGGGGCTAAGAAACATCGAATACTCATAATAACCCAACAACAAACATGATTTGATACAACAACTCGCATAAAACAATACATAACAAGTCTAAAGTTGAACATATATGCGATTCGGTAGTACATGCATTGCTTCTAGTTCAACACTTCCAAATATCAAACAAAGAAACATAACAAGTTCAAATTACATATTCGACTTCTCAAACCAACTCCAAGTCCTCACTCTATCACTCGACTACCTATCCATGCGATCTTTGACTCAGTCCTGCCCCACCTGTTGCCAAGTACACATATAAAACAAGACAATAGCCGGATAAATCCAGTGAGAATGCAATTCCCAGTAAAAGAGACAAACATGCATATCAATTAATATATCGAACGCGATATATGAAACAACCAAACAAGAATTCCAATAGCATGTCAATAACTCCAAATCAAATGCATAAGATGCAACGCATGTCTTTTAAACCAGGATTATCAAGTCTGGATAATAACAAGGTAAAGGTTCTTCTTCTCTCATTTGGGATCCCGAGGACAAAATATCATCAACACACCGACTCTCCCGATCGAGGTGGACGATGCATATTTTACTCCTCTAGACTCTGGGCGCCTATAGAGAGTGTTTCTCGACAATTGGTAAAAAAAAATCTGCTAACCAATGTCACTCAACTATAGTCCACAGAACATCTAACTCCTCTGGGCCTTTCTTTCCCACAAAAAAAAGATAATTGGCTCAATATGAATGCAAGTGCAAATCAAACAACAAACAATCATAAACTTCAAGTAGCATGCAAGTATATGATTTTCCCTAGGACACTCGAATCAATCCGGATTCGAGTTAATCGTCCTATTCCATTCCAAAGTCATCTTTTACCTCTTCTTTGATTGGCGTAGCTGCAATCCGGACAAGCTACAAGCACAAAAGGCTCAATCAAAACATCACTCGATACAAGTCAAGAAATAGAGTAACCTCGATACCAAACCTTGATCACTTCTTCAACGATTCGAATTCTGTCAATTCAGGACTACACGATCTGCAACTGAATCTGAAAGGAGATATAAAAGAATTCCAAAGTCAATCCATCCAATTCAAACCATTCAAACTCAATTCCAACTCCTAAATCCAAAATCTCATCAATATAAACGATTGATATTCCAAAACTGAAACTGGCGGCATAACGGCTATAACTGATCAAACCGGAAATACAGACAGCAGTACAACATCTCAAAAAACTCATATCAATGCTAAAACCACAATAAAGGTTCAAACCCAACAAATCTCAAAACTCAAATTTTAGAATAAACTTCCAAAATTCCTAACAATTCCGAACGACGTCCTAATTCAAAACTGACTGAGAATAAACGATCAGAACTCTGCCAAGAACAACATTCTCGCAACTCAATCGATTCTAACAACATCCAAAAAATAGAACGAATCTGATCGGAGAAATACTTACGATATAATGGAGCTCTTGCTGCCGTGATCGTTAATCTGCCTTTAGAATGAAATTCTATCGGACGGACCAAGCTCGGGATGAAATCTAGAAGCTTGAGAAATGTTGGAGGCGGCTTCAATGGAGGGATAGGGCTTGGAGGGGAAGGAGATGAAGTTGAAGAAGTCAAAGGGCTTATAAATATCTATTAAAGTCCAAAATTGTGTTTTAGTCCCTGAAAAATCCAAAATTTGCAAAAATGACCCTGATCAAAATCAAGTCGGCTCTTGAACTCTGTAATCCCCTATTATCTCAAATAAAGTCAATTAATATAAATTTGGGGCGTTACAATTCTCCCCCTCTAAAAAAAGATTTCCTCCTCGAAATCAAACACGGTTCCAACACGAACTCTGCTCCTCAAATTACTCCCTTCAGTCCGTCAATCAAAAGTCGACTCATTCTCGTCAGAATAATCCTCCTCTGCTCAGTCACAATTCGAATCATCTCTGGTTCCAACTCATGTGACACAGAAAATAATCTTCAATTAACGGGGATCTTCCTTCTTCTCGTACAACTCTTGAAAAGTGCCTTTAAAGTTTGACTCATCTGATCTGGTTGTCCGTCGTTCTGAGGGTATTGAACTGAAATAAGTTGTAATTAAAACAACAAAAGTCTCTTCGAAGTCTTTGCCGAAAGAACGAGTGCAACGAGGATCTCTATCTAAACTGACGGGCTTCGGCAAGCAAGACATCTGACGACCTCTGACAAAATAACAATCCTCTGATCCTGAATAAAATTCATTCTGTACGAAGTACGGTAGCAGATTTCCTCCATCAGTCAATCATAAACATATAGTAGATAAAATAAGAACGGATCTACACTCTAACCAGAAGTGAAGAAATCATCGGTCAAAGAGAATAATTGTAGTAGATAAAATAAGAATAAATCTTCCAGTTAAACAAACTGATCTCATAAGATTCAGTTAAAAAAAAAGTGCATTATCTAGAGATAGCTGAGAAATCGGCTCCACGACGATAAGAATCTCTCGAAGAATCTGTTAAAGAACTCATAATCTTCAACTATCCGGTACAGACACGATAAGATCAATAAGAATTCTAAATTCATCTGATACCTCTGATAGATTCAGTTCAAAGGATCTATAACACTGAAGACGAGTTTACAATTCAAACGGTACTACAACAAAATAAAAGCGGCCATACCTCATTCCAAATCCAGTCTTCCATACCTCTTTCTTACTAACTCTCAGGTGATGATGTCTGATCTCAAGTCGTTGCTGAATCTACCTCATAAATCAGAGGCAATCCCGGAATATCATCTGGAAAATACCAGCAACTCTCTAACCACTGCTTTATGAACCAATACGGGCTAGATTCTAGGACATCAACTACCTACAAAGAGAATTACTCCGCACAATTCTGAAATCAAAAGGTCATACGACAGACAATAGCAACTACGGAATGCAAAAAATCAAAAGGCAGATTGTGCATCATAGTAATATCCTCAGTTAAGAAAGTAAGGAGAGTAACAGAACTATCAGAATAAGAGCATAAAATCACACTCAACGGTTACCTGCTGTGTCATCATCGGGTACAACACAAGTCTGCGGATCCTCGTTGAGAGCAAGATTCAACGTCTGTTGAATCGGAGGTTGATTCATGATCGAAGAGCCTCTAAGTCGATTCTGGTGTGGCGGCTGAAATGAGTGAACCACACGAGCTTGTCTCTCCTGTTGAAACATTGGTCTAAAAGAACTCCCCGACTGAGATCCACTGGTATAACTTTGAGGACATCTCCTAGCAAAGTGTCCTGGCAGATGGCAGACATTGCAGCATCCAAAAATTCCGAGACAATTCTCACTGAGGTGTTGACCTCCACAATTATTGCAAGATACACCGGAAGATCCTGAACTATGTCTAGAACCAGACTGTTTCGATCCGTTGGAGCTAGAAGAACTACTCCCATACTTCTTGAATGACTGTCCTCTCGGTTGCAAAAGACACCTAGTGGTACTTCCTCTGTACACGGTCAATTTCTGGAACGGAATTTGCCTAAGAAATTCAGTTTTAAACAAACTCCACAAAACAACCAAGCCTTGATTCTCTAATGCCTTCTTCCTAGAAATCCACCCACTTTTGGTAGTACCTTGCAGTTGGTACATAACTAACCGAATTCTACGATCATCGTTGTATTCCAGAGAATCGAATAACTGGTCGATTTCTTCTAACCAATTTACACATTCCACCGCATTCTCTGTACTCTTTAGGGTTGGGGGTTTAAAGGTCTGGAACCTCATCAACAAGGCTTCCATCGACGTCGGAGTAATGTTCATTCCTCAGTCGTAGAACAACCTCGTTCAATCGAATTCCGATGCGGAATGTTTCCTGTTCAAAATTCATCGAGGAAAACATAACTCAATTCGAGAGCATTAGGACACAAACATCTCAATCTCAATCATCTCGTGTCCATAATCTCTATTCAAAAATTTTCTTCTATCTTAGAAATATACAATTGCAATTGAGAAACAATTACAGTTTATATTCTAGATAATTCATGCTTTACAATTTAAATCACGCAATTCAAATAATCTTCACATAATAAAAAAAGATCGCATGGAATTTAAATAAGTCAATAACATAATTCAAACACATGCGAGAATTCAATTCATGCGGACTCGATCTACCCCGCTCACTCTAGTTCAACCAAGAAATTATCGCTCTGATATCATTTAATGTGAGGACTTGTATTCTAATCATCTAAAAGATACATAATTAAAAAATCATTGATAAAGAACCCAAAGAATAAACAACAATTTTTTTTTTCAAAAGGGGGTGCGACCGTTCGGTAACTATTCACCGACCGTTCGCACCCCTCCGTAGGGAAACCAGAAACTCAACAAAAAAAAAAAAACAGGCGCTCGGTTCGTCAAAAAACGCAGATCGAGCTCTCCTCTTTCTGAGCAAAAATCTTCATTCCAGAACAGTCTTCCAACATCCAAAAATACTCGGGGGCTAAGAAACATCGAATACTCATAATAACCCAACAACAAAGATGCTTTGATACAACAACTCGCATAAAACAATACATAACAAGTCTAAAATTGAACATATATGCGATTCAGTAGTACATGCATTGCTTCTAGTTCAACACTTCCAAATATCAAACAAAGAAACATAACAAGTTCAAATTACATATTCGAATTCTCAAACCAACTCCAAGTCCTCACTCTATCACTCGACCACCTATCCATGCGATCTCTGACTCGGTCCTGCCCCACCTATTGCCAAGTACACATACAAAATAATACAAAAGCCGGATAAATCTGGTGAGAATGCAATTCTCAGTAAAAGAGACAAACATGCATATCAATTAATTTATCGAACGCGATATATGAAACAACCAAACAAGAATTCCAATAGCATGTCAATAACTCCAAATCAAATGCATAAAATGCAACTCATGTCTTTAAAACCAGGATTATCAAGTCTGGATAATCACAAGGTAAAGGTTCTTCTTCTCTCATTTGGGATCCTGAGGACAAAATATCACCAACATACCGACTCTCCCGATCGAGGTGGACGATGCATATTTTACTCCTCTAGACTCTGGGCGCCTATAGAGAGTGTTTCTCGACAATTGGTAAAAAAACTCTGCTAACCAATGTCACTTAACTATAGTCCACAGAACATCTAACTCCTCTGGGCCTCTCTTGCCCTCAAAACAAAGGTTGGCTCAATATGAATGCAAGTGCAAATCAAACAACAAACAATCATAAACTTCAAGTAGCATGCAAGTATGTGATTTTCCATAGGACACTCGAATCAATCCGAATTTGAGTTAATCCTCCTATTCCATTCCAAAGTCATCTTTTACCTCTTCTTTGATTGGAGTAGCTGCAATCCGGACAAGCTACAAGCACAAAAGGCTCAATCAAAACATCACTCAATACAAGTCAAGGAATAGTGTAACCTCGATAACAAACTTTGATCACTTCTTCAACGATTCAAATTCTGTCAATTAAGGACTCCACGATCTGCAACTGAATCTGAAAGGAGATATAAAATAATTTCAAAGTCAATCCATCCAATTCAAAACATTCAAACTCAATTCCAACTCCTAAATCCAAAATCTCATCAATATAAACGATTGATATTCCAAAACTCAAACTGGCAGCATCACGACTATAACTGATCAAATCAGAAATACAGACAGCAGTACAACATCTCAAACAACTCATATCAATGCTAAAACCACAATAAAGGTTCAAACCCAACAAATCTCAAAACTCAAATTTTAGAATAAACTTCCAAAATTCCTAACAATTCTGAACTACGTCCTAATTCAAAACCGACTGAGAATAAACGATCAGAACTCTGCCAAGAACAACATTCTCGCAACTCAATCGATTCTAAAAACATCCGAAAAATAGAACGAATCTGATCGGAGAAATACTTACGATATAACGGAGCTCTTGCTGCCGTGATCGCTAATCTTCCTTCAAAATGAAATTCTATCGGACGGATCAAGCTCGGGATGAAATCTAGAAGCTTGAGAAATGTTGGAGGCGACTTCAATTGAGGGAGATGGCTTGGAGGGGAAGGAGATGAAGTTTCAGAAGTCAAAGGGCTTATAAATATCTATAAAAGTCCAAAATTACGTTTTAGTCCCTGAAAAATCCAAAATTTGCAAAAAGGACCCTGATCAAAATCAAGTCGGCTCTTGAACTCTTTAATCTCCGATTATCTCAAATAAAATCAATTAAGATAAATTTGGGGCGTTACATTAATTCTCTAGAATCAATTTTTAGCTCATTTTTATTGGATCATCCGACAAGAGGCAGGGAAACCATGTTACTTAAATGATGATTATGGTCGAACGAAAACATCAACACATTTTGAATGTAATTAGAGCCTTAGTGTTTAAGTCTAACATTCCACTAGAATATTGGGGTGATTGCATACTCACTTCAGTTTATCTCATTAATAGAACACCTTCTTCCTTTTTATCTAACAAAAGTCCTTTTCAACTTCTCTTTGATAAAAGCCCTTCTTATGATCATTTAAGAGTCTTTGGGTATTTATATTATGGTTCCACTCTTTCTTCTCATCGCCATAAATTTTCTCCACGAGCTATACGATCTGTGTTTTTGGGTTATCCACAAGGCTATAAGGCTTATAAGTTGTTAAATCTTGAAACAAATCAGGTCTATATCTCTCGTGATGTGATATTTCATAAGAATTCCTTACCTTTTAAAGATCAAGCTTCTATTACTCCAGACTTAGATTCCTTCTTTGATTCTGTATTTCCAGACTAGTCCACTGCTCCATCATCCTCTAAAGAAATTACACAATTTTGTCCAGAAAAACAACCATCTTTGACACGTTCTCATCGGGTTACACAGAAACCCATTCATTTGCGTGATTTTCATTGTTATGCTACTTCTTCTCTTACTTCACCTTTTTCTACAGTTCATCCTATGAACTTAGTGCTTAGTGATTAGAAACTTTCTAGTTCATATCACTCCTTTCTTCATAATGTATCTGCCATTCTTGAACTACAAACATTCGCTCAAGCTGCTGCTCAACCAGCGTGGTGTCAAGCCATGACTGATGAACTTAGAGAACTTGAAAACAATGGTACCTGGACCATTGTTTCTTTACCTCCTCAGAAAAGTGTTGTGGGTTGTAGATGGGTTTACAAGGTCAAGCTTAAAGCTGATGGTTCTTTGGAAAGATATAAGGCTCGTTTAGTTGCCAAAGGCTATACGCAACAAGAAATGATAGATTTTCTGGAAACCTTTTCTCATGTAGCCAAATTGGTTACAGTTCGAACCTTGTTGGCCTTAGCATCCATTCATGGTTGGTTTCTTATTGAATTGGCTATTAACAATGTTTTTTTTTGCATGGTGATCTTTTTGAAGAAGCTTATATATCTTTACCTCCAGGTTATCAACAAAAGGGGGATCTTTTACCCAATAATCTAGTATGTAAGTTGCATAAATCAATCTATGGGCTTAAACAAGTCTCAAGGCAGTGGTTTTTCAAGTTCTCTTCCACTTTAATGAGTATTGGTTTTGCACAAAGCTATGGAGATAATTCTCTGTTGTTAGAACACCTGGTTATATTTTTTTGGCATTGCTAGTATATGTTGATGACATTGTTATTGCCACCAACAATAAACAAGAAGCAGAAGATCTCAAAGTGTTCTTAAACAGTAAATTCAAACTGAAAGATTTGGGGGATTTGAAGTATTTTTTGGGCATAGAAATTTCAAGATCATCTCGTGGAATATCTATTTTTCAAAGGCATTATGCTCTTCAGTTGTTATCAGAAGCGGGACTCACTGTTTGTAAGCCACACATCACTCCTATGGAAATTAACATGAAGATTAATTGTGAGGAAGGAGAATTATTGCCTAATCCAATCGTGTATAGAAAACTTATTGGGCAGCTGCTGTATTTGACCATCACCAGGCTAGATTTAGCTTACTCCGTGAATAGGTTAAGTTTATTCGTTGCTAACCCAAGAGACACACACCTTCAAGCTTCTTATTCAGTACTTGAATATGTCAAAGGAACCATCGGCCAAGGGCATTTTAATAGCTCTAAGTCTTCTCTACAGCTTACTTTCTTTTCAGATGCTGATTGGGCAACCTGTACAGATACTCGTCGTTATATTACAGGCTTTTGTGTGCTTAATGGTGAATTTTTAATATCATGGAGGTCTAAGAAGCAACAAACGGTATCACGTTTATCTGCAGAAGCAGAGTATCGTTCCATGGCTAGTGCAACATGTAAAATTACTTGGATGTTGTCGTTGCTTAAGGATTTTCATGTTTCTCATCCTAATCCAGCTGTTTTGTTTTATGATAATCAAGCAGCAATTTATATTTTTCATGAGCGCACCAAGCATATCGAGGTCGATTTCCATGTAGTGCGAGAAAAGATTCAACAGGGTATCATCAAGGCTTTGCATATTGTTTCACATTTACAACTTGCAGACTTGTTCACCAAATCCTTATTGCCAAATCAGTTCCGCATATTGTTATCCATGATGGGTGTTCATAACATACACTCTCCATCTTGAGGGGGAGTATTAAAATACATCATAATAGAAACACGCTTTTAATGTACTGGGAAGGAAACTCGTACCTCTCTTGTAGTTTATATATAGATTTTTTGGCGGTTTTTATTTGTATTCTGAACCACTCAATTGTATTCAGTTGTATTACATTTTGGGTCTTTCCACTCGATTGAATCTCAATGAAGATTGTTGGTTTCTCCTTCCAATTTAGCAACTCTGATAATATTAAAAAATATATATTACTTTGTGACAATAATATTGTTTTAATATAGATAAAGAATCGGATCGATTTATCTCATAAATAGAATAAATCATCTAATTTGAGACTTGTCAATTTGGGTTGAGTTCTTGCAAGCATTCTATTCACCATATCATGTGACGAAATCATAGTGAGGGAAAATAAAAAAGGGCTTGGGCCCGATATTGTTTTTTGTGGAGAACCCAAAAGTTTGATGATTTTATTGAGATGTAATCAATTTTTCTTCAAATAGAATCCCTAGTCGTTTACCATAGACATATCTAGAACTCTATTTGTAATATGATTACAACTTGTTGTCAACTATAAGAGTGTGTTGGATTAAGAAGTCAAAAGAGAAAAAATATATTTTTTTAATTCATTTGATCCTGGTCACTTTACCTCTTTGGAAATATTATAATCGTCATACTGGACTTATTCTATATTAGTGAAAATTTTTTTTATATATAAAAAATGAACAAGTCAAAGACAAAATTCTCATTAAAAAAATTTATATAAATATGTATTGTGCGCATCGGAGTGCTAGTTTATATAATTTATTTTTTATTCATTATTCTTTGAGAACTATTTCAATTTTGATACCCTGGGAAATCCCCGGGTTGTCACCGAACCTGGTGCGGGCATGATGAGTCTCGGAGGATGGAAAGATGGCCTATGCAGATAGGCAGACAAGGAAGGAAATGTCGAGGATCCGAGATCGATGAGAAGAAATCTGGCCGAGGGCAGAGATAGTGAGGTGTGATAACTCGGGAACAAATCTATATTATGGAGGAAACTTGGTCAAGACATCGTGGGTCATTTCCCCGACAAATCAGGGGCACGTTCCCTCCCATGACCACACACTGGGGCATGACAAACAAGCATCATGGCCACTACTCGAGAATCTCGGAAAGATCATCTGTGGCATCCCGTATTTTTTGACATTTTCAAGAATTATGATACAAAAAATGTGGGGAACTTTTTCAAATACAACACTGTAGGGCTCGCATCGCGATTGCAAGTTCAATAAATCATGCATGAAATTAAATCTATATTAAATAAAACTTAAAAATATCATGACTCAAACATGCATAAAAGCTTTCAAACAAAAGATGCAACCTTACAATTAATAACTGGTTCTTATACGGGTACGCAAAAACTTCTAGTTACATACCAAAACCTGAACCGACAATTAAGATCTTATGTAAGAAGAAGAAACATGAGTTTCAATAAAATAAGCTTAGTGAGGAAAATACTTTTAACACGCCAATGAAACCAAGCATCGCACTTCCGAGACAAAACAAAATACATGGAAGACTATGAATCCAAAACATTGAAATATGTTTTCATGACACTGAAGTTGAAAATCATTAAATACAATTTAAACTCATTACCATCTAACCATGCCTCAAAATCTCATACGAAATAAAGATACATAAAGGGTTGTAATTTCAAAAGCATTAAAACCAATCGTCACGAGACTGTAGTTGAAAACACTTAGACTAAAACTTAACTTTAACTACTGTTTATGTAAAGCCCTGAAATTATTTAATTTTGATCCTAGTTTAAATTCTAATATTCTTAAATTATTTAGGATTGAAATTGAATTAATCTAAGGGCCAAGGACTAAATTGCAAATTATGGAGATTTGAGGGGCCAAAGTGCAATTGTTGGAATTAGAGGAGGACACTTGTTGCTTTAATAGATATGAACGTGTATATTGTATTTTTATTAGATTCTAGACTCAAGAAATCGAGAAACCAGATTTCCAACTCCATTCTTCATCTTTAATTTGTCATAGCGTAAGATCCGGTTATCCGAATTTAATTTCGGACATAGCGCAGCGATCCTCTTGCGACGAGCTTTGATTTAGTGTAAGTTTTATTCTGTTCAAGAATGTTTTGAAAATTAAATGTTGGCAGAAAATCAGAATCGAGAATGAATATGCACGTTTGAGCTTCTATGTATTGTTATATCGAAACGGAATCGAAGAACAGACAACGTATAACGTTAGTATGATTTCCAGCTATGTATCGAACCGATCGAGCGAGGTGCATATTTTTTTTAAAAAAAATTCTGTAGTTGCTTGAATGATCTTGATTTAATTATTTAAGCTTTTATTTATTGCCCTACTTTGAGATTAGCAACCCGAGGCCCCACAACAGGTGGTATCAGAGCTGATGTTTGCTCTTGGACCTAGATTGAAGTGAGTGAGCGGGGTAGATCGAGTCTTTCTGATTGTTTATTTATTCTTGAAGCATGTTTATTATCTGAACTGATTTACAGCTTTAAGAATTGCATGCTACCTGATTATCTGATGTGATTGGAAGCATGTTTTGACTGAGAATGAATTAGAACTCGATCTCGTGAGAAGACATGAAAATGCTAATCAGAGGAGGACTGAAAAAAATTTGTTATATCTGAGATTGAATTGTGTACTAATCTGTTTGATAATCAGATATGCCTCCTCGACAAGCACCAGTCACTAGACAGACAATTGCCATTCCTCCAGCAGAACCAGCACCGGTACCACAGATAGTGGCAGAACCTCCAAATGCCCAGGGTAGTACATCTGCTGATCCGATGGATGTGACTGCTACACCCATGGAAACTTTGTTAAAAATATTTCAATCCTTTAAACCTCCAACCTTGAAGGGGACTGAAACTTCTGTAGAGTGTGAGAGTTGGCTAGAGGATATTGATCAGCTATTCGATTCTCTTGATTATTTTGATGACCGAAAAATTCGATTGGTGATCCATCAAATGAATGAAGTGGCCAAGGGTTGGTGGATTTCTACAAAGAAGGCATTAGAGAATCGAGGTACGACTGTTATCTGGTTTGTGTTTAAAACTGCATTTTATCAGCGGTTCTTTCCAGTTTCCTATAGACAAGAAAAGGGAGCAGAATTTGCTAGTTTGTAGCAAGGACAGTTGAATATCGAAGAATATGTGGCTAAATTTACAAGTCTGTTGAAGTTTGTTCCGCATATTGCTGAAAATGATGAGGCTCAAGCGGATCAATTCATTAATGGGTTGAATTCGGATGCTTTTACTTTAGTAAATGCGGGAAGACCTAATAATTTTGCAGATGCATTGAATAGAGCGAAAGGGGCTGAAGCTGGGTTATTGAGACAACGAGGAGCACCATTTGTGCCACCACCAGTGAGACAACCCCAGGAACAGCCACAGATTCCACCACCACCCTGATTTGAAGGAGGAGGTAGCAGCAGTGGTAAGAAAAGTTTCTTTAAAGGGAAAGGAAAGCAGTTTAAGCATTTTGGTAGTAGCTCTTCAAGTTTTGGCGGATCCAAATAGTCTAAAGCTGGACAAAAGTTTAGTGGTTCTGATGTGTATTGTACCAAATGTGGAGGTCTTCATGCCAGTGACCAGTGTCAAGGAGTGTTTGGCAGCTGTCATATTTGTAATCAGATGGGACATTTTGCTAGAGTCTGCCCACAGCGTGGTGTTGGAAGTTCACAAGGTGCGGGATCATCAAGACCAATGGCTCAATCTGAGAGACAGGAATCTTCTGTTCATTCGTTCCAACCACAGACTCATCAAAAAAGTAGACAAGGTGGAAGCCAGATAGTGATTCAACCTCCGAGACAGCAGGGTCGAGTTTTTGCCTTGATTGAGGAGCAGGCACAGGCATCACCCAATGATGTGATAGCAGGTACTTGATCTCTTTGCGGCTATCCTGCTTATGTGCTAGTTGATACAGGAGCTTCTCATACCTTTATTTCTGAACAATTTGCGTTATTGCATTCATTACCCGTCGAACCATTATCTGTTATTGTATCTATTTCATCACCTTTGGGAAAATGTATAGTATCTATGAAATTAGTTAGAAATTGTACATTGTGGTATGACGGTAATGAGATAAAGATAGACTATATTGTGCTTGGCTTATCAGAATTTGATTGTATTGTTGGCATAGACATGTTAACCAAGTACATGGCTACAATTGATTGTGTTCAGAAGGTTGTACAGTTCAGACCTGAGATGACTGATGAATGGAGATTTTATGGTAAAGTTTCAAAATCTCGTATTCCTTTGATATCTGTTCTATCCATGACACATTTATTGCAGAAAGGAGCAGAGGGGTTTCTTGTATATGCGATATATGTGGTGAAAACTAGCCCGAAATTGGTTGATTTGCCAGTGGTTAGTGAATTTGCTGATGTCTTTCCTGATGAGATTCCAGGATTGCCTCCATTTCGAGAAATAGACTTCAACATTGAACTGATGCCAGGTACGGAACCTATTTCGAAAGAACCTTACCGAATGGTACCAGTGGAATTGAAAGAGTTGAAAGAACAGTTGGAAGATCTATTGTCTAAAGGGTACATTAGATCGAGTGTCTCTCCTTGGGGCGCACCAGTACTTTTTGTACAAAAGAAGGAGGAATCAATGAGTCTTTGCATCGACTACTGAAAGCTGAACAAGGCAACAGTAAATAATCGTTATCCTTTACCTCGAATTGATGATTTATTTGATCAGTTACAGGGTTTGTCGATATATTCTAAAATTGATTTGAGATCCGGCTACCATCAATTGAGAGTAAGAGATGAAGATGTATCGAAAACTGCTTTTCGAATGAGGTATGGTCACTTTGAATTCATTGTAATGCCGTTTGGTTTGACGAATGCTCCAACGGTATTTATGGGTCTTATGAATCGAGTGTTTCAGAAATATCTTGATGATTTCGTTATCATATTTATTGATGATATTCTGATTTATTCCAAGAACCTATGTGATCATGCTGACCATTTGAGAATAGTTTTGAAGACTTTGAGAGCAGAAAGATTGTATGCCAAGCTATCAAAATTTGAGTTTTGGTTGCGGAAGGTAGTATTTCTCGAACATATTATATTCGGAGACAATATTTCCTTTGATCCGAGTAAGGTAGAAGCAGTGATCAGTTGGCCTAGACCGACATCTGTACCAGAGATAAGGAGTTTTATGGGTTTAGCAGGTTATTATCGTCTCTTTATTAAAGATTTCTCGAGTATTTCCAAACCTATTACTCAACTCACATAGAAGAATGCACCATATATCTGGATTGAAGCTTGTGAAGACAGTTTTATTGAATTGAAGAAGAGGTTGACGAGTGCACCAATTTTGACTATCCCTTCAGGTACTGGTTATTTCCTTCTTTATTGTGATGCTTCTCACAGGGGACTAGGATGTGTGTTGATGCAGCGAGATCATGTTGTTGTTTATGCTTTGAGACAGTTGAAGCCACATGGAAAGAGATATCCAATTCATGATCTTGAATTGGAAGCCATCGTCTTTGCATTGAAGATTTGGCGACATTATTTGTACGGTTAGAAGTTTGAAATTTATTCTGATCATAAGAGTCTAAAATATCTGTTTACGCAATCTGAATTGAACATGAGACAACGAAGGTATGTGCTTTATCCTTATCTACTGTAGGTGTATCGAGTTTGATTGAAGATTATTGCATTTCTGGATTAACCTTTGAGACAGATATGAGGCCTATTCAAGTTTATGTGATTCGAGTTAAGCCTGAATTGTTGATTCGAATCAAGGAAGCACAGAAAAAAGATCAGAGTATTCAGAAATCCGTTGAAATGGTTAAGTCTGGACATCAATCTGAATATAAGGTTAGAGCTGATGATATCTTATATATGAATAACCGACTTGTTGTTCCAAATGTTTCTGATTTGAAACAACAGATATTGAAAGAAGCGCATTGTAGTAGATACAGTATTCATCCTGATGGCAGGAAAATGTATAGTGATTTGAAGAATCATTACTAGTGGAAACAGATGATATCAGACATCACTGAATACGTGTCTAGATGTCTGAATTGCCAACAGGTGAAGGCTGAGAGAAAGAAGACTGGTGGTCTGTTACAGAGTTTGTCAATTCCTGAATGGAAATGAGATCATATTTCTATGGACTTTGTGACGAAGTTGCCACATTCATCCCGAGGTTGTGATGCGATTTGGGTGATCATTGACAGGTTGACAAAATCAGCTTGTTTTATTCCATACCGAATGACATATCGACATGATCAGATGGCAGAAATATATGTCAGAGATGTGGTAAAATTGCATGGGGTGCCTAAATCTATTGTGTCTGATCGTGACCCTAGATTTACTTTTCATTTCTGGCACAGTCTGCAACAAGCTCTGGGTACTCGTTTGAACTTGAGTACTGCTTATCATCCTCAAACTGACGGACAGTCAGAACGAATGATTCAATCACTTGAGGATATACGTCAAGCTGTAGTACTTGATTTTAGTACTAACTGGCAAGAGTCGTTACCATTCGTGGAGTTCTCTTACAACAACAACTATCAAACTAGTATTGAGATGGCTCCTTTTGAAGCGTTGTATGGGAAGAAGTGCAGATCAGCGTTGTATTGGGATGATGTTACAGAGGTACCTGAGATTGGTCCTGATATGATTAGAGAAATGACTGACAAAGTGAAACTCATTCAGAAGCGAATGAATACAGCTCAAGACAGACAGGCAAATTATGCGAATGTGAGACGTCGACCTTTGAGTTTTGAGCAAGGAGACAGAGTATTCTTGAAAATTTCACCTTTCAGGGGAACTGTTTGATTTGGAAAGCGAGGGAAGTTGTCTCCAAGTTTTATTGGACCGTATGAGATTCTGGAAAATATAGGTGATCTAGTTTATCGACTTGCATTGCCTCCATCTTTATCAGGTATCCACGACGTATTCCATGTATCGATGCTGAGGAAGTATCAGCCTGATTTATCTCATATTATCCAAGTGGATGAAGCTGAACTTGATGACACATTGAGTTACTTCAAGAAACCGATTCAGATTCTCGATGGAAAAAAAAGGAACTCAGAAACAAGACTATTCCGTTGGTGAAAGTTCAGTGAAGTCGACATGGCAATGAAGAAGCGACATGGGAGACTGAAGAAGACATGAGACAGAGGTTCCCAGATTTATTTCACTGATATGAGATCTTATTCAGTATTTCTGTTATTTCTTTATCTTATGTATGTACAGATTGCTTATGAATTTGAGGACGAACTCATGTCTTAGAGGGGGAGAAATGTAAAGCCCTGAAATTATTTAATTTTGATCCGAGTTTATTTAATTTGAGAATATATGGAGTTTAGATTTAATCTCTAATATTTTTAAATTATTTATGATTGAAATTGAATTAATCTAAGGGCCAAGGACTAAATTGCATGATAGTTGTGTTTTTGTTGCATTTGTTAATGTCATTTTGTTGTTTTTTTGCATTCGTTTATGAGTTTTAATTATGTATTTTGTTCGTATTTCATATTCTGTTTTTGCATGATGTGTTTCCGGGTATTTTGGTTAGGTTGTGTGTTTTGGCGGATACATTGACAAAATTTTGGAGCAATGGAAATGCTGGAATTATCCTGAAGAAAAGTGCTCGATCGATCTGCAGCTTTCAACCGATCGAGTGGAGAATGTAAATGTGAAGACAGTAGGCTCGGGTATTCTTGGCCGATCAATCTACAAGATCTTGCCGATCGAGAGGCGCGCGGAAATTACAAAACAGTAAGGTGCCATATTTTTGCTCGCTCGATCGGTCAATGTTTACCGATCGAGCGAGCGTCATTGTTCGGGAAAGAATTGTTAAATTTGGAAGCTCTTTTATTTTGAACTCTAGCTTTTGTTAGGCTTTTAATTCCGTTATTTAGAGAGAATTCTCAGACTTGGATATTCTCTTTGGCAGCTAGGTTTTGTATAACAATGTTCTCTCAAGTTTTCTTCCTTTTTTTTTGAATTTTTCTTGAGTTTTTCATGAATCGTTGTAGCTAAAATTTTATACTTGGTTGAGGGAGACAAGCCCTTGATTTTTTTTATTCATGAGATTCGATTTTCATGGTTTAATCCTTATTGAGTATCAATAGTTGATCTGTTTTAATTCATGCTTGTATGTGAAATTTTCGGATTGACCATCTTAGGATTTCATCATACAAACTATAGCTAAATTAGAATTCAAATCCATAATTGTTTGAATTAACTAATTTGCGAAGCAACTACGTCTGATATTTTCTGCTGTTGAATTTGTTAAATTGTAGGAACAACTCTTGAATAGATTAAATACAATCATTGGATTTGTGTTGTCTAGATTTATCAGTTTTACTCGTTTGAATGCTACTTTAAATTTAAATCTAGATAGCTGGAATCCGGGTTGATTTATTGGTAAGGGTTAATTTAGAAAACTGGTGTCTAATTAACTAAGATTAAGGTGAAACAGGAATTTGATTTTAGATGATGAATATTTGATAGGATTAATTATTTTTAGGGAATCGATGATTGAATGAATAAATATCAAGGGTGTAGTCGACCGATACCAAGGCTTGTCTCTTATTGATTTCTCAGTTTAAATCTCAATCTTGCATAATAGTGATAATATTTCTCTAATTGCTTAATTTTTCAGTAGTTAATCCCAAAACTTAAAAAAACCCCCTTTAGTTTATTTAGAACACATTAAATTTCCCTTTTTTCATGGGAACGATCCCTACTCACACTACTGCATATTCTTGGTTATCTGATTGAGTTGGGTAATTTGGGCGTGACGCGACTTAGCGCTGCCAAATTTTGGCGCCGTTGCCGGGAACGGTGCTTAATTTATTGTGTTCTTTCTCTTTTTATTTTGTTTTGTTTAAATCTCACTCTCTTCTCTTTTCTTTGTTTCTAGTTCTCTCTCGTTCATGCTTTCAGGTGATTTTGCAGAAGAAGACTTTCTCTACGACCCGGAGATCAAAAGGACTTTGCACAGGCGAAGGAGAGAACTTCATAGGCAACAAAAAGAGGAAGAGATTCGTACTGAAATTCCAGAAGAAGATATGGCTGATAATGCAAATATGAGTCTTAGACAATTGGGCACTCCTGATCCCAATCAACAACCTTTATGCATTACTTTTCCTACATTAGAAAATAATGCTACTTTTGAGCTTAAATCTTGATTGATTCACTTATTGCCTTCTTTTCATGGTCTTGCATGTGAGGACCCTAATAAAAACTTGATGGAATTCCATGTAGTTTGCATAAGTATGAAACCTCATGGAGTGACAGAGGAGCAGATTCAGCTGAGAGTCTTTCCTTTCTCTTTGAAGAGTGCTGCTAAGGATTGGTTATATTACTTACCCTCTGGTTCTATCACAACTTGGACGGAGATGAAAAGAATATTTTTGGAAAAATATTTCCCAGCCTCTAGAGCTGCGAACATCCGAAAGGAAATCCATGGAATCAAGCAATACTCAGGGGAATCACTGCATGAATACTGGGAGCGGTTCAAGAAGCTTTGTTCTAGCTGTCTGCAGCACCAGATAAGTGAAAATCAATTGATTCAATTTTTATATGAAGGTTTGTTACCTCATGACAGGAGTATGCTAGACATAGCCAGTGGAGGAGTTTTTGTGGATAAAACTCCGGTACAAGCGAGGAATCTGATAGAGAATATGGCTGCCAATTCTCAACAATTTGGCACAATCAGGAATGAGCATGTACCAAAGAAGAACAGTGAGGTAAATGTCTCTTTCCTTGAGCAACAATTAATTGAATTGATGTCTCTTGTGCATCAGATGGCTGTAGGGAATGGACAAACTGCAAAGGCATGTGGTATCTGTGCTGCAATGGGACACGCCACTGATATGTGTCCTACACTTCAAGAGGAATCAGTCGAACATGTTAATGCTACTGGCGGATTTCTTGGACCACCATAGCAGAAGTATGATCCATATTCCAACACGTACAATTCGGGCTGGAAGGATCATCCAAATCTGAGATACGGGAACCCTCAGGAAAATCAACCTAGACCTCAAGAACCACCGCACAATCAAGCGTATAGGCCACCGTATCCTCCACCACAACAGCGTCCACAGATTCCAGCACCAGGTGAGTTTCTTGAAAACATAGTTAAGGATCTTGCAACTAATACTTTGTCTTTCCAACAGGAAACCCGAGCAAGCATCCAGAACTTGAACACACAAATGGAGCAACTCGCCACTGCAATCAACAAGTTGGAATAATAGAATTCCAACGTTTTACCATCACAAAAAATTCCAAACCCAAGAGAGAACGCAAGTGAAATTACTCTGAGGAATGGGAAGGAGTTGAAAATCAAGGAGAAAGAAGTTGATGGTTCGCCCAAGGAGAAGATACAAGAAGAACCGAAGGTGAATGATGGAGAAGCATCCAAGGAAGAAGCGCCAAGAGGTAAGTTTCCTCCCCTTTCTGAATATAAGCTTGTTGCACCTTTTCCATTAGCACTTAAGGAGTCTAGGAAAGATGAAGGGATAAAGTAACTTTATGAGACTTTTCGTAGATGTGAGGTGAATATTCCGTTGCTAGATGCTATTAAGCACGTACCTCGATATGCAAAGTTTTTGAAGGAATTATGCCCAGCGAAAAGGAAACAGACACTGAAGGGATGTCAAAAATTGGAGCTTGGTGAGAACGTATCTGCTGTGATCCAAAGGAAATTACCCGCAAAATGCAAGGATCCAGGTATGTTTTATATCCCATGCACTATAGGGAATGTTAGACTTGAGAAGACCATGTTGGATCTAGGAGCATCAATAAATGTTATGCCATATTCTATTTATGCATCCTTGAAACTTGGTCCATTGAATAAAACTGGAATTGTTATTCAGTTAGCTGATAGGTCTAATGCATACCCTAGGGGAATAGTTGAAGATGTGTTAGTACAAGTTAATAACTTGGTATTTCCTGCGGATTTTTATGTGCTTGATATGGAAAATAGTGATCATAATAGTCCTATTTTATTAGGCAGACCATTCTTGAAAAATTCCATGACTAAAATTGATGTTCACAGTGGCACACTCACTATAGAATTTGATGGAGAGGTTGTGAAATTCAATATTTATGATGCCATGAAATTTCCTGACAGTAATGATTGTGTATATTCTATTGATATTGCGGATTACTTGGCACAAGATTATTGTGAGCATGAAGGAAAAGATGAGCTAGAGGTGGCCATTTTTGCACCTATTCAGCAGGATGATGGAACTGGATTCAATGAAGAAGTGAAAGAGATTGAGAGAATTCTGAACAATGCTCCTGAACTACCTCAGGCAGGTAATGTTTCTTATTTATCTTTACCAATCTCTAATACTCGGCGCCTTTCATCTGTTTTGCAGGAACCAGTGGTTGAACTGAAGACGCTTCCCAAACATCTTAAGTATATTTTCCTTGGAGAAGGAGAAACATTACCAGTCATTATCTCCAACAGTTTGGAAGATGAACAAGAAGAGAAATTGATCAAAGTGCTAAAGGAGAACAAGACTGCTATTGGGTGGACCATAGCAGACATCAAGAAAATTAGCCCTTCTACATGCATGCACAGGATTTTGATGGAGGAAGGAGCGAATCCCTCACGTCAGCCGCAAAGAAAGTTGAACCCACCGATAATGGAGGTGGTGAAGGCTAAAATTCTGAAACTCCTTGAAGTTGGAGTCATTTACCCGATTTCTGATAGTCAATGGGTCAGCCCACTCAAGAAAACCGGGATAACTGTGGTGAAGAACAAGGATGATGAATTGGTTCCCACCCTAATTCAAAATGGGTGGAGGGTTTGTATAGATTATAGGAAGTTAAATGCTGGAACCCGAAAGGACCACTTCCCTTTACCCTTTATTGATCAAATGATTGAACGTTTATCATATCATCCATATTATGTTTTCTTGATGGTTATTCTGATTATTTTCATATTGCTATTGCGCCAGAAGATCAAGAAAAGATGACATTCACTTGCCCGTTCGGCACCTTTTCATATCGACGGATGCCCTTTGGACTTTGCAATGCACCGGCCACTTTCCAACGGTGTATGGTTAGTATCTTTTCTGATTTCAATGAGAATATCTTAGAAGTTTTTATGGATGATTTCACTGTCTATGGTGATTCATTCGAAAAGTGTCTATCTAACCTTACTCTTGTTCTTAAGAAATGTGTCGAAACCAACCTAGTTCTAAATTCTGAAAAGTGTCATTTTATGATTGGGCCAGGTGTTGTGTTAGGTCATGTTGTTTCATCTAAAGGAATAGAGGTAGACAAAGCTAAAATTGATATTATTCAGTCTCTCCCTTATTCCACATGTGTGCGGGAAGTGCACCCTTTTCTTGGCCATGCAGGTTTCTACGGGAGATACATTCAGGATTTTGCCAAGATCGCATTCCCCATGTGCAAACTGCTGCAGAAAGATGTCTCGTTTGAGTTTGATGAACCATGCAAAAAGTCTTTTGACAAACTCAAGGACTCATTGACTTCTACACCAATAATCCAACCACCGGACTGGAGCAAACTATTTGAGATCATGTGTGATGTCACCGATTATGCTGTGGGCGCAGTTTTGGGCCAAAAAGTTGGGAAAGCATCGCATGCTATCTACTACGCTTTGCGTATCCTGAACGATGCCCAATGGAACTACTCCACCACTGAAAAGGAGCTCTTGGCTGCTGTTTTTGCATTAGAAAAATTTCGCTCTTATTTACTTGTTGCTAAAGTCATTGTTTATTCTGATCATGCAGCTCTTTGTTTTGTGATGGCAAAGAAGGAGGCAAAACCAAGGCTAATAAGATGGATACTGCTTTTGAGCGAATTTGATGTGGAAATCAAGGACAAAAGAGGAACCGAGAATCGAGTTGCAGACCACTTGAGCCGTCTAGTTTACATCGATGAGGAGCTGAGCTTGTGTGAAGAATTTCTTGATGAGCAACTGTTTTCAGCGAGCACGGAATTACCCTGGTATGCAAATATTGTAAATTATTTAGTTACTAAAGGGTTTCCCTCTGAATTTTCAAAGGCGCAAAAGGACAAAGTGAGAAGCGGTGCTAAGTATTTTGTGTGGGATGATCCATACTTGTGGAAACACTGTGCTGATCAAGTCATATGACGATGTGTACCGGCAAGCAAGGTAATCCCTATTCTCACGTTTTGTCATTCTTATGCGTGTGGTGGCCATTTTGGAGCAAAAAGGACAGAAAGAAAGGTGTTGGACTGTGGATTTTTCTGGTCATCCTTATTTTGCGACGCTTACATTTTCTGTAAGTCGTGCGCTCAATGCCAGAAGACAGGTAATATATCCCAACGTAAGGAGATGCCCCAGCAACCTATTTTAGTTTGTGAAATCTTTGATGTTTGGGGCATCGACTTCATGGGACCTTTTCCAAGTTCATATGGATATATATATATATATATATATATTACTTGCTGTGGACTATGTCTCGAAATAGGTGGAAGCAAAGGCCACCCGTACTGATGATTCTAAAGTTGTTGCAGAGTTTATCAAGCACAATCTTTTCTCTAGGTTTGGGATTCCACGAGCCATCATCAGTGATAGAGGAACGCACTTCTGCAACCAAAATATGGCCAGTTTGTTAAAAAAATACCATGTGACACACAAGATCTCCACTGCATACCATCGACAATCCAATGGTCAAGCTGAGGTGTCGAACAGAGAGATCAAGTCCATCCTAGAAAATACCTTGAATCCTACAAGAAAGGACTAGAGCTTGCGCTTGGATGATGCCTTGTGGGCTTATAGATTCGCGTTCAAGACACCGATTGGAATGTCCCCATATCGGCTGATTTTTGGAAAACCATGCCATCTACCAGTAGAATTGGAGCATAGAGCCTATTGGGCTATTAAAAACTTTAACATGCAGATGGATGAGAGTGGCGAGCACCGGAAATTGCAGTTGCAAGAATTAGAGGAGATACGCAATGATGCTTATGCCAGTTCAAAGATCTACAAAGACAAGACAAAGGCCTTCAACGACAAGATGATTTCTAGACGCGAATTCGAAGTCGGTCAAAAGGTTTTGCTCTATCACTCACGACTTGGGTTATTTCCAGGTAAGTTGCGTTCCCCTTGGAATGGTCCGTTTGTTGTCACTAATTTCTTTTCCCATGGTGCAGTTGAAATTCAGAGCTTGGACACATCCAAAACATTCAAGGTGAATGGTCATCGGCTTAAGCACTATTATGAAGGAGTCCAAGCGAATATAGGGGAGGACGAGCATGCTATCACTCTAGATGCTCCAACAATGTTTAAATTGCGGCATGCAGTCGAGCTATAGACTGACTATAAATTTAGCGCTGGCTGGGAGGCAACCCAGTGTTCTTCATTTCCTTTCCATTATTTTATTTTAGCATTTTTTGTTGCCCCTTTCTTTATTTTTTTTGTTTTTTGGAAAATATAAAAAACCAAAAAGATTTTGAATTTTTTTATCTCGCTCGATCGGCAGACTTTAACCGATCGAGCGAGTGCTGTTTTTGAGCAGGCAGCAAGTTGGTACTTTTTTCTCGCTCGATCGGTCACATCCTACCGATCGAGCAAGAACTTTTTTATACGGAGGCAGTGAGTTGGTTATTTTCTCTCGCTCGATCGGTCACATTTTACCGATCGAGCGAGAGCACTTTTATGTTGGACAAAAAGTTGGGTTCTTTGTGTCGCTCGATCGGTCACATCTTACCGATCGAGCGACACCCTTTTTACGCGAATTAAAACATGATTTCCCCCTTCTCCCCTCTCTCATTCTATCTTATCACCCTTTTCTTCTCTTTAAATCCCTAAATTCCCAAAACCCTTCTTCTATAATTCTCTCACCCGAATTTCATCTTGCTCCGCAGGGATTCAATCGGAGGCCACACCACTACGCTTCGCTCATCACTTCCGGGCATCTTCTCCACTTTCCGGCCTCCTTCTTCGGCCGTCTGTCACCGCCGCACTGACCGCCGCTCTGAATTTTCTAAGTTTAAGGGCACAACCACCGATCATTATCAACAGTCGTGCACTTTCGTCGGCTTTCCTCGTCTCTGATCGGCCGCCACAGTTCTAGGAATCTACCGGAATTTTGTCTGCACACAAGGTGTTCGACGAATTGCTCCTACTCTTATTTGTGTCATCTTAGTACTTCTACATGGGGCCTAAGCGAGCTAGAGTCACCGGAGAGTCATCCTCGCAAGGAGCAGCTAGGGCATCCAACACGTCCCACAACCTCGTCGGGCACTTTGTCAATCAAGCGGCGCGTGATTGCTACGATCACGCTAAGGTACACCGCTCTCCCATACCCGAGCGTGGATTCGAATTGTCATTTAGTGATAGTGAAGTCTTTCGGTTTATTCAAGACCATGGTTGGGAAACTTTTTGCAAGCAACCTCCTCCCGCTGTCTTATCCATTTTCCATGAATTTTATGCTAATGCCGCGGAGAGGATGGATAGTAAAGCTTTTGTCCGGGGAAAATTGGTCTTTTTTACTTCTCAGGAGTTGAATTCTTTGCTGGAAACACCGGAGGTCGATGATTCTCTTTATCAGAGCCTCAAACTCGACCCAAATGTGGACGAGTTACTTAAGCAACTGACCTATTATGGAGCTGCGTGGGTTGACCCTATTTCCTCACTGCATTTTAAGGAACGCTATTTGTGCGTGATTTCGGCTACTTGGTATGCTTTTTTGACTCGGTGTATGATGTCGATATTGCATTCTAGTGAAGTCAGTCTTGAACGTGCTCTACTCCTCTACGCTCTTGATATGGGTTGGCCAGTTGATGTGGGACGAGTAATCCATAGCGAGATCCACCGGCCCATTTCTTCCACCGCCGTGGGTCTTTAATTTCCAATGATTATCACTGCTTTATGCATCCGTGTCGAGGTTTCCGTTCGTCCTGACGAAGAATGATTGCAACCTAAGCACCCAATAGACTCCGCCGCTATCGAGGCCAAGAGGGCTTATCGCATTAAGCACTTTGTGCAAGACGGACGTTTTTATCATCCTCCGGAGGCCCCAAGACCACCTCAGCCACCTCGTCGCTCTCAATTCGATGCCATTCGTGAGCTTACCACCTTCGCCCATCACCAAGATGCATATAATACTGTGGAGGCTCACAACTCGCAAGCTGTGGATGCTTTGTTGAGGAATCTCACTTTGCATTTTGGCCATGACCCGACTTCCATTCCTGCTGATCTACCCTATCCGCCACGCTTCCCGTTCCAGTATGCCGCTCTTGTTCCTCCGCCTGAGATTGAAGAGGAGGACGACGCCGACCGCTAGACCAGGGCAGTTTTGTTTTTCATTTTTTTTCATTGCATTATGTTTAGTTCTTTGTTGTGTTTTGTGTTTGAGGCATTGAGGGCAATGCTTCATTTAAGTGTGGGTGGGTGTATTGCATTTGCATGCATGAGTGTTGCATTTGTTCGAGTTTATTTTTGCCTTTAGTGTGTTGTTGCATTTCATTTGTGATTTGTGTGCGTTATTATGTTATTATGTTTGTGTGTCGTACGAATCAGTTGAGGATGAGATTTTTAGCCTATGATGATGAAATTATGTTGAGAAATTGAAAAGTTTTGGAAACTTTTACTCTTGATCCGATTTGAGAAACCTTAGGTTGTTTGTTGAATATTCCAAGCATGCTTGTTTAACCAGTGAAGTGTAGCGATGTATTAGATACTGTGGATGTCTGTTGGACCATTGCACGACAATAGGTGTTTGTGGAACTTGATGGTTCTTGAGTATCGATGATCTTGTTGATATGGCATTTACTCTCTTGGGAACTTTTAAAAACAAACTTTTATAACATGTTTATGACATTGACTCCATCCGGGTTGCGAGCAAGATGTTTGAAATCCTATTCGTCTTGTTTGTGGCTAAGTTTGCGGATAAAATGGGGTTATATCTTTAAAAAAAAGAAAAAAGAAGAAAAAAATTAAGCAAGATATCAATTCAATCCGGGCTTGGAATGTGAATGAAATCCTATTCACTATTTCATAGCTAAGTATGCGGGTAATTATTGGGACTGTAAAAGAAATAAAAAAAATTGATGCGTAAGCTGCTTAAGAGAGTTTGTGTTTGTTGATGGATTGTTGGGAAGAGAGTTCTTGATTGTGAGACTTTCACTGAATTGTTTTTCGGTCGGCGAACAGTCTTGAAACTTTGTCTTTTGAAGTTGCATGTAACTGGGGTAACATGTCACACACACACGTTTGCATTCGACTAAAGGTATATCATTGATGATCGAGAGTGGTTGAGAACTTGTTTTTAGATGAGAATCTTTTTTGAGGCTATATTATGCATGATCGTCCTTGCTTATGTGTTTGTTTTGTTTCATTTTGTTTTGCATGACTTACTCGCTGGGAGAATTTGATAGTTGTGTTTTTGTTGCTTTTGTTAATGTCATTTTGTTGTTGTTTTGCATTCGTTTATATGTTTTAATTATGTATTTTGTTCGTATTTCAAATTCTGTGTTTGCATGATGTGTTTCCGATTTTGTGGTTAGGTTGTGTGTTTTGGCAGATACATGGACGGAATTTTGGAGCAATGGAAATTCTGGAATTATCCTGAAGAAAAGTGCTCGATCGATCTGCAGCTTTCAACCGATCGAGCAAAGCATGTAAATGTGAAGACAGTAGTCTCGGGTATTCTTGACCGACCGATCTGCAAGATCTTTCCGATCGAGCGGCGCGCGAAAATTACAAAACAGTAGGGTGCCATATTTTTTCTCGCTCGATCGGTCAATGTTTACCGATCGAACGAGCGTCGCTGTTTGGGAAAAAATTGTTAAATTTGGAAACTCTTTTATTTTGGACTCTAGCTTTTGTCAGGCTTTTAATTCCGTTTTTCAGAGAGAATTCTCAGACTTGGATATTCTCTTTGGCGGCTAGGTTTTGTATTACAATTTTCACTCAAGTTTTCTTCCTTTCTTTTGAATTTTTCTTGAGTTTTTCATGAATCGTTGTAGCTAAACTTTTATACTTGGTTGAGGGAGACAAGCCCTTGATTTTGTTTATTCATGAGATTCAATTTTCATGGTTTAATCCTTATTGAGTATCAATAGTTGATCTGTTTTATTTCATGCTTGTATGTGAAATTTTTGGATTGGACATCTTAGCATTTCATCATACAAGCTATAGCTAAATTGGAATTCAAATCCGTAATTGTTTGAATCAACTAATTTGCGAAGCAACTACGTTTGATATTTTTTGCTATTGAATTTGTTAAATCGTAGGAACAACTCTTGACTAGATTAAATACAATCGCTGGTATTTGTGTTGTCTAGATTCATCAGTTTTACTCTTTTGAATGCTACCTTAAATTTAAATCGAGATCTCTGGAAACCGGGTTGATTTATTGGTAAGGGTTAATTTAGAACGCTGGTGTCTAATTAACTAAAATTAAGGTGAAACAGGAATTTGATTTTCGATGATGAATATTTGATAGGATTAATTATTTTTAGGGAATCGATGATTGAATGAATAAATATCAAGGGTGTAGTCGACCGAAACCAAAACTTGTCTCTTATTTATTTCTCAGTTTAAATCTCAATCTTGCATGATAGTGATAATATTTCTCTAATTGCATAATTTTTCAGTAGTTAATCCCAAAACTTAAAAAAAACCCCTTTAGTTTATTTAGAACACATTAAATTTTTCTTTTCTCGTGAGAACAATTCCTACTCACACTACTACATATTCTTGGTTATCTGATTGAGTTGGATAATTTGGGCGTGACGCGACTTAGCGCTTCCATTGCAAATTATGGAGATTTGAGGGGCCAAAGTGCAATTGTTGGAATTAGTGGAGGACACTTGTTGATTTAATAGATATGAATGTGTATATTGTATGTTTATCAGATTCTAGACTTAAGAAATCGTGAAACCATATTTCCAACTCCATTCTTCATCTTTAATTTGTCATAACCTAAGATCCGGTTATCCGAATTTAATTCCAGACATAGCGCTGCGATCCTCTTGCGACGAGCTTCGATTTGGTGTAAGTGTTATTCTGTTCCAGCATGTTTTGAAAATTAAATGTTGGAGGAAAATCAGAATCGAGAATGAATATGCATGTTTGATCTTCTATGTATTGTTATATCGAAACCGGATCGAATAACGGACAACGTATAACGTTAGTATGATTTCCAGCTATGTCACGAACCCTTGTACTTCTGATTATGCTAAGATTTGATGATATTTTTGTTGTATGAGTTGTATATGATTGTTGGATTGAATTCGGTTATCGATTTTTAGTCGTTACTCCACCGGTTCAAAAATTTGATCGAGTTTAAATAGTGATTGATTGAATTTGATAGGATTCCATTGCTGATATATATGGTGTATGATCACTTCATTTCAGCTTTGACAAGAGATTGATCGACTCGAGAACTTCGAATTCGAACCGAGGAAGAATTGCTTGAGATTTGATGCGTCTACGAGAAGAACGAGAAGGTATAAGACAACATCGAGAGTCAGGGATTTGAACTCGAGAATGAAGCTTCTTGAGTTATTCCTCTAAACCACATACTTGGTTTATTGTTTCTTATTGATGTTGTCGATCCATTTCAGGTAGTAGATCTTTATTTGATATGATATGATATGATATGATATGATATGAGATATGAATTGATTCTTATGTCAAGGTCTGATATGACCTTATTTTCTAGTCCGATGGGACGAAGATAGATGGATATACATGTCAAGATCGTATACGAATCTTGATGGCAAGACTGTGATAGGAATCAATTCTTTATATATGCGTTATATTACTCTATTCTTGAGTTGATATGTTTAGAGTCGATATGATTTTATTTTAACGCATGTATATTTTGATTATACTACGAGTTATATACTCACCGGATGTTTTCGGCTGTTGTCTTGTTTTGTATGTGTGCATAACAACAAATGGCGCAGGAGCTGGCCAGAATCGACGTGGGTAGCTCGAGAGAGAGTCTATAAGTGTGGACTCGGGTTGTTGTAGCTGAATGATGTAGTTAGAAGCCTTGCAAGCATGATAGAATACGTCTGGCATGCTGTAGTTGAAGTTTACTTTGAACATGTTGGTAGTTATGCTTTTGTAGCCTTTAAACTTGTAGTTTGATGTAAGAAAGCTTGAAACTTGTACTTGAACTTGACTCATATGTATATACATGCTTTGGTATTGAGTTAGCATGCTTTGGAATTGATATAGGTTGTGAAAATATGATTTGAGCAACTTTTGACAGCAACAGAATTCTGCAGATTTTCGAGCAGAATGTGCTCTCTCGATCGGTAGTGTTTGACTGATCGAGCGAGGCCAGTTATATTCTATGTATATCAAACAATTAAATAATCGAGGTATGTGGAAAAATAATCATTATTTTTTAAGTGATATTGTATGTATATCCAATCCAAAAAAAAACGAACGGTCATTTTAGTTGAAAGCAATAAAATAAAAATAGAGAGGATATGAGCTTGGATAATACATACTAATATATATTGATTTTTTTTTTAAAAAAAAAGGTCGGGTACCCAAACCCGATCGGGTAGTAATTATACTACCCGACACCAACCCGAAAAGCGTACCCAAACCCGATTTTTTTAAAAAATAACCGACCCGATCGGATAAAACTAGATCGGGTCGGGTCGGATAACCGATACCCGACACTAAATGCCCACCCTAATTCCTTGTACTGTCCAGATTAATTTGCAGTTTATATTCTATAAAGTAGCCAATTATTCCACAGGATGCATGACTTTATATCTTTTCATTTTGTTTCTAGACCAATTATTTCAGCATAATTTTCGAGAACCCTTCATATCTTTTCAAGAAATTAAACCAATCTTTTATTATCTTTTCAGATTTTTCCTACGAATTCAAGCAAAGCCATTTCCTCTTTTGATCTACGGTGCCTAAAAAAAATGAGATCGCATCTTACAATTTGTCTACTAGGATAAATTAAAATTTAATACCTTACATTTCAACTTCTAATCATTTCGATTATATATCCTTCAATTATCCTATCATTTGAACCAAACAGTACCTAAACATTAGGAATCAGAAAAATTAGATCATACTACCGCATGCTATACATCAACATGCAACTTCTCTTTATTCATCAATTTTTTAAAGGCAATAATTACCCATCACCATCCTAGTGGCGCTGACAACCTCATTCACATAATCAATACCTTGCAGCATTGTTTTGAAATCTTAAACTAGCTCAAATGACTGAATCAGCATTCTCTCCCAATTCCCAAAGAACGTGAGGAATTTGTGGAGAGTCGTGACAAGGTAGAAGGAAGATTACAGGAAAAAAGAGGAAACTGATTGCTGCTTTGGATCATGTCAACCAGATAAGTCGGGCATCGTGTTAGCTTAAAGCTAAGGATTTTGGCTTCTTATGCAAGGAGAGTTAGGCAACAAGAACTCCTCAAAACATTTGAAAAATCAACCATTTCCCCAAGTCAGCTCATAAATAGATTGTATACAATCATGTTTTCTTATCATGTGACCAGTGAGCAGCTCATTAAGTAACTAAAGAGGTGGAACAGAGCGCGTCAATCTACAAGGTTAACCGAGTTTATGAAACATCATATGCAAACTGCACCTTTGTTCTTCAGTCGAAAACAACCAATGGATACAACCCAAATGTTTTAAACTGCATACAGGCTCAAATTCCACTGCAACATTTCATTTTTCCAGTTCTCAGATTGGAGATGGACATCTTTTGAAACCTATCACATCCCATGAAATTAGCTACATGGCAATCACCAGCCTATAGCAAATCTCGTTAATCAATCGCACAAGACAAATTTCGTTAATCAGTCGCACAAGACAGACTCTCCTACACCAATTCTGTCATCTTCATCAGAGCAATCCGAAGAACTACTAACATCTAAAACACCATCCAACTCTTCTCCAGTCCCACCATTTTCCTTGATCTGAAAATCGACCCCCATGTAATCTCCTCTAACACCCCTCATATCATCCTCCTCTCTTCCCCTCCTGTAATGAATTAACTCCTTATCTATTCTTGCTTTTCTTGGACTCATCAACACCAACTCGGCCAACTTTCTCCGAGCCAAATATAACTCATTCGGCTCCACCAACTCCCCCTTCTTATACGCCTCCCTCAAGAAAACAGTGTGAAGCTTCCCCTGATTCCCCCTAGTCGAAATGTAAAATATCCCCTGATGTTGGAGCAAGAATTCCTTCAGCTTCTTTGGCAAATCCAATGCCATCCTAAAATGCGCGATTCTCTCCAATGTTATCTTCTTCTCCACGGTTAATGAGAGCAATTCGTGAATCATTGCCACCGCTCTCTTCTCCATCCTCTTCTGTGCCTCCAAAGACCTCAAGTCATATCCTGACACGTTCTCGTACGGTGACCAATATGGGAACCTCTGCCATTTCCAAACTGCAATCTTGTAATACTTCCCAATCTTAAACCCAGGAGGAAAATTAACAATAAACGAAAACCGAACATCCTCTGCATCAGCGCCCTTCTCTCTGTACTCTCTTTCCCTCGCTTTCTCAATCTCAGAAACACCTAAATTTTCATTTCTTTCCACCATTCCGATATACTTGTTCCTAGTCTCATCAGCATCAAACAGTCTAAAATAATCCGGGTACTTCAAAATTACTGAATACTCGAAGTCATCCGGTAAACCAAACTCTTTGCGGGCGATCCGAACATGTTCTAACCTAATCCGACCCGTGTTAGACATCAAAAGCAACTTTCTAATACGGGTCACCGCTTCCGGTACTTGATTCAAAAGAGCTTCGTTCTCCCGCTGAATTTGTGAGATAGCTTTCCTGGTCAGCCGGCAATAGAGAATTCTCTGCACCGGGTGTTCAAATACCTCGAAAACGTGGGGGAATTTGAGGATAAACCGACCTGCTTCAAGCTGCTTAAATCCGATTCGGCGAGATAGTGAGTCCAGGCGTGAAGTGGAAATCATTTTGTTGGGTTGTGAGAGGATCAGCTCTTGGAATCCGAGGACTTTGCGCATCTTCTTCTCGACTTCCATGTAATCATCGTAGCCGTGGTCTCGGATTCGAACCTGCTTCTTGGGGATGGATGTGGATTGGGACATGGTTCGGATAAGACTTTTGGACACAGAAATCTTTGAAGCGTATGAAATTATGGCCCGCATTTCGGCGAGGCAAGGGTTTCTTTGGGGGTTAGGGTTTTTAATTTTGAAATTTGGGATTTGTGGACGGTTTAGCGGAGGAGACGATGGAAGGGCAACGTCGGAATTAGAAGAAATATTGGGTGCTTCCTTGGAATTTGAACAGAGTTCAGTGGTGAAAATGTAGTTAATGAATTTGACAATAAGAGGGCGTTTGGCAGAGCTTAAAAGCTCTTTCCAATAGCTTATAAGTTGTTTTAGAGCTTTTAACCTTTGAAAATGTGTTTGGATTAGATACCGCGTAGAATTTGAATATAAATGAGGAAAGAGAAGACAAAGACTGTTAGGAATCAATCAAACAAATTTCATATACCAGAGAATTCACACACATAGCAATAACAAAAACACAATCCCAGAAGACAAATAAAATCCAACACACGCAGATCAATGACCAACTCACACGAAAGCGATTAAATAACACAAATATTTACGTGGTTCGGCAAGGAATTTGTCTACGTCCACGGGAGAGCAACACAACCACTTTATTAATCACGAACCAGAGAAATCCAACCAAGCTCAAAACAGAGCTTATTACAATTCAGACCAGAAAACTCTAACGCTAGATACAGACTCAATTCAAACTTGAACACTTTGAATTATCACGTCACAATCTGCGCCCCAGTTCTCTCTCTGAATTATCTCTTCTTTTCTCTCTCAAAAATATTTTTTGGAGGTTGAGGAATTTGATTTTCTGTTATGTTCGTTACGGTCAGCTTTCATCTGCTTATATAGGAAAATACACCGACTTTCTTCTTGGTCTTTAGGTCAACAACTTACTACGGCCCAATCTTAAAGTCAACGTGGTCCAACCCGATAAGTCATTTGCTTCTTAATGCAATTGATCTGTCCTCATAGTTTGATCTGCTTTGATATGCCTTCTCGCACCAAGCTCCAAACTCTTCGGACAATCGATTTGCCATCAGGACTCATCTGAAGAACTCATCTGCCCATAGACTTCGATCTGATCCTAGTATTCGATCTGACCATGAACTCATCTAATCACTGAGCTCATCTGATCTCTACTCTTTGATTTGATCTTTCCCAGTCGAGCTAATAGAAGCACACTTCAACAATCTCCACCTTGATTCTTTCAGATTAATTGCTGCTCTCCATCCTAGCCTCCTTTGGCTAATTTTCAATCACCGCATTAACTAAGTCCAAACACTTTTTGAACTTAGCATACGGCAGTGACTTTGTCATATCATCTGCAGGATTTTCTTCAGATGCTATCTTCTCAAGGATCACATCTCTTTTTTCAATGACATCTCTGACGAAATGTATCTTCACATCTATGTGTTTCGATTGTTCATGATAGACTTGGTGTTTTGCCAAGTGTATCACACTTTGGTTGTCACAGTGTACTACAACTTGATCTTGCTTCACACCAAGCTCCGCTATCATCCCTTTTAACCACAATCCTTCTTTTATGGCTTCAGTAACAGCTATGAATTCTGCTTCAATGGTAGAAAGGGCAACCACTAACTGTAGATTAGATTTACAAGTGATCGTTGTACCATACAAGGTGAACACATATCCAGTCAATTACTTCCTCGTGTCTAAGTTCCCAGCTCTGAATCCACATATCCAACTACCGGATAAATTCCGTCTTGCTGTTTCTCAAACTTCAACCCCAGCCCAGTTGTATTTATGAGATATCTGAGAATCCATTTCAAAGCTTCCCAATGATATGTACCTGGATTAGTCATAAATCTTGACACAACACTGATTGCATATTCCAGATCAGGTCTACTATATATCATTCCATATATGAGACTCCCAACTCCACTAGCATATGGAACACCAGCCATCTTCATCTTGTCTTTCTCACTTTCAGGTGACTGATTCGCAGATAGCTTCAAATGGTGTCCCAAAGGGGTCATGACAGATTTTGCTTGATTCATGTTATACTTCAGAACTACTTTCCTCAAATAGTTCTTCTGACTCAGATGAATCTCCTGCCTTTTTCTGTTTCTCATTATATCCATGCCCAAAATTCTCTTTTCTTCTCCTAAATCTTTCATCTCAAACTCTGAGTTGAGATGTTGTTTCAAGGATGATATCTCTGCCCTACTTTTACTTGCAATCAAAATATCATCAACGTAAATCAGTAGGTACAAGATAACCTGCTCTTCATCCTTCTTCAGATAGACACATCTGTCATATTGGCTTCTCACAAAACCAATACCAATCATGAACTCATCAAACCTCCTATTCCACTACCTCGGAATTTTCTTAAGCCCATACAATGATTTCCTCAGTAAGAAGACCTTATTCTGTGTTTTCTGATGTATGAAGCCCTTAGGTTGTTCCATATAAATGGTTTCTTCAAGGTCACCGTGTAGGAAAGCAGTTTTCATATTCATCTGCTCAAGCTCCAAATCGAGCTGGTTCACCAGTGCTAACATAATCCGAATGGAACAATGTTTGACCACTGGAGAATAAACCTCATTAAAATCTATCCCTTCTACCTGACCAAAACCCTTTGCAACCAATATGGCTTTATACTTGATATGTTCTTTACCAGGAGTTACTTACTTTTGTTTATAGATCCATTTGCATCCCAATGTCTTCTGATGCTCCGGTCTGTCTACCAATGTCCAGGTTTGATTCTTCTCAAGTGAGTTCATCTCTTCATTCATAGCTTATATCCACTTGTTTTTGCTTTTACTAGCCATAGCTTTATCATATGTATTCGGCTCTGAGTACTCTACCTCCTCAGCTACTGTAAGTTCATACCAAGCCAGATCAGCTTCACCAAACCTCTTAGGAGCTCTGATCTCCCTTTTGGTTCTGTCTCTTGCAAGATTATAGGTACTCAAGTCCTCTTTTGGATCACTTGTTGTCACATTCTCATCTTGCATCTCATCTGACCCTGTATCTGACACAGAAGACTCCACCTCAAATGGTAGTTAAGATTCTCATTGATCTGACTGTCCTTTCCATCTGTATTCATTTTATATCCCAGTTTGGTTTCATCAAACTTTACATCTCTGGTGTTGAAACACTTTGGACCTCTTGACTTCAGGTTTCAAACTTTATAACCCTTCACACCATTCGGATACCCAATCAATATACATCTGACTGACCTTGCTTCCAACTTGTCCTGTTTCAGATGAGCATATGTAAGACATTTGAATAATCTCAAGTTTGAATAGTCTGCAGATGTTCCACTCCACTTTTCCATTGGTGTCTTGAAACCAATAGCACTGGATGGACACCTATTCACCAAATAGCAAGCAGTATATAATGCTTCTCCCCAGAAGGACTTGGGAAGAGAAGCATTGATCAACATACATATGACCCTTTCCTGAAGAGTTCTATTCATTCTCTCTGCCAGGCCATTCTGCTGTGGTGTTCCTGCCACTTTTCTGTGTCTGGTAATGTCTTTCTCCTTATATAGCTTAATTAATTTATCTGATAAGTATTCCAGCCCATTATCTGTTCTCAGATGTTTAACTCTTCGATAACTCTTGTTCTCAATTGCGAGCAGCCATTCTATGAATTTGTCATAAGCTTCATCCTTAGTCTTTAAGATGAATATATGTACTCTCCTTGAGTAATCATTTATCAAAGACATGAAGTATCTGCCTACACCATGAGTTTTTGTCCGAGAAGGACCCCATAGATCTGAATGAATGTAGGTCAATGGTTTCTCAGTGGTGTGACTTCCTTGACCAAATGATAATCTTTTTGATTTTCCAAGAGCACAGCTATCACACAACTCCAGTGATTCGATCTTGTCTCCACCCAACATACCCTATTTAGACAGCTCATGTAATCCCTTCTCACTTACATGTTCAAGCCTCAAATGTCATAGCTTGGTTCTGTCCTGCTGTTCCTGAATACTTGCTATACTTCCCATCACTTTCTCACCTTGTAGTAAATATAGGAGGTTCCTTTTTACTGCTTTCATAATAACTAGACCCTTTAGACACTGAGAGACTTCCTCCTCCTGATTTAAATGATTAGCCCTGAGCATCAAGTGTTCCCAATGATATCAAGTTTCTCTTCAACTTGGACACATACCTCACATTAGTGAGTACTCTGTCAATCCCATCATGCATCCTAATTCTGATATTTCCAGAGCCCTTTATCCTGCATTATTGATTATTCCCCAACAGTACCATGCCCTGATCAGATTCTTCCAACGTTTCAAACCAGGACCTTATAGGACACATGTGAAAGAAGCACCCTGAATCCAGTATCCATTCGTGGTTGACATCACATTTACAAACCACCAATACTTCTGCTGAGTCATATCCATCTGAAGCTATGGCCAGAGTACCATCATCTTTGTGTTTTTCTTGTTGCTTCCCTTTTCTTTCTGGATAATCTCTTCTAATATGCCCAACCTTATGACATGCAAATCACTTCAGATTCCCCAAATTTTTGTTCTGGTATCTACCTTGACTCTTAGATCTGGATTTTGGACTATATTTCCCATTGGATGTTATCTTATCACTTTTGCTCCTTACCATAAGACCCTCTCCATGCGATTCAGTTTTTGTGTTTGACTTTCTCTGAAGTTCCTTGGATTGAATAGAAGACATAACTTCTTTCAAGGTTATCGTCTGTTCTTTTACATAGAGTAATGCATCCCTAAAGTTTTCATAGGTTTTACAAAGCCCGATCTTCATCCTCAAGCTTTACTTCAATATTCTCTAAATCATCCAATATCTTGGTGAATTCTTCGATCTGGTCTTCAAGGTTCTTATCATCCTTGATTACAAAGGAATACAACCTATGTTTCATGTACAAACGTTATCCAGGGATTTTTTCATGTATAAATTCTCCAGTTTAAGCCACACAGCCGCCGCGGATTCTTCTCTGGCCACCTCTCACAGAGGTCTATCACCCAGACAAAGAATTATCGCACTATGTACTTTCTCGATCAATTCATCCTTTTTTTTGATATCATCGGACATCTCCTCTTTCTTTTTGAGGGCTTCCACCAATCCTTGCTGTATCAGGATCGCTCGCATCTTGATTCTCTAGACCGACAAATCATTCTTGCAAGTAAACTTCTCAATATCAAATTTCATTGATCCCACCATCTTTGTTTAGTTTCCCACAAACGACGCCACTTTTTAGGAATCAATCAAACAAATTTGATATATCAGATAATTCACCACGCAAACACACACAACAATAACAAGAACACAATCCCAAAAGACAAATAAAACCCAACACACGCAGATAAATCATCAACTCACACGAAAGCGATTAAATAACACAAGTATTTACATGGTTTGGCAAATAATTTGCCTACGTCCACGGGACAATAACACAACCACTTTATTAATCACGAACCAGAGAAATCCAACCAAGCTCAAACCAGAGCTTATTACAATTCAAATCAAAAAACTCTAACGCTAGATACAGACTCAATTCAAACTTGAACACTTTGAATTATCACGTCACAATATGCTCCCTAGTTCTCTCTATCTGAATTCTCTCTTCTTTCTCTCTCAAAAATATTTTCTGGAGGTTGAAGAATTTTATTTTCTGTTATGTTTGTTACGGTCAGCTTCCATCTGCTTATATAGGAAAATACACCGACTTTATTCTTGGGCTTTAGGTCAACAACTTACTATGGCCCAATCTTAAAGTCAACGTGGTCCAATCCGATAAGTCATTTGCTTCTTAATGCAATTATCTGTCCTCATAGTTTGATCTGCTTTGATCTGCCTTCTTGTACCAAGCTCCAAACTCTTCGGATAATCGATCTGCCACCAGGACTCATCTAAAGAACTCATCTGCCCATAGACTTCGATTTGATCCCAGTATTCGATCTGACCATGAACTTATCTGATCACTAAGCTCATCTGATATCTACTCTTTTATTTGATCTTTCTCAGTCGAGCTGATAGAAGCACACTTCAACAAAGACGATCAACTACTTCAGACATCAACAAATACTTTCAATATTTTATAACATTTTAGTTCATCAGTAGTTTTTTCTTAGCTCATAGAACTTGTTAGCTATTATTTGGATTTTAATTTCAATTTGATTTTTAAATATGTTTAATGGAATTCGTAATGAGAATCATTTCTCAGTTTATTTCTTGGCATATAAATATGAGGAGGCTATAACCAACAGTCAATTCGTGGATTCACATTGCTTATATTAGAAGTCGGATTCTCATTTTCTTTTATTTTCAATATTTTCTGCTTGAAAAATGTTAGATGTACACTAAAGAGATTTGTGGAAAATATATCTTCTTATTCCATCAGATGGCCGAGGCCTAGAAATATATACGAAAACTAACTCTACTGTTTCTTGTACAACAAGAATAATTACATAGAAAGCAATCTAAACTAGGGAACCGAATAAGCTAAAAGGGGAAAGATATTAACAGAATATATACAAAGATATTATTACTCCCCCTCAAGTTGGAGCATGGAGATTGCAAATACCGAACTTGCGAAGAAGTATAGAAAATTGTGATATTCCTAGAGCTTTGGTCAAAATATCCGCCAGCTGTGCACCAGTCCGAATATGAGACGTAGAGATTGTGCCATCGAGCAAGGCATCACTAACAAAATGACAATCCATTTCTATGTGTTTTGTGCATTCATGGAAAACTGGATTAGCCGCAATATGAAGAGCAGCATGACTATCGCAAAACAATTGCATGGGACGATCATGGTTTATCCCAAAACAACGCAAAAGAGATTATAACCATTTTAACTCACATGTATTAGTATCCATAGACCTATACTCAGCCTCCGCAGAAGATCGGGAAACAGTAGGCTGTTTTTTTGTTTTCCAAGAGACAGGAGAAGAGCCTAATAAAACAAAGTAACCAATCAATGATTTTCGAGTCAGAGGGAAACTCGCCCAATCACTATCACAGTAGGCATAGAGTTGAAAGTTATTCTCTCTATGCAGCAGAATACCTTGTCCAGGACAACCTTTTAAATACCGCAAAACTCTCAAAGCCGCATCCCAATGTTCAACACAAGGATCACCCATAAACTGAGCTAAGATATGGACGGAGTAACACAATTCAAGTCGCATAATCGTCGGGTAGATTAGGCGCCCTACCAGTCGTATATATTTCTCCGGATGCTCAAAAACGTCGCCATTGATGGTGGAAAGATGGTGGTTCTGTTCCATGGGAGTAGAAGCAGGGCGTGCTCCAAGTAAGCCAGCCTCACTTATAATATCGAGAACATATTTGCGTTGTGAAAGAAACAAACCATCCTTCCCACGGGCGACTTCAATGCCAAGAAAATACTTTGAGAGTACCCAAGTCTTTCATATGAAATCGTTCACTGAGTTGTTGCTTCAACTTTTGGATTTCCAAAGAAGAAGAACCTGTGATGATAAGATCGTCTACATACACAAGAACATGTAAGACGACATCACCCTGGGAATAACTAAACAATGAGTAATCAGCATAAGATTGAGTAAAGCCAATATCCTTTAAAGCAGTTGAGAGCTTAGCAAACCAATTTTGAGGCGCTTGCCGGAGCCCATACAATGACTTACGTAGTCGATACACCTTACCCGAAGCAACATAGTTAAAACCAGGAGGGAGTTGCATGTATACCTCCTCATCAAGATCTCCATGTAGAAAGGCATTATGCACATCCATTTGGTGCAGTTCCCACTTTCTTGCCACGGCGATAGCCAAACAAATGCGCACTGTGACCATTTTAGCGACAGAGGCAAATGTTTCATTGAAATCAATTCCGGCAACTTGACGATTCCCGTACACCACTAGGTGCCCTTTTAATCTTTCAATCGTACCATCAGAATGATACTTGATTTCATAGTCCCACTTACACCCGATCACTTTCTTCCCAGGTGGAAGGTCCTCTAAAGTCCAACTACCGTTTTTTTCAAGTGCATCAATTTCTTCTCGCATTTCTTTTCGCCAACCAGGGTCTTTAACAGCTTCTTTGAAGAAGGTGGGTTCAGTACCGGCAGTAATGGCTGCCAAAAATTGAGTGTGTCGCGTAGAAAACTTATCATAATTTACATAATAAGCAATGGGAAAAGGAGTACCTGAGGAGTTTGACGGAGCAATAATAGGTGATGTGACAGGGTTTTTAATTCGAACGGTGTTGGTGATGAAAACCTTGAGTTTACTAGAAGGTTGCTTTATTCGATGGCCTCGACCAGTTTGATGAGAAGCATCGCCTTCATTAACCACAACTTCCCCAATATTCGAAGCGACACCATCATCAAGTTTCTGGACAACGTCGAAGTCACCACCATATGGTGGAGTGACGTGGTGTACACTCCCGTCATCAATATTTCCAGTGACAGGCGAGGGTTCCGCACTCCCTCTTGCTAAGGGAGTATCCTCAAAAGAATTCATAGTGTCATAATATTTCTTATTATCAGGTGCAGCAGCATGATTATGAAAAGAGACGTAGGTAGCAAAAGGAAATTCTTGTTCACAAAAAACAACATCTCGAGAGATAAAGAATACTTGTTGCTCCAATTCATACAATCGCCAACCCTTTTTAACAAAAGGATATCCCATAAACACACAACGACGAGAGCGATGGCCAAACTTATCCTTCACATGAGGTTGGGTTTTGACAAAACACAGACAACCGAATACACGAAGGGCATCATACTTAGGAGGGGAACCAAAGAGAATTTTGTGTGGGGTTTTATGATTGAGCAACGGAGTAGGGGTTCGATTGATTACATAGGCAGCTGTCAGAACACTTTCCCCCCAAAAATAAATGGGAAGATTAGCTTGAAAAAGTAATGCCCGAGCCACATTAAGAATATGTCTATGTTTACGTTCTACCCTCCCATTTTGTTGTGGGGTGTTGACACAAGAGGTGTGATGGATAATACCAGCGTCAGCATAAAACCGACGAAGACATGTAAATTCGGGTTGATTATTGATAAGTGCAGTTTGTATGCATTAGTTTGTGATATTTATGTATATATTTTTGTGTGCATTCATATTATTTTTATGTGCTTTTATGTGTTTTAGTTCATGTGTGTGTATTTCACTTCCCCGGTTAATTTTGTAGGAAATTAGATTTTTGAAGAGCGAATAACGGAGCAGCCTTGATCTAAAACTCATATTTAATTTTTGAGAGATCCAAATCCAATCTCCACCTGTCAGAATAAAGTTCAAGATATTTTGAAGCTGCATTCTAAATTTCAGGTCAATCCGACGGTTAGAACTCAAGATATGAATTTTTCAAAATCGTCGCTCGGAGCAGTTAGAATGTTGCGCTGATGGTGAATATTGTAGCGCGTTAGCTCTTGATTTTGGCGCTAGAAAGAGTGCTAACGCGCTTAAAACAAGGTGATTGGCGCATGAGGGAGTGCTAACGCGCAAGAGAAGATGGGAATAGCTAAAACTAGCGCTAACAAGGAGGAATGAAGCGCGATAGCGTGTAGAGTTGTAAATCAAGCGCGATAGCGCTGAGGAGAAAGCTATCGCGCATGTTCAGAAAATAAATAACGCGCGCGCGAGGGCATTATCTCGCGCACGCGCAGAAGAAAATTCCAGAGATTCGTGAGTGGAGCGCGCGCGAGAGAGGAAGTTTGGGCCACTGTTTTATATAATTGCGCGCGCGCGAGGACTACAAGGCGCACGCACGCGTGTCGACGAGCCAGAAAATTCCGAAAATTATATTTCAACTAGGAAATTAATTTTTAAGGCTTTCCAAACACTATAAATAGGAGTTTTTATTATTTTACAAGGGTTCCAGAATTTTAGAGGAGATTTCGAGAGGCGGCTACGGCACAGGCTTGGGAGATTTTTCTCTTCTCTTTTATTTTATTTTATTTGTCAATTCATGATTAAAATTTGGTTTTGAATTATGAATTGTGAGTAGTTTTTCTTTATTTCGATCAAGGCCACGTGATTAGGCCAGACAGTTTATGTAAAAACTTGATTTATTTATTTGAGATTTTCAGACTTAATTGAGTTTATTGATTATCAGATTTATCTTTGCCTTACAAATTTCTTGGCCAGTTATTTGTTTGCTTGTTAATAGATTCCAATTTGTACAGAGGAGGTTTCGAATTCGATCACTTTGGTTTTCAACATAGTGTAAAACTGACTAGAAATAGAATTCGGTTTCATTATGCGGTTTAGGTGTTTACTGAATTTTCACAGTGTTTATGCATTTGGATTTGATTAGAATTATGAAATATTAATCCGTCAAATTTGAATAGGTTTGATTGTTCTAAAAATAGTCTTTCGAACAATTTAGGAAAATTCTCGTAAATTATAATTAAGTCTGATATCTTAGATAGATTGCTTGTTGTGTGAATTGTCTGGTACCTACGTGTGTCCTTGATCGAAGTTTTTCCCAAATTTTAAGTAATCCAAAATATTCCAGCTTTATTTTAATTAATTTGAGTTTTATTGCAATTTTAGTTATTAGTTTAAAAACCTGAAATCGCTCTTTTTAATTAGCCTAGATTAAGTAGAAATAAATATATTTTGGTAATCATATTTTTACAGTCCCTGTGGGTTCGACATCTGGACCGTTGTCCACTTTATTATAATTTGACCTGGTTCGCTTGCCAGTAGAATTTTATTCATACCGAAATAGCCGGTCAAGTTTTTGGCGCCGTTGCCGGGGACTGTTTGATATCAAAATTTTTATTTCTCTTGAGATTAGACTGATTTTTTTTATTTATCTGCTTTCTGAATTTTTTTTATTTTATTTGTGTTTGTCAGGTACTCATCTGCTAGTGCATGCACCGATCTCGACTATTCAAAAATCTCCTACCACTCGATTTGGAGATAGAACGCACGCTTAGTAGGATTCGGAGAGCTAGGAAAGATCTTAATTTGGAGCTTGATTCTGAGTCTGAGGAAGAAATGGCAGAAGAAGTTGACAACCGCACTGTTTGGGATCTTATTAGGCCTCCGGTTGAAGGTTATGGATCCAGCATTGTTCGCCCCGCTGTTGAGGCGAACAGCTTTGAGCTTAAACCCTCAACTATTCAGATGATCCAACTTCAAGCACGATTTGGAGGCACTTCTACTGAGGATCCTTACGCTCATCTGGAGCGATTCTTGTCGATTTGCGACACATTCAAGTTTAATGGGGTAACCTCTGATGCAGTGAGACTGCGGTTATTCCCATTCTCTCTACAGTGCGAAGCCTTGGAGTGGCTTGATGACCTGCCGACTGGTTGTATTACTACTTGGACGGGTCTTGTCCAAGAATTCCTAAAGAAATACTTCCCTCCTACAAAGATGGCTAAGTTATTCTCTGATATTATATCTTTCAAGCAAAAGGAGGGAGAATCTCTACATGCGGTGTGGACCAGGTTCAAAAAGATGTTGAGGACATGTCCTCAGCATAATCTTACTCAAAGCCAGCAGACCCAGACGTTCTACAACGGAGCCGATCAGTCGGTTCGATCTATGCTGGATGCTGCCGCCAATGGATGCTTATTCAGGAAGACGCCAGCTGAATCTTGGGAGATCATTGGCAACATGGCAGAGAGTAATATTGGGTGGCCGGATGTAAAGAAGGAAAAGAAGGGTGGAATTCTAGAGGTCGATGCTTTGATGGCCCTGAACGCTAAGATCGACTCTCTAACACATCAAGTGGCACTCATGAAAACAGCGCCAACACAAGGGAATCTGAAAGAGGATCAGCAGTTTTTTGAAGTTGATGCTGTAAATTTTATGGGAAATCAAGGACGGAAGCCGTAAAACTCCTACAACAATAATTATAATCAGAACTGGCAGTCCAAGCAAGAGGAGAAGAAGCCGAGCTTTGAGGAAATAATGATGAAATATGTGGCGGGTACTGAGGCTCGTTTACAAAATCAAGAAGCTATGATGCAGAGGTTTGAAAGTCAGATGGGTCAAATTGCTTCCCAATTGTCAAATCGTCCTACTGGATCTCTACCGAGCAACACTGAGCTCAATCCCAAAAGCGTGAATGCAATTATGGTAGTGACGAGATCACAATCTGAACAGTCTGAGAAGCAACCGGAAGACGAGAAGGCTGTGGAAGGGCCGAAAATTGATGAAGAAAAAGAGGAGGTGCGTACAGAAAAATCCTCCACGACAGGTAAGAAAGGTAAGACTTCAAAATTTGAAGTTAATAAAAATGTTGATTTATCTACTTTACCTTTCCCTCTTAGAGCTAAGCAACTATTATTTGATTCTCAATTTAAGAAGTTTCTTGAAATTTTCAAAAAACTGCATATTAACATACCTTTTGCAGATGCTTTAGCTCAGATGCCGAGATATGCAAAGTTTCTGAAAGACTTACTGAAAAATAAAAAGAAGCTGAATGATCTTACGCAAGTCACAATGAAGGAAGAGTGCTCGGCGGTGTTGCAAAAGAAGCTTCCAACAAAATCTCAGGATCTTGGGAGTTTTTCTATACCCTGTCATATTGGAAGTTTGTCTTTTGAGAATGTGTTGTGTGATCTTGAGTCGAGCATTAATTTAATGCCTTATTCTATTGCTCGAAAATTAGGAGTTGAAAATATAGAACCTGCTGCTATCTCTCTTAAATTTGCTGATGGTTCTATTAAATATCCAAGAGGAGTAGTGGAAAATATTCTAGTCAAGATAGAACACTTTATATACCCTGTAGATTTTGTTATTCTTGACATGGATGAGGACTGTGAGGTTCCACTGATTTTAGGGCGTCCTTTTCTTGCTGCTAGTAGAGCCCTAGTTGATGTTGAGAAGGGAGAGTTGGTTCTGAGATTGAACGATGAACAAGTAGTTTTTACTATGTCTAAGTCGGCTACTGAGAGCCCAATTTTGAAATCTTGTTCTGCTATTCGTTTGGTTGATGAGATGCATGATGTTGGTGCATGTCTGCAGGTGCAGTTGTCTACAGGAATTAATCACTTGCACAAGTTCTTTAATGATGTAGCATGCAAGTGCAGGACTGATTCGAGTTTTTCACAGACGGTGGATAACCACCTTGAATTTCACCACTCAAAGAGGAGTATAGTCGGGCTATAGACTATAAATTTAGCGCTGACTGGGAGGCAACCCAGTGTTTTTGTTTTTTTTTATTATGTTTTTGGTTTTTATTTTTGTTTTTATTTGATTATTGTTTCTTTCCCATGCCAGTTGGTCGTGCCCGCCGATAATCTAGACTACTGATACCGTCCCAGAGGATACTGTCAAGAAGGAAGAGAATACATCGAAAACCAGGGGAGTGTTATTTTTGTTTTTCATTACATTGTGTGTTTGTTTGCATTCTGTTCATTGTTCTGAAGCATTGAGGGCAATGCTTTGGATAAGTATGGGGGGTAGACTAATTTATAGCATTTGTGTGTTTGTTTGCATTTGTCGTGTTTCGTTTTTGTTTGCATATAGTGTGTTTTTGTTGTTGTTTACATTGCATGAGTAGGATGAGTCATGATAGCCAATGATGATGAAGTTATGTTGAAAAAAAAAAATTGAAAAATTTTGCTCTTGGCTTGACATGAGAAACTGTAGGTTGAACCGTGAATATTTTTAAGCACTAATGTTAGACCAGTGGACTGTAACAAAAGATTTGATGAAGTTTCTGTCTGTTTGACCATTGCACGGCAATAGGTGGTTTGTGGATCTTGATTGTGTTCTATGAATTTTGATGAGGCTCTAGTTTACACTTATGATCTTGGGCGCACCTAGAAAAATTTATATACAATTCCATCCGGGCCTTGAAAGGATTAAAATCCTAAAAAAAAAAGGATTAAATTTAAGGCTAAGTATGCGGGTTAAATGGGATTGATGCTCCATCCGGGCTATAGATGAGGGGATTAGAAAGAAAAAATAGAATGATTTTTCGTATCATATCCAGTTATAGCTAAGTCAGCGGGTAATTATTGGGGCTAATGCAATACCGGGTGCAAAATCCGGAGGTGTGTAATTCATTATCTCAAGGGAGGTGGGTATGTCTAGAGATCGTTGGAATGAATGGACACTTGAAAAGTGAAACTTGCACTGATTTGTCATAGGTTGCTAAACAGATTTGAGACGAATTCGGTCTAAGTTGTATGAAACTGGAATGACATTTCACACGCACACGTTCACGTTAAACCGAAGGTGTATTATGAAAAGTTGAGAGCATGTCTGTGTTTTTTGTTTTGTGATTAAACTTCTCAGAGGCTTTGCACATTTATGAATCGTCCTTACTTATGTTTTTGTTTGCATTTTGTTTTTGCATGTCTTGCTCGAGGGCGAGCAAGAGTTAAGTATGGGGGTGTTGATAAGTGCAGTTTGTATGCATTAGTTTGTGATATTTTTATATATATTTTTGTGTGCATTCATATTATTTTTATGTGTTTTAGTTCATGTGTGTGTATTTCACTTCCCCGGTTAATTTTGTAGGAAATTAGATTTTTGAAGAGCGAATAACGGAGCAGCCTTGATCTAAAAATCATATTTACTTTTTGAGAGATCCAAATCCGATCTCCACCGATCATAATGAAGTTTAAGATGTTTTGAAGCTGAATTCCAAATTTCAGGTCAATCCGACGGTTAGAACTTAAGATATGAATTTTTCAAAATCGTCGCTCGGAGCAGTTGGAATGTTGCGATGACGGTGAATATTGTAGCGCGTTAGCTCTTGATTTTGGCGCTAGAAAGAGTGCTAACGCGCTTAAAACAAGGTGATTGGCGCATGAGGGAGTGCTAACGCGCAAGAGAAGATGGGAATAGCTAAAACTAGCGCTAACAAGGAGGAATGAAGCGCGATAACGTGTAGAGTTGTAAATCAAGCGCGATAGCGCTGAGGAGAAAGCTATCGCGCATGTTCAGAAAATAAATAACGCGTGCGAGGGCATTATCTCGCGCGCGCGCAGAAGAAAATTCCAGAGATTCGTGAGTGGAGCGCGCGCGAGCGGGACTATTTCTCGCGCGCGCGCGAGAGAGAAAGTTTGGGCCACTGTTTTATATAATTGCGCGCGCGCGAGGACTCCAAGGTGCACGCGCGCGTGTCGACGGGCCAGAAAATTCCGAAAATTATATTTCAACTAGGAAATTAATTTTTAAGGCTTTCCAAACACTATAAATAGGAGTTTTTATTATTTTACAAGGGTTCCAGAATTTTAGAGGAGATTTCGAGAGGCGGCTACGGCACAGGCTTGGGAGATTTTTCTCTTCTCTTTTATTTTATTTTATTTGTCAATTCATGATTAAAATTTGGTTTTGAATTATGAATTGTGAGTAGTTTTTCTTTATTTCGATCAAGGCCACGTGATTGGGCCAGACAGTTTATGTAAAAACTTGATTTATTTATTTGAGATTTTCAGACTTAATTGAGTTTATTGATTATCAGATTTATCTTTGCCTTACAAATTTCTTGGCCAGTTATTTGTTTGCTTGTTAATCGATTCCAATTTGTACAGAGGAGGTTTCGAATTCGATCACTTTGGTTTTCAACATAGTGTAAAACTGACTAGAAATAGAATTCGATTTCATTATGCGGTTTAGGTGTTTACTGAATTTTCACAGTGTTTATGCATTTGGATTTGATTAGAATTATGAAATATTAATCCGTCAAATTTGAATAGGTTTGATTGTTCTAAAAATAGTCTTTCGAACAATTTAGGAAAATTCCCGTAAATTATAATTAAGTCTGATATCTTAGATAGATTGCTTGTTGTGTGAATTGTCTGGTACCTACGTGTGTCCTTGATCGAAGTTTTTCCCAAATTTTAAGTAATCCAAAATATTCCAGCTTTATTTTAATTAATTTGAGTTTTATTGCAATTTTAGTTATTAGTTTAAAAACCTGAAATCGCTCTTTTTAATTAGCCTAGATTAAGTAGAAATAAATATATTTTGGTAATCATATTTTTACAGTCCCTGTGGGTTCGACATCTGGACCGTTGTCCACTTTATTATAATTTGACCTGGTTCGCTTGCCAGTAGAATTTTATTCATACCGAAATAGCCGGTCAATTATCACTTCGAAGAACTTTAACGTGCTTAGAAAATTGAGTATTAACCATTTTACAGAAATCCTTAATAAGTTGAGGCACCTCAGATTTTGCAGACATCAAATAAACCCAAACAGCTCGAGAACAGTCATCGACAATAGTCAAAAAATAATGAGCACCACAACTAGAAGGCAAAGAATACGCACCCCATATATCAGAATGGATTAAATCAAAAACATCATTTGCTCTACTATCACTTAAAGGAAACATTCTTCTAGTTTGTTTGGCTCGTAAAAAAAATACCACAAGGTTCATGGGAAACATGAACATTCTGATTTCCAGTAATTTTAATAATATCTGGAAAAAGAAAATCTACTTTCCGAGAAGGGTGTCCCAGTCGTTGATGCCACAAGTCTTGTTTTTCTCTCACAGTTGCTTGATAAGCTTGAAGTTGTCGCAAAGGCCGAAACCAATAAACCCTGTCACATTGTTCACCCGCTCCAATCAAAGTCCTCAGAGCACGGTCCTGTATGATGCAAAGCTTATCAGTAAAAGTGACAGAATACGATAGATCAACAAGCAAGTGAGATACTGACAACAAATTACAAGTAAGATTTGGAACATATAAGACATTATTGAGCACCAAATTTGTGCTCAAAGTGATCGAGCCTTCCTTAGTGGCAATGGTTTGTTGTCCATTTGGCAGCCCAACTGAAGTAGGAGGAACATCAAATAGTTGGCTAAATAATGTAGCATTACCGGTCATGTGATTTGAACATCCAGTATCGATGATCCAATGAGCCGAAGAATCAAACGTACTACTCAATTTATCGGTTGAAGGAGACTGCCCTTTGGAAGTGTTGAGCAGGGTCATAAGCGTAGTCCACTAATCATTCGAGAGACCAGCTATACCATGACGATCGGACTCCTGTACCGGTGCCGGAGGACAGGACTTTGAGGTGGCTGCGGCATGAGCTACCTGCCCGTGACCACCTTTACCTGCACTCCTGCCTCCCCCTCGTCCAGACCTGCTGCCTTCACCTTGCCCTCCATTGTTGCGGTTCTCAGAGTACCACCAATCCGGGAACCCAACCAGCTGAAAGAAACTTTCTTGGACATGTCCAGGTTTGCCACAATGAGAGCAAACGCCATCGCTTCGAGGTCGTTCATTCCTCCTTCGAGCAGCCCCATGCATAGCAAAACCGACAACATCAGAATTGGTTGCATGGTCTCGAGCAACAGATTGATGACGTTCTTCGGTTACGATTTTAGCAAAAACCGTGTTTAAGCTTGGCAAAGGATCCATCATCAAGATATGTGAAATGGCAATTCCATAAATATTGGAATCCAAACCAACAAGAAAATCATGTACTTTTTCATTCTCCTTTTCTTGAGCAAAAGAAGTAGCAGCAGCACAAGTACACGTCGGAACTGTAGAATATCCCGCAAGTTCATCCCATATCTTTCGTAGTTTGTTGTAGTAATTCACCATCGAGCGGCCACGCTGCTTGCAAGCACCCAAAAGTGTCTTTAACTCATGGATTCTTGGGCCGTTTCCTATCGAGAAACGTTGTTGAATATCATCCCACGTGTCCTTCACATCGCCAGGTTGGGGAATGGAGGAGCTTTGGATAGGATCAAGAGTATTATGAATCCATCCCACAAGTGTGGAATGAACTGTGACCCATAGAGATTCTTCTGGAGTTCCATCCTTTGGCTTGGGTATGGTTCCATCGAGGAAGCCCAGCTTGTTCTTTGCACGAAAGTTATTGCGCATTGAACGAACCCCTTCATTGTAGTTCTCACCACGTAACACAATAGGACAGATTGTGATTTGTGGTCCGTCGGAGGGATGAAGATAGTACGGTGATGTGGAGTCAAGAGATTTGGTGGTCTTGTCGTCACCCATGAAGAGATGTCGATAATTGTTGTGTGTGGTGGAAGAATGAAAGTTTCAATCGTTGGAGAAGGATTGGAAGATATAGTCGTCGGTCAATACTAGAGCTCTTGCTCTTTGTATGGCTTTGATAAAATAAAGAGATTTGTGGAAAATATATCTTATTATTCCATCAGATGGCCGAGGCCTAGAAATATATACAAAAACTAACTCTACAGTTTCTTGTACAACAAGAATAATTACATAGAAAGCAAATCTAAACTAGGGAACCGAATAAGCTAAGAGGGGAAAGATATTAACAGAATATGTAGTGACCCGTATCCATAATTAACGATTAATGAGTATATTAATCGTGTGATCATATTTTTCATTATTAATACATGATTAAGTAAGTTTTGGTTGGATTAAAGAACTTCAAAAATGGATTCAGAATGATCGGAAATGGCCCGAAGGGTGACCAGGAATGAAGCAACGTTCATGAACGGAAGCAAAGTTCTAGCAACTGATGTCATCCGTGACGGCAGCAAGGTGATGTCATTGCTTATACACTTGATGGGACATCGGAAGAAACGAAGAGGAACAGACGCAACGTTCGTCAGGCAGAACGGACGTTCCATTCCGTGTCTATAAATAGAGGGTCCGAGAGCTCATTTCTTGCACCTCTCTCCTCTCTTCTCTCTCGACTCCTAGGCCTTCTAACTCAGATCTAGGGAGATCTAGGCGTCCTATTGGGATTCCAAAAATGGCACAACAATCTAGACGTCGTAGCGGAGTTGTGGCCTAGTTTTGAGGCTATCGACAGCAAAGGGCTAACGACGGACACATGTATAGCTTTGGCTTCCTAATAATATTTAGGAGTATACAATAGCTTAGTTAAGACTTTTAGAGCTTAATTATTGATGCATGGGGAATTGCATTGTAGTAGCAGTAGACTGGACTAGTAGGCTTGGGGTCTAGACCAGCGGAGCTAGGTTTTGACCAGCAGTGTTAGAGGTACGTAAGTACTGACCGATATAGCCGGCATGATATATTTGCATGAGTATGTGCTATATGTTTTATTATGTTTTAGAATGTTTTACCGCCTTAGCACATACATGATTTTACGTATGACTGCATCCTGAGAGATGCGAGTCATTGACAGTCTCCATAGGAAAACAATGATCTCATGTTGGACTCAAGTCAGGTATGACAGTTTCCATATGGGACTTGTATCCTATTTTGGATTCAGGTCAGGATGGGGTTGGCTCAGCCCTGATATAGAATATGCGAGTACCCCGCGGATTCGTTCTCTAGCCGGTACTGTATATTTCTGGCGCCATGAGCAAGTGATTTACCTGGGATTTTAAATCATCTTTGTGCGCATATTTGTACATATATCATTGCTTATGTATTGAGCGATGTCGCTCACGCCCCTGTGTTTGGGTATTGTGGTGTACCTTGTGGCGGGGCAGATTTGAGGCTGGATGGTCCTGGAGTCTCTCAGCAGGATTGAGGAACCGAGAGTGTGAGGTTTTAGAGGGTAGGGATTTGTTTACCCTGAACCTTTGATTTGGTTGTACAATGGTATTTATACACTTTTGTTATCGTCGGTTGTATTCTGTCGATTGAATTTGTTGTATTTATAATTATCCTCTACTTACGCTTTAAATTTTATCTCATGCGCTAATTAACTTTGATTAGATAGTGGATCCAGGTTGGGTCATTACACTTTTTGGTATCAGAGCGCATTGCACTAGGAATTTCGTAAAAGCGGATTAAGTACTTATCTGTTCTTATGCAACAGTGGCAGTTTACGATGAGAGCCACGATAGCGGAGGAGGCGTTCGATGGGGCGATCCGAATGATCTTAGACGTCGTAGAGGTCAGCATGAGGAGCGCAGACGAGTGAGCATTCGCAGATTTAAGGAGGTTAGCCCGAAGCCCTTGACAGGAGGTGAGACGCCTGAGGAGGTTGAGGATTGGCTTGAGAGGATGGAGCAGTGTTTTCAGGAGTTCCATTGCATAGACGAGGATAAGATGGAGATTCTTGCCTTTATGCTTGAGGGTCGAACGAGGAACTGGTGGAGATCTACTTCTGCAGCGTTCATAGCAGCGAGAGGAGTAGCTACGTGGGGCGAGTTCCGTACAGCTTATCAGAGACTGTATTTCCCTTCAGCTCTTTGACAGGAGAAAGCCAGTGAGTTACTGAGTCTGCGACAGGGTACGATGACGATCGAGGAGTACTAGCAGAAGTTCTTTGATCTGCTGTCTTATTGTCCTCACATTGCTGATAGTTCTATGGCAAAGTACGACCATTTCCTTCAAGTTCTGAACCCTGAGATTCATCGAAAGGTTGCTGTGGGCAGTGATATGAACTACGAGGGCTTGGTGGACCGCCAGGCGGAGGACAGTATCCGGAGGAATAGAGGACTCTTCTCTTCTTCTTCCAGGTCAGCGAGTGCCAGTACTTTGGGTCCGAAAGGAAAGTCTTTCAAGAAGCCAGGAGGTACTTCTTCATCTGTATCTGGTGGAGTGCATAATTTTGGTGGTCAGAGACCGAACCGATGTTGTCAGTGCAGATGCAGACATCCTCCAGGACAGTGTGGTTAATCGACCAATGCATGCTTCTAGTGTGGCCAGGAGGGTTACATGAAGAGGGTTTGTCCGATGCTGATTGGGGCAGCGAGTGGTTCAGGAGGTTCTCAGGCATTTGTTCAGCCACCTCAGTACCATCAGACACCTTATCAGTAGCAGTATTCTCAGCAGCACTAGCAGCCGCAGCAGTCTCAGCGGCAGAATACTCAGACTCCTTCTCGGGGTCATTCTTCTTTTCGGCCACGTGCCCAGGGTCAGGTCTTTGCTCTTAACCAGGAACAGGCAGAGGCTGACAGTGATCGGATGATCGCAGGTACCTGTAGTTTATGTGGTTTTCCTGCATATGTTTTGATTGATACTGGTGCATTTCATTCTTTCGTATCAGCATGATTTGCTAAGAAGTATAAGTTGTCATTCATTCCTTTAGACGTCTTGCTAGTAGTTTCTACTCCTATGGGTAGCGAGGTTTTAGCCAAGCGTCTAGTTGTGGGTTGTGTTTTGGATTTCGAGGGGCACCAGCTTAGTGCTAACCTGATGGTTCTAGCTATGGAAGATTTCGATTGCATCATTGGGATAGATCTCTTAACTACCTACCACGCGATAGTGGATTGCTATCGGAGGTTTGTTCAGTTCCATTCGGAGGATGGCGAGTCTTGGTATTTCTATGGTGAGGGAGCGCGACCCCCGATGCCAGTGATTTCTGCTCTCAAGACCCGGGGCTCTTTTGAGTCTGGCGGGGAAGACTACCTTATCTACGCTATTGACGCATCCTTAGGGGAACCAAATACCCGGGAGATACCAGTGGTTCATGATTTTCCAGATGTGTTTCCGGAGGAAATTCCAGGTTTTCCACCAGTGAGGGAGATCGAGTTTGACATTGAGTTAGTGCCAGGGACTGCACCGATTTCCAGAGCTCCTTTCCATTTGGCGCCATCAAAGATGAAAGAGCTGCAAAAGCAATTGCAAGATCTTCTTGATAAGGGCTACATTCGACCCAGTGTTTCGCCATGGGGAGCCCCAGTGCTGTTTGTCAAGAAGAAGGATGATTCGATGCGGTTGTGTATCGATTACCGTCAGTTGAATCAAGTGACAGTGAAGAATAAGTATCCTCTTCCGCGGATAGATGATCTCTTTGATCAGTTGCAGGGTACTTCTGTCTATTCGAAGATTGATCTTCGGTTTGGGTATCATCAGTTGCGAGTTCGGTAGGAGGATGTTCCTAAGACAACATTTCGTACACGGTATGGACACTATGAGTTTCTAGTGATGCCATTTGGTCTGATGAATGCTCCAGCTGTTTTTATGGATCTGATGAACAGGGTGTTCCATGATTTTCTGGATACGTTCGTGGTAGTGTTCATCGATGATATCTTGGTTTATTCTTGCAGCATGGATGAGCATGCCTATCATCTCTACACTATACTTCAGATCTTGAGGGAAAGACAGTTGTACTCGAAGCTGAGCAAGTGTGACTTCTGGATTGACCGAGTTGTAATCCTTGGTAATGTCATATCTCAGGAGGGCGTATCTATTGACCCTAGTAAGACAGAGGCTATTCTGAATTGGTCGCGTCCGACTACAGCTTTTGAGATTCGTAGTTTCCTTGGTTTGGTAGGATACTACCAGCGTTTTGTGGAGAACTTCTCTCAGATAGCTAGGCCGTTGACACAGTTGACAAAGAAATATGCTTCTTTCGTGTGGTCTGATTCTTGTGAAGACAGTTTTTTTGAGTTGAGACGTCGTTTGATGATAGCTCCAGTTCTTTCTTTCCCTTCTGGATCAGGTGGGTTTGTAGTCTTCACCGATGCTTCTCTCCAGGGTTTGGGGTGCGTGTTGACTCAGAATGGCCACGTGATCGCGTATGCTTCCAGAAAGTTGAAAACTCACGAGGAGAACTATCCCGTACATGATCTAGAGCTTGAAGCTATTGTCTTTGCTCTAAAGATATGGCGTCACTATTTGTACGGAGAAAGATTCGAGATCTTCACCGATAATAAGAGTTTGAAGTATCTGTTCACTCAGGCTGAGTTGAACATGCGGCAGCATCGTTGGATGGATCTGTTGAAGGATTATGATTGTGAGATCAAGTACCATCCAGGTTCTATGAACCCTGTTGCTGATGTGCTTAGTCGCAAGGTCTATGTGAGTTCCCTTTATACCAGTTTGGTTTCGAAGGCAGTGGAGGAGTGTTGTTCTTTGGGATTCATGTTTCGTCATAAGAAAGAACAGCAAGGGATTCGTGTTTCTTCTGTGCTTGCAGAGCCAGCCTTGTATCGACGAATCCGGGAAGCTCGGAATTCTGATCTGAGGACTCAGAAGTTAGCCCGTTTGGCAGAGGGTGGTAATACTTCTAGTTTCCATCTGCAAGGAGACGATCTGTTGTGTCTTTCTGGTCGAGTTATAGTACCCGAGGATTCTGCTTTGTGGGATGAGATCTTATCGCAAGCTCACCGCAGTCGATTCTCTATACATCCAGGTAGCATGAAGACATATAAGGATCTTCGCACACGATTTTGGTGGAAAGGGATAAAGCGTAGCGTTTATCAGTTTGTATCCTGATGTCTTGTGTGTCAGCAGGTTAAGGCAGAGTTTAGACAACCCGAAGGATTACTTCACAGCTTAGAGATTCCTGAGTGGAAGTGGGAGCATGTGACGATGGATTTTGTCACCCACTTGCCTATGTCTTCCAAGAATTGTGATGCTATTTGGGTTGTCGTGGATCGATTATCTAAGTCAGCGTATTTTCTTCCCTATAACCGCGATTATACCTTTGATAGGATGACACTATGTGCGGGAGATCGTTCGATTGCATGGCATTCCGTTGAGAATTGTTAGTGATAGAGATCCGAGATTCACTTAGAGATTTTGGGGTAGTTTCCAGCGAGCCCTTAGTACTACTTTAAGCTTCAGTACGGCTTATCATCCGGAGACAGACGGAGAGTCCGAGCATACTATTCGCACTTTAGAGGATATGCTTTGCGCAGCAGTGATGTATTTTGGTCCACCGTGGCATGATCATTTACCATTGGTGGAGTTCGCTTACAACAATAGTTACCATCGCAGCATTGGCATGGCACCATTTGAGGCTCTTTATGGACGACGTTGTCGTACACCTCTGTTTTGGAACGAGGTTGGCGACGTCAGGTTGAGGGTCCTCAGATGATTCAGCAGATGACTGATGCAGTGGAGTTGATCCAACGTAGGATTAAGGCGGCCCAAGATCGACAAGCTAGTTACGCGAACACTCACCCGAGGCCGTTACACTTCGAGGTAGGAGAGCATGTATTCTTGCGTGTGTCACCTTTCCGGAAGGTGATGAGGTTTGGTCGCAAGGATAAGCTGACACCGAGATTTATTGGTCCTTTCGAGATTCTCGAGAAGGTTGGGGACGTGGCTTATCGTCTAGCATTGCCACCAGATCTTTCGGGGATCCATGATGTGTTCCACGTGTTCTTGTTGAGACAGTACGTGACGGAAGAGTTGCATATTTTGCATCCGACCGAGGTGCAATTAGATCAGGATCTGTTGTATGTGGAGAGGCCCTTACGGATTCTAGACAGGAAAGATAAGTTACTTCGTAACAAGCGTATACCGTTGGTGGTGGTACAGTGGCAGCGCTGAGGTACAGAGGAAGCTTCTTGGGAGTTAGAGAGCCGGATGCGAGCCGAGCACCCCGAGCTATTTTGAGATTTTGTACTTCCTTGTATCAAGTTTGTACTTGTTCAGTTGTAATAAAGATCATTTGGTTGACTATTCATGTTTTCCTCTAGACTTAAATTTCGAGGACGAAATTTCTTAAGTGGGGGAGAATGTAGTGACCCGTATCCATAATTAACGATTAATGAGTATATTAATCGTGTGATCATGTTTTGCATTATTAATACATGATTAAGTAAGTTTTGGTTGATTAACGGACTTCAGAAATGGATTCAGAATGATCGGAAATGGCCCGAAGGGTGACCAGGAACGGAAGCAACGTTAATGAACAGAAGCAATGTTCTGGCAGCTGATGTCATCCGTGACGGTAGCAAGATGATGTCATTGCTTACGCACTTGATGGGACATCGGAAGCAACGAAGAGAAACTGATGCAACGTTCGTCAGAAGAACGGATGCAACGATGGAGAACGGACATTCCGTTCCGTGTCTATAAATAGAGGGTCCGAGAGCTCATTTCTTGCACCTCTCTCCTCTCTCCTCTCTCGACTCCTAAGCCTTCTAACTCAGATCTAGGGAGATCTAGGTGTCCTATTGGGATTCCGGAAGTGGCACAGCGATCTAGAGATCGTAGCGGATCTATAGCCTAGTTTTGAGGCTATCGACAGCAAAGGGCTAACGACGGACGCAGGTATAGCTTTGGCTTCCTAAAAATATTTAGAAGTATGCCATAGATTAGTTAAGACTTTTAGAGCTTAATTATTGATAAATGGGTAATTGCATTGTTGTAGCATTAGACTGAACTAGTAGGCTTGGGGTCTAGACCAGCGGAGCTAGGTTTTGACTAGCAGTGTTAGAGGTACGTAAGTACTGACCGAGATATCCGGCATGATATATTGGCATGTATGTTGCATGAGTATGTGCTATATGTTTTATTATGTTTTAGCATGTTTTACCGCCTTAGCACATGCATGATTTTACGTATGACTGCATCCTGAGAGATGTGAGTCATTGACAGTCTTCATAGGGAAACAGTGATCTCATGTTGGACTCGAGTCAGGTATGACAGTTTCCATATGGGACTTGTATCCTGTTTTGTATTCGGGTCAGGATGGGGTTGGCTCATCCCTGATATAGAATATGCGAGTACCCCACGGAGTTGCTCTCTAGCCGGTACTGTATATTCCTGGAGCCATGAGCAAGTGATTTACTTGGGATTTTAGATCATCTGTGTGCGCATATTTGTACATATATCATTGCTTATGTATTGAGCGATGTCGCTCACGCCCCTGTGTTTTGGTATTGTGGTGTACCTTGTGGCGGGGCAGGTTTGAGGCTAGAAGGTCCTGGAGGCTCTCAGCAGGATTAGGGATCCGAGAGTGTGAGGTTTTAGAGGGTAGGGATTTGTTTACCCTGAACCTTCGATTTGGTTGTATAATGGTATTTATACACTTTTTTTATCATCGGTCGTATTCTGCCGATTGGATTTGTTGTATTTTTAATTATCCGCTACTTACGCTTTAAGTTTTATCGCATGCGCTAATTAACTCTGATTAGATAGTGGATCCGGGTTGGGTCATTACAGAATATATACAAAGATATTATTATACACCTTTGTTTACACCTTTGCTTTAAACTTTCCTCATTTCTCTCATTAATTGAAAATCTACCCATGATAAGAATTAAATATCTAGTTGATCAAAAAAAATTTTGTAATTAATAACTAAGAGTGTAAATCAAGGTGTACATCTAACATTACTCTGCTTGCTTTGAAATGGACACTCTTGCAAAAACCAATGTGAACAAATTAAGAGACAATTAGGATAGGACATGTGCTAAATGAAATATGGAAATTTATAAATCAAACGTAAATGGGGGAAAGTAATATGAATTTTGCTTAGGAGAGATAAAGGAGCTAAAGGTTGATTGTCATAAACTTTGGAATATTTCAAGTTGACCAAATTGGGTAAGAAAGGAAATTTTTAGAGAAGAAAAATGGTGGTTTTTGTAATTCCCTACCTCAAATTTCTTTCACAACGAAGACAATAACAAGTCTTAAGGATCCAACAACGAGATGGAAAATCACGTCCTAGCTATATACTCTAATAGATGAAAGGGAGCCAGGATGATGCAAAATATTGAGTTCTGGGAACATTAATGTAATCATTAAAAAGTAATTCAGGCATATTCACAAACACCTTCAAGACATAGAAGAAATCGCTGACGAGGAAAAGGGTGATGTCACCCGGGAAAATTGGGTACTCTATGGTGAGAAGCTTCCCCGATAGTTGAATAGATGTATTTTCTGTGACGTCCCCTTTTTGGCATTTATAAGAATTTAAATGCGAAAAAGTGTATGAAAATTTTTCAAATACAACAGTGCAGAGCATGCATCGTGTAAGGATGACAATTTTTCCCACGGGTTTTTCGGGTATAGGTTTGAGTTCGGAGATTTTTAAAAAATCGCGAAGCATATTGGAGTGGGTTCGGGGATGGAGATAACAATAATAATAATAATAAAAATAATAATATTGAAGTAGAAATATTTTTTATCCATCAAATTTTATTAAATCTTTGAATAATATATAAATTATACTAAATATTAAAAATAATAGTATTTATTAGTTTGTATTATTTTTATGCATTATATATAATACATACGCTTATGATAACATAATTTTTATAATATAAAAATATTATTTGATTACTTAACATAAATAAACTATTAAGATTAATCATGTATATTTATTATTATTTGAAACAAATTTGAGAAAAAATATATTCTTACTAAAATTTGAAATATAATATTCTATTTTAAAAGAACAATTTTCATTCACTTATGACAATCCCCTCCCCCAAAGGTCCTTAGTATGAGATGAGGTCTCGATTTCGAGACCAATTATAACAATCCCCTCCCTCAACTCAAAAATAATAATAATAATCTTGATTGATAGATATATTTCTTATTTAAGATATTGTGATTAATTTTAAATTTTACAATCTAAATATTTTACACCAATTTTTTTTAATGTATTTTACATTAAAATTGACTAAAAATATATATAAAAATAAAAATATATATATATATATTCGGGTATGGGGACGGGGATGAGGATTAAGTCCCCGCGGGTATGAGTATGAGGAATCTCCGATTTAAAATAACGGAGAATGATGCGGGGATGAGGACGGGTTTTGTATTCGGGGACGGGGATGCCTTCCTCATCCCCGTCCCTGCCCCGCCCCATTGCCATCCCTAGCATCGTGTTTGAAAGTTGAATGAATCAAGATTTAAATTAAAATCTATGGAAATAGCACTTAAAAATCTAATCCCTCTAACTTGCAGAAAAGATTTGAAATAAAAGATGCAACCATACAAACAACACTGGTTCTTATACGGGCACACCAAAAACTACTACTTACAAAGCAAACCTGAACTGACAATTAAAATCTTAGGAAAACAGACGAAACATGAGTTTCAATAAAAAAAATTTATAAAACATTCGTGAAATCAAACATAAAAATTATCACAATGAAATAAACAACATGAAAGGTTAAAACTTAAAATCCTTAAAATCCATCGCCACGAGAACTTTATTGAAAATAATAAATTTAAACTTTTATTTAACATTGACTATTAAAGGTCGTGCATCAAACTAGTGTAATAAACAAAAGAACAATAAATATATGTAATGTCTTCTCGCTTTAAAATGTCAGAGATTCGAAACAGTCGTATCATGCAATGTATTCGACTCTTGGACTCTTCAACCTTTTCACCAAAGCTTTTAATTCATTTACATCTCAAATCTAACTGCACCAATCAAGCATAGTGAGTCACTGAGTCTAAAGACTCAGCAAGAAACATACATTACATAGCTAATACATATTAAAAATCATCATGTTTTGGACGTGCAAGACTTAAACATAAACATCATGCATAAAATAAAATAATAAACTTCTTCCATTTTTGGTGATGAAATACGTGCAATTGTGGTAACCACCATTTATGAGCACATCATTGGTTCCCGTGATCACGATCGTTGTACGACAAGCATATAGTAGCGGCCATTTACACTTTTATTCTTTGGAAAGGCCCCTCCGGAGTTGTTGGGATAAGTTTTGGTATTTGACAAAATATGAAGAAATATTTCGAAGCAATCAAGATGACGGAATATCTTAAAGTCCAAGAAATCCAGTCCAAATGCAAGCAGTCCAACAGGTATACAAGCAGTCCAGTCGATATGCAAGAAATCCAAGACTAAACGGTCCAGTCAGACATCATATTGATACAGTTCAAGACAAGTTGAAGAAGATTGTTCATATATCCAGTTCATGTATCAAAACGGCTGAGGAAATGAATTATTCAGATAAATCAAAATATATTATCCTACTGATTCAAGACATATTTCAAATATAAAGACTGTAACAAGATCCAGACATTTTTATCGAAGAACGAGCAACATCATTAAAGCTCTTATAAAGACTTATTGAAGATCTAGAGGTAAATGAGACATTCATTTATGACGAAGATGTACGTTCCAAAGATGCATATATAAATGTATGAAAAAGACACAGAGTAGAGACAAAGAGTAGAAAAAGAATTACAAAACATATACAACAGCAAGAGATACAAGCTGCTTGAGCACTCATAAAAGATTCATCTAATCTGCTCAACGTGCCCACATATACAAACCATACATCTGATCTCTGAGGATCATCAAGGGCCAAGATTCAACTCTCAATTGCCTATTTGTTTAAGATGAGTTGATCTACTGTTTGAGTCTATTGATTCATTCATCATTGTATTTTGATTGTTAGGATGTGGTGTCTTAACTTGGTTTTGTTCTAGGAGTTCCGATATATGCAAAGGTAAGTCTTACAATTGGATTGGGTTGCATACAAGACGTTGTATAAGACAAATTCTTCTAGTGGATCCTTTCCTCGTGAGGAAGAAGGGATGACGTAGGAGTTTTGTCTCCGAACAAACAATCTCTGTGTTATTTATATTTTTGTCAAGCTACTTTTATAATTGTTCAATCTGTTATTTGGTCTCTTTTCTCACATATATTTGTTGGCCAATTAACATTGACACGCGACAAAGAATAGAGTTAGTTTCTAACAACAACTGCTCTCATAGAAGAAGTTTTTCAAGTGAACTGCTCATGAAAGTTACATGAGAGCAATCCTAATCGATCCTAACAAGTGGTATCAGAGCGAGTTTCTTTTCGTCATTGAACAAGTTCATATGGCTGCTTTTGGAGAAATTTCTAAGAGATTTTGGAATACTACCATGGATAATTGCTCAATCAAAACCATAAAAACATGTTCATCTGCTGAGAATATATGGCAAAAATTTATTAAGCATGTCAACAATGAAAAAACTGAAAAGGCCAAGAATTCTTCTGCAAAAGATGTTGAAGAATCATGTTGTTTATCAAGTTCAAATGAAGAGGTAGATAGTTGTTCCATGGTTCATGAAGATCAACCTTCTTCAAGTAAACATGTGGTTACTCATTCATCCATAAGTGAACAGGTACTGAGTTTTAACTCTACTGATTTTACTCAAGAAGAGTTAGCTAATGCATTGCATGATATGACTAATGAATATAAAAAATTATGCTTAGCATTTGAAGAAATTATGGCAAATCAAATTGTACTGTCAAACAAAGCTGAGTTAGAGGTATTTTTTCATCATTTTCCATTTGTGTTGTGGTGACTTGATAACCATAGTTGGAGTTCATATCTTTTGAAAGTTTAAAAGTAAAATATTTCGTTTTTCATTCAATTTGATGCATTTGCACCTAGTACGCTCACATCTACAAATTTTGTTCAAATATAAATTAATTAGTCAAAACATTTTTCTTTAAGCTATTCCTTATTGTCAAACATTATAGTATAGATTGATATATATTTTTACACTCGAGTATTTATCTATATTTTTACACTCGGATAATCGTTATAACCGAAATCATTTGCATCCCAAATTGAAACGAAAAGAAATGAAAAGTACAGTAGTTCTTAGAGCAGTGAGACGAGTCAACTTTAGGCGGGGAGAGCCGACATACCAAAAATCCACCGTTTGATGGTCGAGGGTGGGTCGGCCCACTATCTCGACGGGTTGAAAATTCTCAACGTAACCCAACTCAATGTGGGTTTCGGGTTAGACGAGTTGGCCCGCAGATTGACTCACTACAAATAAAAAATTGATAAATAAAAATAAAAAATCAATATAAGTAATTATAAATTTAATTTCATAAATAAATATTAATAAAATTTTTAATTATTGATTTCATACGTGTAAACTTTCTAGCCCTCTTCATTCTAGCACAAGAATACATCATATGAAATTGCACTGGACTAGGGGTGGTTCGGTACGGCATATCGCATACCGAAATTTCGGTACGGTTCGGTTCAGTATACCGAAATTTCGGTATGGCATAAATCCATATCGATACTGTACCGAATACCGAAATTCGGTACGGTATCGGTATGATACCGTGTATATCGATTTTTTTAAATTGTTTTTTTAAAAAAAATATCGGTATACGCGGTATCATACCTATACCGTGTATACCGATTTTTTTTTTTGTATGCCGAAATACCAAAAATTTAAAAATCTTATACTGATACCGATACCAAAAATTTTGGTACGGTAATTTCTTAACTTAAAATAATAAATAAATAAAATTGCTGACTATTTTTTTTAAATAATGTATTATAATATTAATAAACGGGATATGAAATATCATGAATAAATAAAAACCACAATTTAAAAATAAATTGCAGAAGTCCAGTATCTTTACTCAACCAAAATATTTAAATACTGCATAAAATAAATAAATCTTTCCAAGCATACTTAGAAATATTCTGGCAGCCAGGAAAAGTAAACTAACTCATAATAAAAAGAAAATAAAATAATTCTACTTTTTCAAAACCTCAACCAATTAAATACATAAACTGTTTTCTTAAAAAAATTAAATTTCGGAAGCTGCATGGTCACGATTTGCACCGCCACACGACCACTGCACTAGCCAGACAGCACCACCTATTCATCATTACCTGTATCAATAAAGTCTAGTGAGCCTAATGGCTCAGCAAGAAATATCCGGATACAACAAACATATATAACTCTATAAACTTTAAACTGCACTTTAAACAACAACTTTAAATCTTAAAACCTTTAAAACTTCAAGCATGCATACACACAAGCACACAATCCTCATCATTTACCTTTAAACATTCAAACACGTCGCAAAAAAGACACCTCAACCTTTACTTTACACCTCAACATATATCGAACACCTCGCAAAAGAATACATCTCAACACACTCCAAACACATCGCAAAAGAATGCACCTTAACCTCATAAAAATTACTTCTTTCCTTTCGACCTGTGGCTCAGAAACTTTCCTTAACTTTATAAATGGTCGCTTGATCAAGCTTATACAAGGATATCCAGGGTGGAGGGGCATCATGAATCAATGGCCTACATCCGCACTCTGTCTTTCTCTTGGGAGGGGCATCATTACCAAGGTGCCTACATCCACTGTAGTGACCCTGCATGGAATCACCTACTATCTGGCAACTAATAGCATGCATTAAACTTAATACAGCAAAATACTTAATAGAGTAAAACGTGTGGAAACATAATCCATAAATTACATATCAGCTTAATAAAATATATGCAGGCTTAATACTGTAGTGATACAACCATATCGAAAAACTTAAAAGTAAACATTATACAGCTATATCGAATCCTGCTGTATAATTAACTCCTCAAGGCTCCTGCTCCCTAGTCCTGCCTTGAACTACCAGCTCCGTCCATCCTGCGACCTACCCCATGGAATAGGGTGTCCAAGATAACAACTAGGACGTGAGCGCTAATGCCCAGTACATAAACATGAGTAAACATATGTATATAATGCATGCAACATGATGACTGGTAAAAGGTCATCTGAAAAGTCATGCTCAGTACCGGTGCCACATGAGTGCTGCCACCGCACGGATCAACCTCTGGGTGCAACCACACTCGTCTAGTACACCAGAGTAGTCAGACATACATGTCCCCGCCGTCGCGGTACTCTTAGTGACAGACTATTGAGTATAGAGCTGAGCGGCTCTATAATCAGGTATAACAAGGTATAGGCTCAACGTGTATATGCACATGACACATGAATATAACGGTAAATCATATATCATGCCATATAATAATGCCAAATAAATGCAACATATAAACATGTATACTCTCTGGTAATCTCAGTCAATGTGTACGTACCTCTAGGCTAGTTCAAGTATAATAGATCCTAGGTTCCAAGCCTATATTCAAAAGTTCACCGTATCACTACACAAGTTCTATAAGCCTTAACTAAGCTAATAAGTACTCCCAAAACATAAATAGATTCCCAGACCATACCTTCGTTCGTAGATAGTCCTTTGGAGTTGCTGGTCCCGGATGACTATAACCACACCTTGGTTATTCCAGAACCTCGATTATAACCGATAGGGCCCTCAAGTATATAACTCACACTATATAACTGGAGAAGGAAACTCAAAAATTTGTAATTCAAATTGAAATCGAATGAGTCCTATTTATAGGAAAATTTCTGGTCGAGTTCGGGCCCTCCGAACTGGGATTCGGATCGTCCATTCCAGCTCAATGCATGCATGCAAGCCACGTCGGGTTCGGAGCCTCAGAACTCACGTTCGGATTGTCCGACATTCTCTTCGTCCGACACTTGTCAAAATCCATGGCTGAGTAATCCTGCTTGCATGGCATGAGGGAGTTTGGGCCGTCCGATCCTTAGTTCAGATCGTCCGAACTTGCCTTAACTCCAAAGTCAACAAGCCATCTTCGGAGCCCCCGAGTTGCTGAGTTCGGGCCGTCCGAAGTTCTCTTTGGACCATCCGAACTGGCTCAGAAAAATGAAAATCCAATTCTTGATTCTGAAGTCTGATTAAATCCCGAAATTTGTTAATCACCACCCCTTAATCATGTTTAATATATTATTATCTTAAAATGGAATCTGGGTTACTACATTCTCCCCACCTTTAGATATTTCATCCGCGAAATAAAATCTAAAGACAAATCAAGATAATAATATGAAACATCAAACCATGTTTTATTACAAAAACTGTAATTACATCTTTACATGGTAATCAAAAGTACAAAGCAAACAACTCAGGATATTCAGCCCGCATATAGCTCTCGGTTTCCCAAGTTGCTTCTTTAACGCCTCGGCGCTGCCACTGTACCATCACAAGTGGTATAGTCTTGTTCCGAAGAATTTTCTCCTTCCTGTCTAGGATACGGAGTGGTCGTTCAACAAAAGACAGATTTGGTTCTAGCTGAATATCAGTATGCTGGATAATATGAGATTCATCAGCTATATACTGTCGAAGTAACGACACATGAAAAACATTATGTATACTGGAAAGAGATGGCGGTAACGCCAAACGATATGCAACATCTCCAATCTTCTCCAGTATCTGGAAAGGCCAAATAAAACGAGGTGACAACTTGTCTTTCACACCAAACCTCATCACCTTCCTAAAAGGTGACACTCGTAGGAACACATATTCACCAGGCTCAAACTGAAGTGGCCTGCGGTGAATATTAGCGTAACTGGCTTGCCGATCTTGAGCAGCTTTGATCCTTCGCTTGATCAAATCTACCTTGTCTACAATCTGCTGCACCAATTCAGGACCCTCGACTTGTCGTTCCCCGAATTCATCCCAGAATAACGGAGTATGACATCGTCGACCATACAATGCCTCGAAAGGTGCCATATAAATACTACGATGATAACTGTTATTGTAGGCAAATTCAATCAAAGGTAACTAATCCTGCTAAGATAAGCTAAAATCCATGACAGAAGAACGTAGCATATCCTCCAGAGTACGAATAGTTCGCTCTGACTGCCCGTCAGTCTCCGGATGATATGCAGTACTCAAACTCAGAGTGGTACCCAACGCCTGCTGAAAACTACCCCAAAAACGTGAGGTAAATCGCGGATCTCTATCACTAACTATGCTCACTGGAATCCCATGTAATCGCACTATCTCCTAGATATATAAGTGTGCCATGCGATCATAAGAATACTCCCGGTTGTAAGGAATAAAGTGTGCTGATTTCGTCAAACGATCAAGAATGACCCAGATAGCATCATACTGACGAGAAGTCATAGGCAAGTGGGTAACAAAATCCATAGTCACATGTTCCCATTTCCATTCGGGAATCTCAAGATTCTGCAGTAATCCACCTGGTCTTCGATGTTCAGCCTTGACATGTTGACAAACCAAACATCTTGAAACAAATTGATATACACTCCGCTTCATCCCTTTCCACCAGAATCTGGTTCGCAAGTCCTTATACATTTTCATGCTTCCAGGATGAACAGACAATCGACTCCTGTGAGCTTGAGATAGAATATCATTCCTGAGCTCCGTAACATCAGGTACAACCACTCGATTCGATAAGCACAATAAACCATCTGCCTGAAAATAGAATCCAGATGTATTACCCCCATTGGCTAGACGTGCCAAATTCTGAGTCTTAACATGAGATATTTGAGCATCTCTGATCCGAGAATACAATGCTGGCTCAGATAATATAGTATACAAACGAATTCCATTTCTTCCTTTCTCGTGCTTAAGTGTAAAACTCAATGAACAGCACTCTTGAACCAAATGAGATATTTCACTAGTCTGAAGTACAGAAAGTCTCACATGCCGACTCAAAGCATCAACAGTAAGATTAGCAGAACCTGGATGATATTTGATTTCACAATCATAATCCTTCAAAAGATTCATCCAGCGTCTCTGTCGCATATTCAACTCCGCTTGAGTGAATAAATACTTCAAACTCTTGTGATCCGTGAATATCTCAAATTTTTTGCCATAAAGATAATGCCTCCAAATCTTGAATGCAAATACAATGGCAGCTAACTCGAGATCATGTACTGGATAATTATTCTCATGCGTCTTCAACTGTCGAGAAACATAGGCAATAACATGTTCATGCTGTGTAAGAACACATCCTAACCCTTGACCAGAGGCATCAGTATAGACAACATAACCTCCTGATCCAGAAGGTAGAGCTAACACAGGTGCAGTAGTAAGGCATTTACGCAGCTCGTGAAATGACTCCTCACAATCCGAGGAGCATATGAAGGCAACATCTTTTCGTGTAAGCTGTGTCAAAGGCCTGGCCAACTGTGCAAAATTCTCGATGAACCGACGGTAATAACCCGCTAGACTCAAGAAACTTCGAATCTCAGCAACCGTCGTCGGACGAAACCAGTTCAACACTGCCTCTATCTTACTTGGATCAACAGATATTCCTTCACTGGAAATCACATGACCAAGAAACACTACCCGATCAAGCCAGAATTCACACTTGCTCAATTTTGCATATAGCTGCTTATCTCGTAACGTCTGTAAAATAATTCTCAGATGTTGTGCATGATCATCCTTGTCATGAGAATAGACAAGAATATCATCAATGAAGACGATGACAAATCTATCCAGATATTCTCAAAATACCTGATTCATCAGATTCATAAAGACTGTCGGTGCATTCGTCAAACCGAATGGCATCACCAGAAATTCATAATGCCCGTATCTGGTCCTGAAAGCAGTCGTAGAAATATCTGAGTCTCGTACCCGCATCTGGTGGTATCCAGATCTCAGATCTATCTTCGAGTAAACAGAAGTACCCTGTAATTGATCGAACAGATCATCAATCCGTGGCAAAGGATACTTATTCTTGATGGTGACACGATTCAACTGCCTGTAGTCAATATATAATCACATCGATCCATCTTTCTTCTTGTCAAATAAAATAGGTGCTCCCCACGGAGAAACACTCGGATGAATATATCCCTTATCAAGCAGATCCTGCAACTGCTGTTTCAATTTCCTCATCTCTGACGGTGCTAGACGATAAAGTGCTCGGGATATAGGCGTCGTTCCTGGTACTAGATCAATACCAAATTTAACCTCTCGAACCGAAGGAAAACCAGGAATCTCATCAGAGAATACATCAGGAAACTCGCTGACAATCGGTAGCTGATCAATACTCAAACTACTAGTGGACATATCAACTGCATAAATGAGGTAGCCCTCCCCACCTGACTCCAAGACATGACATGCCTTCAGAGCCGATACAAGTGGCATTGGAGGTCGTGCACCCTCACCATAAAAGTACCAGCTATCACCCACATCCGGATGAAACTGTACCGGACGTTGATAATAATCCACAGTAGCATGATACAAAGTCAGCATATCTATTCCCAAAATACAATCAAAATCTGTCATCGCTAATATCATCAAATTAGCCGATAACACATGAACCTCAAACTCTAGAAGGCAACCCATCACTAGACGCTTAGTTACTAACTCCTGCTCCAGCGGAGTAGATACAACTAAATCCATATCTAATGATACATAAGGTAATCTATGTCTCTTAACAAAGCGACTAGAAATAAATGAATGCAATGCTCCAGTATCAATTAAGACAAATGCGGGAATACCACATAACAAAAAGGTACCTGCCAACATGCGATCGCTTTCCTCAGTAGCCTGCTCCTGAGACAGAGCAAACACCTGCCCTTGAGTCTGTGAACGGTAACCAGAAGAATTCTGTGGTGCTAACTGTTGACGTGGAAAAGTAGAAGCCTGAGATCCAACCTGTGATCCCGATCTACCAGCAGAATCCATGCGCTGAGGACAATCTCTCCGCAGATGTCCCTGCTCACCACAAATATAACAAGCATCAGTAGCCTTCCTACATGAAGCTGCAGGATGCTTCCCACCACAGTGACTTCAAAATTCCTCCTTCTTCTTCGTCTTCCCAAAGTGGAATGTACCTCTTGAGCCACAAGAACCAAACTAAGTAGTAGGAGTAGAAGAAGACATAAGTCCAGATTGCACAACAAATTGAGCCCTAGGCCCAAGAGATCCACTAGGCTGTTCTGGCATCATCAACAGTGCTCGCCTATTGCTGTTCTCCACTTGACGGCAACGGTTCACCAAAGTCTCATAAGATGTCGGATTATCACATACGACAACTTGTGAGTAGATATCTTGATTCAGGCCTTGCAGAAAGATATCATACTTGGACGCATCACTTTCATTGATATGAGGACTAAAGGGTAGCAGATCAAAAAATCGTTGCTGATATTGATCAATAGTCATTGATCCTTGCCTCAGAGTCAGCAACTTCATAGATCGTGCCTGTCGAACTGCTGAAGGAAAATACAGTTTCTGAAACTGCAGACAGAAATCCCTCCAAGTCACCTGTCCTTTCTCCATACGTGCTTGAGTAGCTTTGACATCCCACCATAAGCGTGCTCGATCCTCTAGAACAAATTCTAGAACTTCCAGTTTCTGCTCCTCAGTGCAATCGAAAGCTCGAAATGCACTCTCGAGTTTAGACATCCAACCTCTTGCTTGTTCAGGATTATCGCCTCCCACCAAGGGTTTCGGTCCTACTTGCATGAACTTATTGATAGAGTAACGACGTCTACCCTTATGAGGACGATATCGATCATCATGATGGCAATGATGACGATGATGACCACCTCCCTGGCCAACACTAGCGTGACTCTTGTCAGCCATATCCTAAAAAGAATTGCACATTAAAATCCCAAATGCGCAAGAATTACTCAAGACTAAACTAAATCCCAAGTATTAATTCCCAAAATCTAACTTTTCTCTGATACCAAAAATGTAGTGACCCTGCATGGAATCACCTACTAACTGGCAACTAATAGCATGCATTAAACTTAATACAGCAAAATACTTAACAAAGTAAAACGTGCGGAAACATAATCCATAAATTGCATATCAGCTTAATAAAATATATCCAGGCTTAATACTGTAGTGATACAACCATATCGAAAAACTTAAAAGTAAACATTATACAGCAGGATTCGATATAGCTGTATAATGTTTACTTTTTAAGTTTTTCGATACGGTTGTATCACTACAGTATTAAGCCTGAATATATTTTATTAAGCTGATATGTAATTTATGGATTATGTTTCCGCACGTTTTACTCTGTTAAGTATTTTGCTGTATTAAGTTTAATGCATGCTATTAGTTGCCAGTTAGTAGGTGATTCCATGCAGGGTCACTACATCCACACTCCGTCAACCTCAACCTCAATCGTAACTTTACCACAAGCCATAAAATATTTTTACCTGTCCTCATCTTTTCCTCAAAATCAGTACACAACACACACCAAAAATACATAACAAAACACACATATACACACACGAAATAAAACCCACACGTACAAACGAAAAACAGTGCACACACATACACGAATAATGCACAAACACACACACCCGAATAATACACACACACGGACACACACTAAAACACACGCACACACACACACGAAACTATACACACACACTAACACACACAGTACACCACAATAACATAAACATACACACACAATACATGAAGAAATTATGTGCATTGTACGTACACATCTTCTCAAAAATTCACGTCGTTATCATTTTTTTAAAAAAACGACAACCCACTCACACACAGGCAACACACACATATATATAAATAATACTATAAATTATTCCTTCGACTCGATAATCCCGTAATAGCTTCGAAATATGTCGATCTCAAACGAACATGACACATAACATTCAGATAAAATAATTTACTTTCTTTTCTTCGATACGTAAAATAAACGGAATATACTTGCGTCTAGATCACTTAAAACACACTAAACCACCTTTGAAAAAAATATGACCTTATCAATGAGTCAAATAACGGATTAAAACATGCCTCTATATATAGAACGGTTGATCAGGAATGCGTTTCTGGAATCGGAGAAAGGCCGGAACACGATCAACACAAGAACCCTAGCCCTCACGTTTTCTTCCCCCTTTCTCACGACTGACTCTCTACTTCTCTCTCTTTTTTTTTTTCTCTACGCTTTTCCTTCTTTTTCTTTTAATTTGCTATCTAATTTATTTGCTAACTCACTAATTAAAACCCTTAATTACTAATTAAATCTCTTAATTACTAAAATACTACATTTTACCTTAAATCGTATCGGGGTATCTCTTCAGCTGAAAGCCTCACATCGCCGTCCTCTATAACTTTAAAAAATCTCAAAATTCGTCAGACGTTAGAAATAAATATAATTTACTTCTAACACATAAAATAACTTAAAAATAACTCAAATAATTTCAAACATCACATTTAATAGCATGCATATGGTCTGGTCAGTCAGTGGATTCCCTGGGCATTACAGAAATTTTCGGTATACCAAAATTTTCGGTATATACGGTTTTTTTCGGTACGATAAATGCGATATGACGGCATTTCGGTATTTTTCGCCGGCCCTACACTGGACTCCAAATTGGTAACGTATTTAAGATTATATGGATTTAATGAACCTTTGATCATCGCCGTTGTATTCGAACAATATATGAGTAATGTTTGGAAAAATAATCCAACTTCTTTTCAATAATTTCAATACGTTGACAATGCTGACGATGATGATAACATATCATAACAAAAATAATGACACAAAATTTTTTTGTGAGACCATCTTAATTTGTGAAAATATCTTTTTTGCTAGCCATAAAAAATTATTATTATTATTATTATTATTATATAAAAAATATCACTTTTAAAATGATAAATATGAACAAAATTGACTAACTATCCTAACTATTTCTTATAATTAAACTAAATAAAATACGGATTTTTCAAAATTTCGGCCTGACCTATCTATTTAAATCACAAGCCACCTGTCACAGACAGCAAATTTTAGAGAAAAGCAAACAACACTAAATAAACTAAACCGAGAAAGGAACGAGAACCAGAGAAGAAATTCGACATTTCGAACAACACAAGATTAAGAAATTGCATATTTACATGCCCACAAATAATTTATAAATTCTTACAATATCATTTATCCAATCAACAAAATAAAAAACTTTAAAGTGTTAAAATAAACTTTTGCGAAAGATTGGCATGGTCAGAGGGATGTGCCGTGCCCGCATCACAGTCCACTCAAAAGTTCTGCCCCGCAAATTCGATGATAACTTTTACCTGCACCAAGTAGATGTAGTGAGCCTAGGGGCCCAACAAGAATATGGGGGAAATGACGAGGGTTTAAAAGTACATGCTTAATACTTAAAATACTTGTACTTAATATACTTTGAAACTTACTCCAAAAGTTGAATGATAAATGAGAATGAAATGTAATGCATGCAATGAACTCACATAATTAAACTTGGGAACTTTCTTAAATTTTACTTAATCTCATGTGTGACTGAAACTGAATATAAACGAAGTCGAGTCAAATTAGAACTGATCTGTATCTGAATTTGAAACTGTAATTGTAACTTTTAACATTAGATCCTTGAATTGTGACCCTGTGATTTCGATCATGATCATGGCTGCAGTGCACTATGCCGCAAGGAGGTTAGGATATCACCCAACCCAATCTTGCCTTGTAATTGGTAAGGGAGGCCAAGATTTCTCTCAACCCCACACATACACGTCAAATATTTGGTAAGGTAGGCCAAAACGTCTCTCAGCCCCACACATACACGTCAGGTGATAAGGTAGGTCAAAACGTCTCCCAACCCCACACATACACGTCATTTCTATAGTCACAATCAACTCACTTCGTTCAAAAATATTTTCTTTTATTCTTACTTGACTCGACTCAAAGATATAGCATGCATTTATGGAAATGACTTTCTTTGAAAATATTTACTCGATTACTCGATTCACAAGTAAATGATGAAAAATGGTTGACAAGGATGGTGATTTAGGTGAAAAACCATAACTAAGAACTTTAGACTTTACTTTTGGCACTTAGGACATATCCCGAGCAATCCACTTGAATGCTTATAACTTACTCAACACTTAGACAAAACGACTTCTTCTTGAAAACACGATTCCCCTGTACTCTATACTTAACTAGGAAGTCATCCTCGAGGTATAAATCATATCCCATAATTCTCTGGCACAAGTATTCCTGGGCAGCAATCACTTAGCAACTATATTATGCGCCTTAACATTCAATAGCATAGAACTCAACAAAACATTAACCAAAATGGTTCCCGCTTGAAGCAACGTTTCCATAGAACCCTAGGCTATTCCCAAACCCGTGCCCCAAGCCAAAACACGAGTATAACACTGTTTTAATTGACCTCAACTGGACAGCCCCTTCACCCTTGGTAAATTCCTATTCGAACCTTTCCCGCCTCCAAGACACCTAGACCATGGCATCTCATGGTCCAACCTTTGAACTAGGACCTAGGCCGCCCCTTAGACTCGCACGACACTTGAGACCGACCCCTCACTCCCAAAGTAAATCCTCCAACACGTAACAGCCCTGTCCCAAGCCCAATTCATAGCTCGAAGCAGCCCTGTCCCAAGCCCAATTCATAGCTCGAAGCAGCCCTGTTCTCGAGTCATTACTCGAGCTTGTGAAAGCCCCAGCCCCAGCCCCAAGAACTCGATTCCTACAGCCTCTAACCAACAACCTTTTTGCCTCGATTATTAACAGTCAATTTGCACAACCCGGGTGCTACCATGTGAGCTACATTCTCATCCATGGTAGCCCCATAAATCACCATCCAACCAACAAACCAACACAGACAACACGCAACCAACACTAGCCAAGAAACTCGAAAACATGGGGCAAACATATCAAGATTCGAGACTCACAAATACAATCCCCATTCGACACAAGATGCACTATAATAATCACAAGCACGCAGGACACACCAAGAGGAGGATGAAATCGCCAAACAATTAGTTACAATAGAGACAAAGATGCGAACGTCCCGACAGAAAACCAGAAAAATCGGCAAACTTTCATAAACACAAAAATTTTGAAATGTTAGCGAGTAAAAGCAAACACACACACATAATAATCTACTTGGTGGCCAAAAAGCCCATAATTTTGCCTTACTCTACTGAAATGGGAAAAATAAGACGAGCTTGCTACGGCCGAAGTGAGCTGGGATGGGAGCTGAAATCGATCTCCAAAAACCAAGAGTGCAGCTCGCCCTGCCGTCGATGAAGCTGCCTCGCCGGAGAAGAAAAAGGAAAGAACCTGGCGACGAGCTGAAGGGAAGAGAATGAGGCGCCGATCGCGTGTAAGGAAATGGAGGGGAAGAAAGAAATGAGTTATCGGCTAAGGGATTGGAGAAGGGGATAAGGAATTGGGCCGAGTTTGGGCTAAGGGAAATCTCTTAATGGGCCGATGCAATTTGGTATGGGCAGTTCTTAACTGGCCGAGATTGGGCTAGGAAAATAGAGATTCGGGCCGAGCAACATGAAATTTAAATGGGCAAGAAATATCATGTATAATATATAATAGGTAATATTTTAAATGGTGCGAGTAAAAGTGTTAGATACAAATTTATGCAAATATTTAAGTTTGAAAATTCAAGAATTAAACATTTTAAATATTCCAATGTCACGGAAACGAGTGAAATATTTAAATAACAAGCAGAAAGATTAAAATAATTTTTTAAAAAAACTAAACTAACGTTTAAAAGTAATTTAAATAAATACACAAGCAGCACTAAAAACTTTTAAAATGATTTGGACAATTAAAAAGGATTTAAATAAATAATGTAGGCATTTAAAATAATTTAAAATAACTAACCGCTAAACTTAGATTATTTAGAATAAATAAATTGGACACTCGAAAATATCCAAACAAATAAGCTAAACAGTTAAAATCATTTAAAAGAATAAACTAGACAATTAAAATCGTTTAAGAGAATAAACTAAATAATTAAAATCATTTAAAAGAGTTAACTAAACAATTAAAATTAAAATCATTTAAATATGCAAGCCTAAACCTTTAAAATATTAAAAAAATTTAAATTGCACAATAAAATCATTTAGACAAATAAATTTAAAAAATTAAAAACATTAATTAAATTGTTAGTACAATAAAAATTATTTGAATAAATAATAAAATATTTTATTAGCACATAATTCAAATAAAGAATTTAAATCAATTAAACTTAAAAATAATAACCATAATATTTATTTAATTTAATATATGCAAATTATTAAATTAGATTTTTTTTATACTACAGTTACACTATTAAAAATCTGCGAGATCCATTCACAATAAATCTACTCAAATAATGAATCAACAAACAGGTAATAGTTCATTCAATTTAGACAATAAATAGAGCACAACACATTAATACCTACATCATTTTATTATTTTTATATATATATATGATAGTAAAACATTTTATTGTTGCTATAATGCTAAGGTTCTAAAAAGCGTGACGCGCCGAAAGTTAAACTTCAAACTTTTTAAATTTAAGCGAATTTAGAACGAGCTTAAATCGTGAAAACTATAATTTTAATTATTTTAAAATAAATATTAAATAAAATGTTAGATTAACCATAAATATAAAAATTAATAAATAATTAAAGTTTTAAATTATAAATATACATATTTATAAAAATATTTTCATTTTAAAAAATAAATAAAATCTTTAATCGAACTTAAGCGTAATAAAATCTTTAATCGAACTTAAGCGTATTAAAGTTTATAAATATTTTCATTTAAAAAAAAAATGAAATCTTTAATCGAACTTAAGCGTAAATAAATCTTTAATCAAACTTAAGCGTATTCAGGAAAACATTTTATTATCGTTAGATGAAAAGGTCAATAGGGCTGGCGCCGCCCAAATTATAGCAACAGTTTTTCCACTGGGATTGTACTGTTTGTGGACATGGCTTTCATACCAAGCCCCCTATTATTTCACCTACAAAAACAAGTATTCATATACATGTATATAACATGGACATTGGTGGCCCATATAACATTATATATATATATATATATATTATATTTTCTTTCGAAGAAGCTATATATTATAATAATATTATTATTAGTTAAACGACAGCACATTGAGATAAAAAGAACCATCCAGAGACATCAATTTAAAATTACCCAAAATAATAATTTAAGGAAAAAGGAAAAAAAGAAAGGAACCACGTGATCTACACCACCTCTACGCTAATCGCCACTCAGTCACGTCCTGGAGTTACTCCGCTTGAGCCACGAGGAGCCCTGCTCATCTTCCACATCCAACGGCTCAGATTTAATCTCATCACTCCGCCGTTGCAACTGTAAATCCATGTCGTGTTCCGATGAACTACCTTCGCCTTCCCTTCCTCGTTTCAATCCTAGTGGCACTCCGAAAAGCCTTGCGCCGATTTCCTCCGCCGCGGATCTGATGTTGTTCATCTCCGCGCCGCTCACCGACTCGGCGGCGGCGGTTTCCATTTCGTCGCAGAATCTTCCCATTGGTAGCAGATCCAATGGTTTTAAAGCGTTTTCTGGCTGGCTACTATGGTGTTGGTTATCGATTCCGCTGCCACTGTTGTTGTTATTGGAGAAATTGGACATTAAATCGTATATATTGTTGCACATGTTTTTCATGTGGCTCAGCTCTTTGTTCAGCTGGAGGTTCTCCTTCCTCAATCTATCGTTTTCGCCCACCAACTCCGACGAGCTGCCGGTGAATTCACGGACGACGGCGGGAGAGTTAGAGGAGGAAAGTACCTGTTCCTCGCCGGAGTCAGACGGTGACACCTCCATAGGTAGTAAGGCCGGAGTCGGCTGCGTCACGACAGAAGGTACCGGCGGGACTGCCACCGGGGTCAGCGAAGGTGTCGCCACTTTCCGGCGCTGTATTTCGCTCAGAAGAATCTTCTCCCCTCTTCGGAAACAGTCGTTGGAGAACTCCCATCGATCAGGCACAACCTTTCTGAATCCCTACGGATTCATCAGTCAACACACAAACAAATCAAACCAAAAACAAAACAAAAAAAACCACACAAACAACTTTAACCAAAAAACAAAAAACAAACCGAAAACCTCAAGATTAAAAAGCTTACATAAGTGTTGAGCTGACGAACAAAGCTGGAGAAATTGTTGTGCTTGAAATACTTAGGGAGCAAATCTCTGGCGAACTCCGTCTGATTCCACACGATGAACGTGGATCCGTCCTCGTTCCAGGAGATGACGTCATCAATGGCGGGGTCGTCCACGAGCTGATAGGTCTTTGTCAAAAACGGCGTCGGAAGCGTCCTAGACATCTCTCCGGCCGTGGAATCACATCCTCCGCCGCTCCGAGCCATCCCGCTCCTCCCTCCACCTGCCCAAATCTCCATAAAAAAAAAAAAATATTTCCGAAATTTTTATTAAAAAATAAATAAATAAAAAAAAAGATGCTTACAAAATTCAATCCAGCTTCAAAACTCAGAGGTAGATCTGAATTGTAGGAAAATATGAGCCAATTCTAGAAAGTTCGTATGATGAATCGAGAGGAGTAAAAGGGTTAGCCGTTCGGAGGAGATAGATAAGAATGAGGCAAAAGAAGAATAAAAGGCAAAGAAAGAACGAGAAGTTTCGGTGTACGTGGCTTCCCATGCCTTAGAAGGAGACAGCTAGTGTTCTTCTTAAGGCCATGTTTGTTTCTCTATTTCATCCATTCGTTCATTTCATTTCTTCAACTTTTACAATAAAATAAAATATTTTTAAGAAACAAAAATCACATTTAAATTTTTATTTACGTTCCCTAATATAATTATTTGAAAATTCTTAATTCTTTTTTTAATGTTTTGCAATATGTGTACATTTTTCAGATTTTTTCAAACTTCTTTTAATATTTAAGTTTATCAAATTTTTATGAGGCGAAGTTATTGGCTAAAATATAGGTTCTTTTATTCTACTTTTATATATTTACTATAACTATATAGTGAACCACATTCTTTTATTTAGGGATCAGAAAAAAATATTGAATTTTTTTGTATATTGAGATTACCGTACTGAAAAATATCAAATTTATCAAATTTTCGGTACGATATGGTATGGTATGACAACAATACCCAATTTTTTTCGGTACGGTAACGATATGAAGTTTGAAAATTTCGTTATATAACGGTATAAAGATATCCCGAAATATTATATAAAATTTTAAAATATATAATATTTTTAAACAATAAATTTATAAATTAAAAAAATATAGGGTGTTTTGCTATATAAAAAGGTATATATCGATACCGAACCGAAATCTCGGTTTATCATAAAATTTCGATAGAATCGGTATGCTAGTTATAGGTACCGAAAATTTCGGTACGGTATCAGCATAAAATTTTGTTATACTACAATATATTTTTTTCTATACAATACGGTACAATAGGCCACCCTTTTATTTGTACGAGTAAATTATATCAAAATAAAATTGCTATTATATTCGGTTCGAAAATGGGTTTGGATGTTTATTCCATTTTGAAAATTATTCGAAAGCGATTCATTTAATGAAATCCAAAATTAATTTCAAAATTAAAATATACATTTCGAGTATATATTTTTTGAATATTAATTTGATGAATTTCGAATGAATCAAATTAATTTTCGAAATTAGATATTTGAAGCCCATTTATTGTATGTAGACAAGTGAGGGGACTTTGTCTCACAAAGTTTTCAACTTCCATATCTTTCTTGGATAGAGTTGTGTAGTATGAATAATCGTTATTTTAAGTCAAAGGTGCTAAAGCCAACCGAGGGCGAGGGGGTGCTACGCACCAATAGGAATTGTGTAGTAACTCGATTATCGTTTTAAGTTGGTTAAATGTTAAACACGATTAAGCGTTATTATTCAAACAAATCAAATATGTAATTAAGTTAAAAAATGAAATTCCAGGCCCACTGAAAAGTTCGGAAGGTCCGAAGACAGTTTGAAAGCACCGAACTGTTCCTTGTGGAGATCGGATGAAGGGGAAGTGTAGTAACCCAGAACCCATTTTAAGATAATAATATGTTAAACATGATTAAGAGTTAGTAATTAACCAATTCCGGGGCTTAATCGAACTTCAGAATCAAGAATTGAACTTTCAAAATTTGAGAAGTTCGGACGGTCCGAAGCGGACTTCGGACGATCCGCACAGCAACTCGGGGGCTCCAAAGAATAGCATGTTGAATTCGAAGTTAAGGCACGTTCGGACGGCCCGAAGTCCCTTGTGCCAAGCAGACAGGATTACTCAGCAATGGATTTTGACAATTGTCGGAATTAGAACACTTTGGACGACCCGAAGTGACGATCGGACGGTCCGAACTCGACGTGTCTTGCATGCAGGCAGTGAGTTGGATCGGACGGCCCGAACTCGAGTTCGGAGGGTCCGAACTTGACCGAAAATTTTCCTATAAATAGGGCTCATTCGATTTCATTTTCAATTACGAATTCCGAGTTTCCTTCTTCAGTTATATAACGTGTGAGATATACACTTGAGCGCCCTATCGGTTATAATAGAGGTTCTGGAATAACCAAGGTGTGGTTATAGTCATCCGGGACTAACGACTTCAAAGGGCTTACTACGGACGAAGGTATGGTCCGAGAATCTATTTAAGTTTTGGAAGTACTTATTAGCTTAGTTAAGGCTTATAGAACTTGTGTAGTGATACGGTGAACTTTTGAATATAGGCTTGGAACCTTGGACTTTACTAGACTTGAACTAGCCTAGAGGTACGTACACATCGACTGAGATTGCCAGCGAGTATACATGTTTATGTGTTGAATTTATTTGGCATTATTATATGGCATGATATATGATTTACCGCTTTCCATATTCATATGTCATGTGCATATACACGTTGAGACTATACCTTGTTATACCTGATTATAGAGCCGCTTAGCTCTATACTCGATATTCTGTCACTGAGAGTACCGCGACGGCGGGGACATGTATGTCTGACTACTCTGGTGTACTAGACGAGTGTGGTTGCACCCAGAGGTTGATCCGTGCGGTGGCAGCACTCATGTGGCGCCGGTACTGAGCATGACTTTTCAGATGACCCTTTACCAGTCATCATGTTGCATGCATCATATATATACGTGTACTCATGTTTATATACTGGGCGTTAGCGCTCACGTCTTGGTTGTTATCTTGGACACCCTGTTCCACGGGGCAGGTCGCAGGATGGACGGAGCTGGTAGTTCGAGACAGGACTAGGGAGCAGGAGCCTTGAGAAGTTATTTATACATCCGGATTTGATATAGCTGTATAATGTTTACTTTTAAGCTTTTTGATATGGTTGTATCACTACAATATTAAGTCTGGATATGTTTTACTAAGCTGATATGTAAATTATGAATTATGTTTCCGCACGTTTTACTCTGTTAAAAAATTTTGATTATTAAGTTTAATGCATGCTATTAGTTGTCAGTTAGTAGGTGATTCCCTGCAGGGTTACTACATGAAGAGTTTAGAAGGTCCGAACGGGGATCAAAATATCCAAACTAGGATCGAAAAGTTTGATAATATTTAGGCCATGCAGAGTGTGAGGTGGAAATCATACACGAACACGTGGGAGTTCGAATTCCGAACTCAGCCGTAACTTAGGTGTCAAGATGCATTCGACACGTCAATGGATGATGGAGATCGGAAAGTCCGAAGTAGGAGATTGATTCTTCTAAAGTCAACAATTCGGAACGTGGCAGTCATGCAGGATCGGAACGTTCGATATCGATATTGGAGCTTTCGATCGTCGCCTATAAATATGCCACCCAGGATTCATTTTCCTTGATCAATTCACACTTCTCTCTCTCTCTCTCTCTCTCTCTCTCTCTCTCTCTCTCTCTCTCTCGACTTGTTTATTCTTAGGTGTCTTCATTGCTGGTTCGAGGGTCGGGTGCCAGCGGGACGCTTCCAGGTTAGCAACGGAGCAGTGCTTAAGAAGTGGAGTCTTTGACATCAAAGATCCGACTACGGACGTAGGTAGAAGTCTAGACTCTTAATAGCTTTTGGGAGTACCTATTAGTCTATTCAAGACATTTAGTAAGCTATAAGTGATATGACATTCAACTGATTATAAGCTTGGACTTTTGACCCAGTGCTGCTATTGCTTGTTAGAGGTACAAAAGTACTATCCGAGATGTCCTGGTTGAGTATGCATGTTATATTTGTTGCATTTTATCTGACATTTTTTATGTTTCATATATTATTTCATGACTATTATGATGTATACATGTTCATGTTGAGACTGTATCCTTGATACAGCCTGTTGTGGCATTGCTTAGCCCTTCTTTCTTGAGTGGATGGTTGAATCTGTTTGTATGGACTTAGGTCTCCTATATCCATAGATTTTTTTTATGTGAGAGCCACCTCCTGATGCAGAGACACAGAGCGCTACATATCTTGGTGCTTTTGACTGAGCATAGTTTGAATAAGATAATTTCATGATATCCCATACACTTGTATTCACTCACTTATAGCATGTGTATACTGTAGTAACCTGATACCATTTTCAGTAATTATAAAATCTAATCATGTTAGAATGGTTAAAATATGATCAAAGAATCTTAATTTGTGTTTATTAAGTAAAAAATCAAATTCAAGACGTCCGGAAATGGTCCGGAGGATTCCAAGGACTTGAGTGGTTCAAAAGGTCCTAACTTGGGAGCTAGGAAGATCGGTGGTTCCAAAGTGTTCGGAAAAGGCATAGCAGTTTGGCAGCAGAGGGTGTGTTCGGAAGCTCCGTAGTCCATTAGTCAGAGCAGGGTATGGGTTTTGATTGGTGATTTGACTTGAGATAGTTTGGAAGCTCCAAACTAGATTTCGTGTAGTAACCCGGTCCCATTTTACAAGATTAATTTTCTAATCATGTTTAGAATTAATAAATCATGATTAAGGGATTTTTATTTGTTCAAACGGACCAAGGAATCGGGTCCAAAACTCCCAAAAAATGGTTAATGGGCTTAATTGGGCTCGAGTAGTTCGGAAGGTCCAAACTACATAGCCTAGTGGGTTCGGAAGTTCTGAAGGGATCAAAACCAACGAAGCAGATCGAAAGCAACGTTCCGATCGGAGCTTCCGATCGTGGTGTCCTGCACGTGGCAATGAAGGTTGAACACATAGTTGTATGCATGAGATCAGAGCTTCCGAAGTGTAGATCGGAGCTTCCTATCTTGGCCAATTGGAACGTGGCATGCATGCGCAGATCGGAGTTTTCGATCGTCCTCTATAAACAGGGGCGAGATTTCTCATTTTCAAATCGCTCAAAATCCTCTCCTCTCCTATAATGGCTCGATTTTAAGGGCTTTGAGACTCTTTTATAAAGAGTTGGAGTAGGTACTAGTATATTTTATGTAAAGGACATTATCCGTAATAGTAGCCAAGCAGCGGAGCTTTGGCGAGGTGTCCAGAGGTCGTAGCAGGGCTGTGCCCAACCTCTGAGGCATTCGAAATCAGCGGGCTGACAGTGAAGAAGAAAATTTGCAGTCCAATATCACAAAGTGATCCAAGCCCACTTTCATCTCAGCCCAAAAGTGCATAGCCCATTGTTAGTGGATAAATTTTTTATAACGCAAGAAAGGAATATTTTGTCGTTGGTTTGTTAAGATTTCTTTACCACATGTCTTTATCTTATAAGATTTAGGATTGCATAGATATAGATGATTGTAATTACTTTATTTCTCAAGATGGAATGAAATATATTATTTCCAGTAAATCATCTTCTACATTTTTCTATTTTGGTATCGAGAGCCATGACGGAAGTCACATCACCACTGGGTTCATCTTCGGTGATTCCTATTTTTGAGGACCTCAGTTCTAATCATCTAATCAAGATTAAATCATGCAATCAAAGAAATATAGTTAAGAGATTAATCAAATTTTTTTTAAAAGCATGCACGGACCCCGGTACCCTCCGTGCCCGTGTCCGTGCATTACGCTGTAGCCATAAGGATCAAGACTACAAAAATACACGGACCCCGTGCACACCTCCGTGTCTGGGTTCGTGCATAACAAATGAACTAAAAGCTCAATTCTCTGCCTCACCACACGGACCCTCACCCGGAGGTGGCACGGGGTCCATGCATGAACAAAAGCGAAACATTTCAAAATGCGAAGATACACGGACCCCACACGGATGTGGCACGGGGTCTGTGCCCTGCTACACCAGCAAAATAAAGGGCAGGTAGCAGGATGCACAACTCCATTCCAACAACAATATACATAATTCAACATGCATAATCCCATACAACTCGTATCAAAACAGTACATAATAGTTCTAAGGTTGTACAATAATCGAACTAGTAGAACATGCATCAAATCTAAGTTCTACAAATCAAAATACAACGAGTACAACGAGTTCGAATACAAAGTTTGACTTCTAAACCAAGTCCTCACTTCTAACATTCCCAACTCGATCTAGTCATATTGCCTCTGACTCGAACATGCCTCACCTGTTGCCAAGCACACATACAAAGAAAACACAACAGCCGGATAATCCGGTGAGAATAACATTCCAAATAAAAGAGACATAACAAGTAATCCACGTAATATATCGAATCCTGATATACGTAGCAAAGAGACAAGCAATTCAAGTAGTATACCAACAACTCAATTCGAAATGCAATAAAATGAAATGCATGTCTTCGGGGTTCGAGATTGTCTAAAATCGGACAATCAAATGGAATTTTGTTATTTAGATTTGGGATCCCGAGGCCAAGATATCACCACAACTCACCGACTCTCCCGATCAAGGTGAATGCGGCATATATTGCTCCTCTATACTTTGGAGCATCTATATAGAGTATTCAGACTTTGGGAGACGTCAACAACCCATGCACTCGCTTATAGTCCCCTAAACGTCTAATTCGATGTGTAATCAAGTAATTCGGCTCAAGATGATTGCATATGAAAAATCGAAATGCATTCAAATAATTCAACTAATGCATGAAATCAAACAAAACAAGTAATCATGCATGTATGTGATTTAGGGACTTGAGATTCACTCTGAACTCGAGTATTCGTCCCTTTTCGATTCGATGTCGTTTATTACCTTTTCTTTGATTCGATGCAGCTTCAATCTGGACAAGCTATAAGAACGAGAATTCTAATCAGAATCCGTCGTAATTCAACGATTAAAGTCAACTCGTTACCAATTCTCGATCAACTCTTCGACGCTTCTAATTATGCGAACTCTGAACTCAATCTTCTTCAGTTCAATCTGTACGGAGATAAAAAGAACTCAATAACAACCAAATGAACCCCAAATCAAATCCAAAATTCAATCAAACTCCCTAATTTCTGAAAATCTCAAATCGGCGGCATAACGACTATATATTCTACTAATTGGAAATACAAACATCAATAACAATTTCAACAACTCACAACAACAAGAGTCCATCCAGTTCAATCCAATTCCAACAAATCCCAAAACCCAAATTATCGAATCAAGCCTAAAAATTCATAACAAATCCGAACGACGTTCTTTTTCCGATCCGATTTCAAATATACGATCTATGCTAGCTCAAGAGGAACATATCCGAAAATCATTCAATTCTAACGACATCCAAAAATAAAAGTATACTGGATCGAAGAAAAACATACGATACAACGGAGCTCTCGCAGCCGTGATCGCGAATATATCTTTGGATTGAAATTCTAACGGACGGATCGAGCAAGAACTGGAAGAAGAAAGCTCAAAGTGGCGTCCATGGAGGGAATCAGCCGAGACAGAGGAGAAGAAGGAAGGAAAAGATGATGACTCACGTTCCATTTCTCTTTAAATACTAAAGACCAAGTCAAATACAACAATTCTCACTTTGGTCCCTGAATTCTTCAAAAATTTGCAATCAGTCCCTAATCAAATATCAAATAAATCCTTAAATTTTCGAATCTCTGATTATCAATCTTAATCTCCTATAATCTTGATTAAGATAATTTTTGGGCATTACACTATTACTCCTGGTGCCACTGTTTTGATAATCAATCCTGCAAACTAGATAAAATCTGTCAAATTAAGCGATGATAATTTTCTTCTTTGGATTATCCAGATTCTTGTTGGCATACGTTGAAACGACCCTAACTCTCTAATATAAGTAAATATGCGGAATTTTTTTTATATATATATACTTACTAAGTAAAAATATCTACATACATGCCCATACATATATGCACAAAAAAAAATAGATTTAAAAATAATAAACTAAGTAAAAATGCAACCTTTAATAAATTGAATATCTGAGTCAATCATTTAATAAAATATTGACATAAGCAACAACAAATAAAAATTTGCATGCACGGAAAATATTTAAATAAAATATTCCATACTGTCAACCACTGAAAATAAATAAATAAATATATAACATGCTAAAATATTCAAAACATGCATAAAGACTCAGACGACTATCACGGTCACGGGGTCACTGCATGTCCGCTCATATGTCCTCGCCGCCGGTGGGTACCATATCCTCCTCTACGTACTCACCTGCACCATACCAGTGTAGTGAGCCTAGAGGCCCAACATGCTAACATAACAAGGGTTTAAAATAATTTAAATCACTTTAATACTAATGTATAACATATACATGAATGAGCATGCTTAAAACATATCATGACATAACATAACTTAAATTAACTTAAATATCATAATCATACATAATACATAAACATTGTTGAGCAAAGTATTTTCTAACATCGCATGGTTGTATCCATAGTGTAACCTTAAATCATACATTAAATACTGATCAGCGTGGAAACCAACGTACGTGGCGGTGACGAATCACCTCTTAAATTGGCAGTAAACTGCCCTTCAATAGTTCACATATGGGGACGAATCCCCCATAAATTGTCACACTACTTCAACTTCCAACATAAAATATTTTCTTTTGCTCAACCTTAAACATTAAATCATGCATAAAAATTATTTCATGAATGCATGTACTTAAATAAAAATGTGTGTGTCCTTCATATATATTTAATTTAATTTCATATTATCATATAAATATAAAAATAACTTCCATGCATAAAAATAATTAAATATATATTCAGGACACATGCAATTTCTCATGGGTTGTACTGGACTGCTGGCCCTAACACTCAAGCCCATTTACTTAAATCTGGCCCATTAACACTGAGACTGGCCCATTAACATACTTAAGCCCAACATTACATTTCTAAGCCCAATTAATTAATTAAAGCCCATTAAAACATTCCTGGCCCAATAACAACCTATTCTGGCCCAATGGGCCCAAAAGCCCAAAGACTGGCCCAATAACTTCCATGGGCCCCCAAGGCTCATAAAAATTAGTGGACTCACTTAATTAATTTAATTAAGCCCAAAAATAATTTAAACTCAACCCAAAATAATTAATGGAGCCCAAATAAATTTATTTGAAATTAATTGGCCCAAAAACCAATTAAGAACATAATATATTTGAAATTAAAAAGACTCGAGCCCGGCCCACATAACCCGGACCCAGACCAACTTAACCCGACCCACTACACTACTGACCCAACCCGGACCACTCAGACCCGGCCCAGACCACCCCAGCCCCAAACCCGTACCCCCCCTTGACCTTCTCACTTTGGCCGCGGGCAGCAGGCCTTTAGGGCCTGCTGCCACCGGGCTCCGGCCACCCCTGGCCGGAGCCGCGCCGCCCAGACGTAGCCCACATCTGGGCGGTTCGAACCAGCCCTAAGCCCCATCCGCATGCACCCCACAGGAGCCTCCCCCGAGCCCCTTCCATCAACCCTAGCAACAGCCGATCTGCTCTTCCAGCCCTCAACCTGTTCGGCCTAGCCCAACTCAGACCATAGCCCAGCCATGGCTCGACTCTAAGGACCCTACCAGACCCAAGAACCATCAGCCAACAGTCCTGGACCGATCCATGTCAAAAGAAACGTGAACATGCATCAAGAATTGGAAAAAAATAAACACATCAAACCATAACACAACTTGTTTTTCTGAAAATTCTTGAAAGAATCTGATGCATACACACACACAATATTACCCACTGATATAGTACGAAAATTTGAGAAAGAAACATGCCTTTCACCGAAATTGAAGAGATGTAGGCGCGTGGAACGATTCCGAGACGACGGGACGACGACGACAAGCTTTTGACCTTCAAAAACGTGGCTATGGAGTCTTCCTTGGGGGCTGCTCGGTCGAAGAAGAAGATGAAGGAGGGTGGGGTGTCGGCTGAGGGTTTTGTTCGATGGGTTTGGGTAGATTTAGGGTTATAATTTAATTAAAAAATAGGTTTTAGGATATTAAAATTTTAATAAGGATTTTAATAATGAAAAATATAACTTAAAAGCTCCAACTAATACTTAAAATCTGATAACTAAATTTAAAAATCCCGAAATTAAAATTTAAGGGAATTTTAAAGATACTAAAAAGTCAATATTTTGGCTTATTTTGAATAAAAACGGACTCCTAAAATTATATAAAATTAAATACTAAAAATTTTGAAGAAATAAAACTCAAAATAATATTTTTGGGCTCTTAAAAGGCTCATGAAATAAATTGGATAGAAAGTTGTCATCTCGTCCGTCCACGGTCCCGTCTACGCGATAAAATAATTTAAATACCAAAAATCATAAAAATCACTAATTATGGGTTAAATGCTTAAAAATAAATTAAATCATGCACAAATAATTCACATAGATATTTAACCCATAAATCTAAAATTTTAAATAATTAAATTTCCTAATTATGCATGCAGATTCACGTATTTAAAATACCGGGTGTTACATACGTGGTTTGGGTCTAGATATATACCTACTTGATAATCCACCTGTTCCCACAAAGGTATTGATTGATGATCATGGAGTATAAACGGTCAATACAACCTTTCTTACATGGTGTCGCCAAGATCAATTGTTGTTTTCTTTCCTTCTTGCTTCTATGACAGAAGGAGTTCAAAGCCAAATGATCGGCTATTTGACTGCTACGCAGCTGTGGGTCAGGGTCACTTCTTTGTTTGCTACAAGATCGAGAGCTAGGATAATGCAATATAAGCTTCAGCTTTGGACTTTGAAAAAAGGGGATATCAGTATGAAATATTACCTGGGAAAAATGAAAAATCTTATGGATATTCTGGCGGCATGTGGTCATCTTATTTCGAATGAGGATCAGATTCTCTATGTTATGGGGGACTTGGATTTGAATATGATTGACTGCTTAAATCGGCGTGATAAAAATCTACTGGCAAGCGTACCAGATCAAGTAATAGTAAAGTGGACAAAGGTCCAAATGTCGAACCCACAGTGACTGTATATGAATGAGTACCAGAATATGATTATTTATATTTAATCTAGACTAATCAATAAAAGTGATGAATTTTCAGGTTTTAACTAAAAAATTAAATTGCAAATAAAATTTAACTCAATAAGAACGCAAGAAGAATTTTGGATTAACTTCAAATATGGGAAAAGTTCGATCAAGGACACACGTATGTACCGGACAAATTATGTAACATGTAGCCGATTCAGGACTCAGATTTAATCTTAAATTACGAGAATTTTCCTGACTTGTTCAAAGGTATATTTCTAGAACAATCAAACCAATTCAAATATTTACGGATTAATTTTTCGTAATTCTAATCAAATTCAAACGCATGAAGAACTGTGAGAATTCAGTTTTCACCTAAACCGCACACTGAAATCGAATTCTATTTCTAGTCGGTTTTACCATGTGTTGATTATCAAAGTGATCGAAATCAATCCCTCCTCTGTCGACTTAGGATCGATTAACATACAAGCAAACAGTTTATCAGGCTATTCACAAGACAAATATAAATATGACAATCAATAAAATAAAATCAACTCTGAAAAATCCCAAACAAACATCCAATTTTTATAAATAAATTTGTCCGGCCAAATTACGTGGCCTTGATCGAAAAGAAAAAACTACTCAAAAAACGAAATCATGATTCAAACAATGTTTTTAATCATGAAGTAAGAAATAAAAATAAGAAAAGAATAAGAAAAGAGAAATCTTCTCTCCCAAGTCTGTAGTAGCCGCCTTCCATGATCTCTGCGTTCTGGAACCCTTCATCTGATGATAAAAGCCTATTTATATGCCCCAAATCTTCAAAAGATTGCATCCTTCGCGAATAAGAGTTTCCAAAAATAAAAAGTCTGCACGCCGTCTCGCTCGAGCGGGCTCAAGGTGCACTCGAGCGAGAGATCTTCTGTATTATTTTTTTCCTGTCCATAATTCTCGCTCGAGCGGGCTCAAGGGACGCTCAAGCGAGCAGTTTTCTGTCCCAATTCTGAAAATTTCGCGATGTGCACGGACCCCATGCCAGGTCCATGCCTAGGTCCGTGCACGTGTTATTTCCAGCGCGCAATGTTCTTGAAAAAAATCATATCTCAAGTTATAGCCGTCGGATAGAGCTGAAATTTGGACAGCAGCTTTAAAATATTTTGAACTTTATTTTGAACGGTAGAGATCGGATTTGGATCTCTCTAAAATTAAAAATGAATTTTTGACCAAGGCCTTCAAAAATTCATTTTTCTACAAAATTAACCCGGAGAGTGAAATACACACACATGAACTAAAACACATAAAAACACATAAAAACAATATGAATGCACACAAAATAGAAATAAAAATATCATGAAATAATGCACACAAAATGCACTTATCAATGATTCTGTAGTGGTTCATGTTACCTCTCGAGTTGATTCCCTCACTGTTTCTGATGTAAGTGCGCTTCTAATGGCTCATGAAGGATGAATAGATTCATATTCTGTTCCCATGAAACCCACTCCTTAAGTGAATGCTGCTTCTTTTTCGTCTCAACAAAAACCAGATTCTTCTCCTCAAACCCCTCAGCCATTTCATCGAGGTAGGGGTCAAGGACGACACTCTCAAGGGAGAGGTCGTGGTTGGAATTATTCTTATGGTCGTCCTGTCTGTAAAATTTGTGGCTACACTGGACATATGGATGACAAATGTCATTATCTTTTTGACAAAGAGTTTGTGCCTTTTCACAGGTATAATGGTGGACATAGTTTTGGGTCCTCTTCACATCCTTCTGGAAATCAGTATCAACAAGGTCCAAATCAGTACCGATCACATATCCTATTGCGTCTGTAGCATCCACCACGACTGGATCTTCTCCTAATGATTGGTGGTATCCCAACTCAGAAGCCTCAGATCATGTTTAACGATCTGGGTAATCTCTCACTTGGTTGTGAGTATACTAGACATGGTAAGGTTCACATGGGCAATGGAGAAGGTCTGTCTATCTCTCATATTGGTAACTCTAATATTCTGTGTTCCTCTCGTTCTTTTCTTCTCAAGAATCTGTTACTAGTTCCTCACATCACAAAAAATCTCTCAAGTGTCAGTAAATTTATTCAGGACAATAATGTTTTCTTTGAGTTTCATCCTACGTTTTGCTCTGTGAAGGATCGAGTCACCAATGTAGTTCTTCTCAAAGGGATTTTGCATGAAGGATTATAAAAATTAATTTTAGGAAATTCATCCCCAACCACTGTTCCCTCTACAACATGTCTTCATCTTAGTTCTTCTTCAATGAATCCTTCAACGGACTCGGCTACTGTGTCATCTACGTTTTTCAACAAATCTTCTAATTTCCTAAATAGTTGGCATATTAGAGTAGGAAATCCTAGTATGGCTGTTGTTAAGCAAGTTCTCATGCACTGTAATGTTTCTATTCCAAGAATTCAAAAAATTAAGTTTTGTTCTGCTTGCCCAATGGGTAAAATTCATGAACTTCCATTCCCCTCTTCCTCAACAACATTTACTGAACCACTTGAATTAATCTATTTTGATATATGGGTCTCATGTGCAATCTCGAAGTGGATTTTGGTATTATGTTAGCTTTGTTGATGCATATAGTCGGTACACTTGGATCTACTTTCTTCAATTGAAGTCCGAAGTGAGTCGTATATTTCCAATATTTAAGTCTCAAGTTGAAACTCAGTTTAATAAGACAATTCGAAATCTACAAACTGATTATGGTAGAGAATTTAAAGCTCTCTCATCATTTCTTCAACATCATGGGATAAGTCATCATTTTTCATGTCCATACACATCAAAACAAAATGGTGTAGTGGAACGTAAGCATCGACATATTGTCGAGATGGGACTTACACTTTTAGCTCATGCCTATGCCTCAACGTTTTTGGGAAGATGCATTATTCACTGCCACTTATCTCATTAATTTGTTACCAGCACCATCTCTTTCTGGAGATATTCCATTCACCAAACTATATCACAAAATTCCTAATTACAACTTCTTAAAATTTTTTGGATGCTTGTGTTTTCCTTGTTTTCTTCCTTATAATCGTTACAAGCTTGAGTTTAGGTCAATCCTATGTACTTTTCTGGGGTACAACCCTCAACACAAAGGGTACAAGTGCATTAGTTCTTCTGGTCGAATATATATCTCGAGACATGTCACGTTCCATGATACTTCTTTCCCTTTTGCCTCTTCTTCTCAAAATCAGTCTCTATCTTATGATGATAGTTCAACATCTTATCCTATGTTTCTTCCTCAAAATCCACTCTTACAACACTCCATTCCACATATCTCTCTAGCTTTGTCTCCTTCCTCAAGTAGTCCTTCCAGTTCCACTATGTCACCTATTTCTAATCCTTCACCATCCTCTGTTGCCAGTGAATAAGATAGATTTTTTCCCTCTCCTTTGAATACTCATCCTATGGTTACTCAGGCCAAGGCTAGAATTTTTAAACCAAGAGTTTTTGAAGCATCATTGTCTTTTTTTGAACCACAAACTTTGAAAGAAGCTCAGCAACATCCTGATTGGATCAATGCTATGAAGACAGAATACAATGCTTTGATTCAAAACACTACATGGTCTTTAGTTCCAACTCCGGCTAATACATCCATCATTGGATGTAAATGGGTGTTCAAGCTCAAGACTAATCCTGATGGGTAATTTGCTCGGCACAAGGCCAGATTAGTTGCAAAGGGTTACTCTCAAACTCTAGGTTTGAATTATAATTTAACATTTAGTCCGGTTGTGAAACAAACAACAATTCGGGTGGTTCTAACTCTAGCTGCCTCTCGTGGTTGGCCAATCAAGCAGTTGGATGTCAATAATGCCTTTCTCAATGGGGCTCTTACTGAAGTCATATTCATGCAGCAACCACCTGGTTTTGAAGTTCAACACGGTGATGTCCCTCTTGTATGTCGGTTACACAAGGCTATTTATGGTCTCAAACAAGCCCCTCGTGCTTGGTTTGATAAATTGAGGAATGTTCTTCAGCGTTTGGGATTTATTCTTTCATGTGCTGACTCTTCCTTGTTTATTAAATATACTTCCACCATTGTTATTTATATTCCAGTCTATGTTGATGATATCATCATAACAGGGAATGATACAGTTCTTATACAACAACTTATTCATGATCTAGATGCTCAATTCTCTCTCAAATATCTTGGTGATCTGTCGTTCTTTCTGGGAATAGAGGTACAAAAGCTTGCTGATTCGTCTTTATTTCTTTCCCAGTATAATTATGCTTAGGATTTACTATTGAGAACAAAGATGCATCAGGAAACTCCATTACCAACACCTATGTCCACGGGTGTCAAGCTCTCTCAAAAAAATGGAGATCCCTTTGATGAAGTAACATTATATCGAAGTACTGTTGGTGCATTTCAATAATTATCCATCACTCGCCTAGACATCGCTTATAGTGTGAATAAAGTGTGTCATTTTATGCATACTCCTCTTCTCACACATTGGAAAGCTGTTAAAATAATTCTTCGTTATATCAAAGGCACTTTGCACTTTGGTCTTCATCTACGTGCTTCGTCTTCTCTCTGTCTCTCTGGATACTGTGATGCAGATTGGGGAAATGATCCTGATGATCGATGCTCAACATCAGGTTTCTATTGGTTTCTTGGAAATTCATTAATATCTTGGAGCTCAAAGAAACAAAATGTTGTTTCTCGATCAAGTACTAACGCGGAATGTTGAAGTTTAGCCAATGCAGCTTTTGAGTTATTATGGATCAAATCATTGTTGCAGGAACTTCACATCTCCTAGCCAAGAGTTCCCATTATTTTGTGTGATAACATGAGCACTATTGCCTTAAGTGAAAATCTAGTTCTTCATTCTAAAACCAAACATTTTGAGTTGGATCTTTACTTTGTTTGGGAAATTTTTTTGTCAAAACATCTTAGTGTTCAGTATGTGCCTTAATTAAATCAAACTGGGGATGTGCTTACAAAACCATTGTCGGCCCCTGCGTTTATGCGTCTTCGTACCAAGCTTAGTGTTGATCTTCAACCTTCACTCAGCTTGAGAGGGAAGTTAAGAAGATAATTTCCAGTCCAATATCACAAAGTAATCCAAGCCCACTTTCATATCAGCCCAAAAGTTCATAGATCATTGTTAGTGGATAGATTTTCTATAACGCAAAAAGGAATATTTTGTCGTTGGTTTGTTTAGATTTCTTTGCCACCTGTCTTTATCTTATAGGATTTAGGATTGCATAAATATAGATGATTGTAATTACTTTATTTCTCAAGATGGAATGAAATCTATTATTTCCAGTAAATCATATTCTACATTTTTCTATTTCTGACGACGGACGAAGGTATAGCTCTAGCTCCTAATAGAAAATAGGGAGTATGCCATGGTTTAATTAAGACTTTTAGAGCTTTTTAGATGATGCAAGGTTATTATGAATTGTAGTGCTGCATAGTAGGCTTGGAACCTAGATGGGTGCTTCTAGGAACTGCCTTAGAAAGGTACGTAAGTACTGACTGAGATTGCTAGCGGGTTTGCATGCTTATGTGTTGTATATTATATGACATGATGTATGTTACTGCTTTGAGATATTATGCTGCATGTGCATTTCTTATTGAGATTGGATCTCCTTTAGGATAAGCCAGTGTTATGGGGTGCTCAGCCTTGTTAGGAAGTTTTGACACTGAGAGTCACTATGGCCGACGGGTTTGTCGGACTCTAGTGATCTGGGGATATTTTGTCCACGTCTAGTTAGGAGTGAGTGGTCGTATACAGTGGTTTGATTCCCCGAGATTACAACTCACATCCTAGGTGCTAGTCTGAGTGAATTTCTGATTCGTTACCCATATATGATACCGTTCATTACATTGCATTCATCATATTTGTATGTCTATTGGTACTAGTGTACTAAGCTTTAGCGCTCACATCCAGTTATTTTGTATTTTTTGGACACCCGATTCGATGGGGCAGATGCAAGTTGTTCTCTTGAAGATTTGGAATCTTGGTTGTGACCAAGGCAAGATTGTAGAATTATCCACTAGGAATTACCTTTCTAGTATTAAGCTATTTTAGTTTCTGCATTTACTGTGATTATGATTAATTATTGTTTAATTGCATGCCTAAGTTTTTTATTAGTAGGTGATCACGGTATGGTTCACTACATTTATGGTATCAGAGCATGCAATAAGATACTTTGAGACATAGTATTGACATTTGGATTATCCTTGTAGATTACAAGTTGGATACAATGACGATAGCAGTAACATGAGTTGGAATAGCAAGGTACTTAGGCTTTTCCAAGATCATCATTGTCGAGAGTGACATCAAAGTTTCGCCTTATATGGATCCCAATTGGATGGAGCTGAAAGAGAAGATCCTGATTTAAACTTAAAGAATTTCTCAGGATCTATTGTAGTGTGGGAAGATGTGATCGTCTAGATTCCCCGTGGTCCATAGATACCCCTGAAGACTCTCCACAAGTAGTTGGAGAGATTGTTAGAAGATCTTGCCAGGAGAATGCATCATGAAGCTTTGGGCATCTCTAGTAGGATAAAATATTTTAGATCTTGTGAAGAAGAAGTCTGCTAACATTCTTGTATCGATGCTTTTGTGTGTGGCAGACGGGAAACTTCACGTTTAAGATCAGAAGATGAAATGAAAGATTTCCGCATATAGTTATATTGTAAGATTTCCGTTGTATTTGGGTTTTAAAATACTGTATTAAGATTTTTTGTAAACAATATTTCAGTTGTATATTATGGAAGCCTTTCGTGCTTCAAAGATGACTTACAGGAGAGGCAAAAACTCAGTCTTGACATTTTATACAGTCACAGAAGGAGTGTAGTTATGCGACATTTGGTTTTAAGAAATGGAATTTGATGATAAATTCAGTATCTAAAGAAATTAGTTATCGTCTGAATTCGTTAGAGTTATAGAGTAAGATTTTCTGCTATTAGGATAGTCCTGGAAAGGGTATTCCTTGATTAGTGATCATTCTAAGCAGAAAGTTTATTCAGTCGATATTGAAAGATATCACTTGATGGATTGATCTAGTAAGAGGACTAATCAAAGATAATTGAATTATTGTTAAAATAAGATCTTCTCGTAACTTGTTCAGAATAGAGAATGATCATTTGATTGAAATTAGTCCTTTCTTGGACAGAAACAGTTTTATAATAGATCCGGATTTGTATCAATGACTACTCTTGATTATCGTCTGACCTCGTCAGAGATAAGATGAGTAAAATTAGTATGGGAATTTGGTTATTCCAAGAGTTTTGGGTTCAGAAAGTTTCTCGATAAGCAGAATTACAGATCATAGTTGTTGATCTACAAAGTGGGATTCTAAATAAATTGAGAATGGATAAGAGGATTGACTTAATTGATTGATCATTTCAGGCTTAGACTCAGTGAAACAATATGAGCTGCAGTGGATCAATTATGATTGATACAGTCATTAAAGAATAATTAGTATCGATTCAAGTTATTAATGACTATGAGGTAATTGGACAGTTATGTAAGCTTGTACGTTTAAGAACTTAGTTTGAGAAATGTTCTTAGAATTTCTCCTTTGTTTGAGAGAATTTTCGGAAATATGATAATTTGGAAATTTGGAGATTCTTCTGTTAAGAAGAACCAATAAGAAGTAATACTTGTAATAGTTGGGAATCAGTTTAATCCTATTTCTATAATTGTCTATGGTAGATACAAATGTTGTAACCTAGAAATGGGAGAGGTGGAGTGCCACTTTTCTAGAAAGTCAACTGGAAATTTTGGGTATCACTTCATGATTTAGGATCATTAATTTATTTCTCAGAAATTAAACGAAGCAGTATTTTAGATTAAACTTGGGAGATATCAGTTTTGAAAGATTGATAGAGGTATCTTCAGATATTTTTCTGTAGTATTATGAGAATATCATCATCAGATTATGATCTAGAAAGCGTTTGGATTTCAATAGGTATTAATAGGAAAACATCAAGTATATAGACGTAGGGAAAGGACATCAGCTGAGATCTATAATTACCAGGTCTAGCAGAATTGTTGTCACTGATTTCCCAGGACGTCTGTTGGGTGCGTTGGACCATTGATATATTTGATTTGATAGAATCAAGTCAAGAGTTAGCTAGATTATATTGGCTTGAGGATTTCAAAAATTTTGAGGGAACTAGTTCTTGTTCATCTATGTATAAGCAAGTCAGGATCCAGTAAAAGTTTATCTATGGTAGGATAACCAGTTTATTGTTATCTCAAGATGTGTGATAGACTCAGATTATTAGTATAAGGGAAAAGTACTAATTGACTTTAGAATCAGCAGAATAATATTGGTTTGTCCAAAGGTAAGAACCTGAAAGGTTCAAGAAAATCAGGAATTGTGATCAACGACATTGTCACATAAGTTAGTGTTATAATGAGGAATCAGTCATTCTTCGCTATTTTTATTAAGTATCTTTTCGATATACCAGGTTTGTATACTTGGACATGGAGCACAGTATGTATCCAAATAATTCTAGATGCTTGGTGTGTCAACAGATTGAGACGTAACATTGACGACCTGAAAGATTTCTTCACAGTTTGTTCTTGAGTGGAAATGAGAGTTTATCACAATGGACTTTGTGACTCATTTGTGAGTATCCTCAAGGAATTGTGATATTATCTGGGTTGTAGTAGATTGATTCACCAAGTGAGTATATTTTCTGGTATAATCAAGATAATATCATGGACAGTATGGTTATCTAGTACACTCATGGGATTGTGTGTCTCCATATAATACTTGAAAGTACAGTCAGTAATTGAGACCTCAGATTTATTTCTAAATTCTGAGGGAGATTTTAGTGTGCTCTAAGTACTACACTGAGTTGAGTACAGTTACCACACAGATTTTGAATCACAATCAAGAACACACTATTCGTACTCTTAAAAAATTTGTTTCAAGCTTGTACTATGGATTTTTTATCCAACATGTCAAGATTAGTTGTCATTTATCGAATTAGCGTACAACAATAGTTATCATTGCAGTATTGGTATGATACAATTTAGGTGATGTACGAACGAAGATGTTGTATACCACTGTTGTAACGCCCCAAATTTATCTTAATTGAGTTTATTTGGGATAATCGGAGATATGAGGCCTTGATTTTAATCTTCTAATCTCGGAACTAAACAACGATTCCAATACAAGAAACAAGACTAAAACAAATAATTTTTTTTAAAAGGAACAGTGCCCGCTCGATCGGTAAAAACTTACCGATTGAGCGGCAGCAAAATGACTCACCTCTGCCTCTGAACAAAGGTGCTCGCTCGATCGGTAAGATCCTACCGATCGAGCGGCACCAATTCTGCAGAAAAGAACAGATGCTGCTCAACTCATTCAAATCCAATTCTTTCAAACTAACACCATTCTACATGCAACAATCATCCAAAAATCATGCATAATCAAATACAAGGTAGTTCTAGAGTTATACATTCATTCAAACTAATACAACATGATTTGGTTAAGGGTTTACAACACCAAAATACGACAAGAGGTTGAATACAATTCAACTCCTAAAACCAAGGGCCTCACTCTATCCTCTCAATCACCTAGCCATGCTGCCTCTGACTCGGTCCTGCCCCACCTGTTGCCAAGTACACATAGAAACAAAGACAACAGCCGGATAATCTGGTGAGAATACAATTCCCAGTAAAAGAGACAATCATGTAGTATTAATCAAACATATCAATCAATACATGCATCAATCCAAGTCATATATCAACTTCAGATATAAATCAAGTAAACATATCAAGTCATGACATATATCAACTTCCATATATCTATCACATCAAGATAGAATTCAAGTAATTAATCCAAGTACTGAATTAAAATGATATGCATGTCTTTAAAACTTCTGGATTATCAGACTCAGATAATCAAATGGAATTCTTCTTTATTTTTTTATTCGGTTTGGGATCCCGAGGTTAAAATATCCAACAATCACACCGAACTCCCCTCTCGAGGTGGACGAGACATATTTTAATCCTCTAGACTCCAGAGCATTATAGAGAGTTTATTTGACAAGGTATAAAATCTCCAACCAGGTCACTCAACTACAATCTCTAGATCGTCTAATCAAATTGAAATGAATCAAGGCTCAATATGAATGCATATGTCATCTCATGCATTCTAATATCATTTCAATCATCAGTTCATATAAGCATTCAATCATGCTTTCATTCATCAATTCAAATAATCATTCAAACATGATTTCGTCAATATAAATGCATATATAATCTCATGCATTCAAATAAACATTCAATCAAGCAAGTATGTGATTTCTTCGGAACACTCGAATAAAGTCTAATTCGAGTTAATCGTTCCATTCAATTCTAAGTCGTCTTTTACCTTATTCTCTTCGAAGGTACTGAAATCTAAAAATCAATAATAAGGATAATAATCAATATCCAAACAAAATCATTCGAAACTCAATCAACTTCTTCAATCGATAAATAAGAAAATCGATACTATACCGACTTCAATCTTCCAACTGGCCAAAGCTGCTATCTCGCAACTCTGCTGACTTCAATTCAATCTATCAGAAGAAGTAATAAGGATCAATATCGACATCCAAAAGCTCAATCAAACTCGATACGATCAAAATATTGAACGATGTCCAAAACTCAAACTGACGGCATAACGGCTATAAACTGATCAAATCGAAAATGCAGACAGCAAGATATCAATTCAATAAACTCAATTCAATCATCAAACATCATTTCCAATCTAATCCCAACACATCTCAAAACTCCAATTTCGAAAATAACAAGAAAATTCATATCAAATCCGATCGTCGTTATTTCTTTGAACCGTCTTAGATAAACTATCACAGCTATCTCATAATCATCCTCTCCGAATATAAATCAATTCTAAAGACAACCAAAAATTCAAACATCTCAGAAATGAGATAAACTTACTTCCAAACGGAGCACTCGTCGCTGTGATCGCAAATATCAACTTCAGATCAATTTTCAACGGACGGATCGAGCAAAAATGGAAATCCCAAAGCTTGGGAGCTTGTTGGGGCGCTTCAACAATGGAGGAGGCGGTGAGGATGATGATGATTGAGTGAAAAGAAAGTAAAAAGGGGCTTAAATATCTAATAAAATTGATATTTGCATTTTAGTCCCTAAAAATTCCAAAAATTGCATTCTAGTCCCTAATCAAAATCGAATCGGCCCTCGACTTATAAAATCTCTGATTATCTCAAATAAGGTCCATTAAGATAATTTTGGGGCATTACAATTCTCCCCCTCTAAGAATCGATTTCGTCCTCGAAATCAAACATGATTCTATCATAAGGTCGAGGCTTGAATCAAAGGACTGCAATAAGAATTTACATCTCGGAACTAAGTCCAGAATCTGTTTCCAATCAAACTCTGAATCGTTCATCTCAATCAATTCGGTATCTCAACAAATAGAGAAAGTCAGAAACTCTAGTCGATTAATTCATCAACACTCCGTCCGTCTATCAAAAGTCAACTCATCATTGTCAGAAAATCCTTCTAATTTCAGTCAAAATTCGAATATTCTTTCATTCTAACTCCTGTGACACAAAATTTACATATCAAAAGGAAGGAGTTCTTCATCTCTCCTCGTACAACTTCTAGAAAGTGCTTACAATAATCAACTGATCGCTATAGTTGTACGAAGTTTTCACAAGAATCAAGAATTCTGCCAACTAGTGCTAAGTCGAGCACTACAACTCATGGAAATTCCTCTAAAGTTCGATTCAACTGATCTGGCTGTACGTCGTTCTGAGGGTATCAAACCGAAAATAGTTGAATCAACAATAAAAAGTCTCTTCTAAGTCTAAGCCGAAAGAACAATTACATCAAGGACCTCTGTCTAGAACGACAGACTTTGGCAATTCAAGACATCTGACAACCTCTGACAAGATATCAATTCTCTGTTCTTCATCAAAAATATTCTATACAGAAAACTGTAGCGGATTCCATAAATCAATCAATCAAAATCAGACAGCAGATGAAATAAGAACAAATTCTTCAGTTCTAAACATCAATTGCTGCATTCACTCCTTCTGCTAAAAAGATTCAAAACAGAAATCTCAATAAGAAGAAAACCAAGTACTGCAAAATCGTCAATACTGAAACTCAGAATACAGAAGAACGGATAATCAGAATTCCATCATCAGATAAACATAACAAAGAAATTCATTCGGTTCAATCAGAATTTCAAGCATCGAGATTATTCTACAACTGATCGGCGTACAATTCTGAAAAGATTGTAGAAGGCTCTGTACGATCAGTACAATTCTCATAACCAGAAAGCAAGAAATTCATCGATAAGAATTCCTAATTCCAACTAATACTTCTGAGAGATTTTGTCAACAGAAAATTCTTCATCAATACAGGATTATTCGTCAAAATAAACGGCCTGTCAAAAGTTCAAAACGGCCATACCTCAAATCGAAAACGATTCTGAGAAAGCTCACTTCACAAACTTCCTGTAGATAAAAATTCGGATCTCAATTCAGTTTCGAACTCATTCTGACAATCGGGACCAATATAGAAGTTCAATCCGAACAACATCATTCGTTCAATAACCACTGGCACATCAACCAGTTCAGGTTACAATTCAATACATCAACTGTAAAGCTTCGAGAGTTTGTTCATACTATTCTGTAACAACAATCATTCAACAGAATAAATCAAGAATTCTTAGAATCGAGAATTCTTAATGGAAGATTCCATTACTCGATCAACGATAATCAGATAACATCTCATCTCGGACTCACAAAGTAGCCTTGCTACAATTCATCGGATTGTGATCCCAATTCCATTCTGAATCGGAATAGACTATACAACAGAAATTTAGATTGTTCTCTCTCTGACTACTGACAGTTCAAAACATCAGAATCCATACATCGAACTTCATATTCCATCATCCTCTATTCGATCTGATTCCTCAATTCATCAAACATCTTCCGATCATCTGGAAGAACTCTGAATAAACTTCAAAGTGCCAATCTCCTGATACTCTGTCTCAACCCGAAACATCTGGCACCACAAAAGTTATTCGCTAATAAGGCATCAATAAAAACCTGAAACTCAGATTATACTCAAATCAGATCTATCTTCATCGGATTCTGAAAAGTCGAATCAGATCCCAAATCGTTCTCAATCAACTCTGGTTCGAAGTCGAATGAAGGAGTCAAGATAAACGTTCCATCTGTTCCAGACTCTAACAAAAGTGCAGCAATCATCTGTCAAAGAAGACAACTGAAGTAGATAAAAATAAGATCAGATCATACAGCTTACCATTGTAGCTGTTACCATCAGTCCTCCGGATAACAATAAAATTCGCAGTCAGATTAATCGTCCTCTAAAACTCTCTTTCCCAATTCATAATCAGTTCGGACAGCGACAATAAAAACTTCTATCTTCCAAGATCAGAATAGATTACTGAAATCTTCCAAGCAAATAAAATGATGCTAAATCTTCTGAGCAATAAGATCTCTGTGAGACTCAAATCGGAAACTAATATTGCATCTCGAGCGTCTTCAACTTCTCCGATGCTCAAGATAATACGGAGTTATTCTGAACAGAAATAAGTCTCAACTCTCAATAAGAATAAGTGCAAAGCATCGAAAGGTCATCAATACCGAAGAAATCAATAATACTGAGGTTCTATTCAATCTCTCCTTCAATTCAATAAGAACTGGTCTCAAGATACAAACTAAACAGGAGAACATAATCTGCTGAGTAATCGTCTTCTCAACAATAAGAATTCTTCAAAGTATTCACGATAAAATTCGCTAAATCCAAAAATCTTCAAATTCAGATAAGGACGTCGATCCAGATCAATTGATAACAACTATAGTCTTGAGGTATTCAATAACGTTCCATCTTCCCAGAGAAAAGATCGAGGAAAATACCACTCGGTCTCACGAGATTTAGACGTCAAAAGAATAGCATAATTGATCGACATGCAAATTTGCGAACAATTCTTAAAGAATCTGAAAGATCAATACGGATCTTCGAAGGATAAAAGATTCATCGATAAGAATACTCAAGAACTCATCTACAAACCTCTGGAAGATTCGGTTCAAAGGACTCATAAACATTGCAGATGCAATTCCAATTCAATCTGTACGATAAAATTCAAACCGGTCGTACCTCATTCCGAACTCAATCTCTGAAACTTCTTCCCTTCAGATTATCAGTCGATGATGTCTGATCTAAAATAAATGCTGAACACATCCTCTCGACTCGGAGGCAAATCTGGAATCTCAACCAGAACAACATCAGCAAACTCAACAACTCTGTTAAATCAACCAACACGGCTGATTGAAGACATCATCTGCATACCTCAAACATTCCTCCGCACCTTTCTATAACAAACGGTAATCGACAATTAAAGAAAGGAATTCTTAACTCAGGCATTCTTACCGGAGGAAAAATCCACTCGTCTATCATCTCGGATCCGAATCTGGCAACAATCTGAAATCAACCTCGGTTGCCCTGTACTCGGTTAATATACTACATCGATAATATAATCAAAATCTGATAACCGAAGTATATTACTGTTCAGTACAATCAACTCCCATCGAATCAAAGTTCAAAAATTCGAACTAAACTCACCGCAACTAATTCAGATACTCAAAAGTAGAGGAAGTATTAATCTAACTTCTCAATAAGAAGAAAAATTTGCACCAATATCTAACAGCAAAAGAGTCAAAAGACTAGAATCGAACAGTTGTCTGCTTCATCATCGTCAAGAGTAGTTAGAGTCTGTGAATCCTCGAGCAAGTACTAAAGCCTTGCAGTTTGTAACCAACTAACTAAATTCGTCGTTCGTCGCTATAGTTTAAAAGAATCAAACAACTGATCAATCTCTTCTAATCAGCTTTCACACCCAACTCATTCTCAGAACTCCTCAGAGTTGAAGGGTTAACAGACGGAAATCTCATCAGTAATGCTTCCATCAGTTCAGTCACAAAACAAATCTATACAATCGGGTTCACTACTAGTTGAATCCTGTTCAAACTTGCCGAGTAGAAAATCTGATTCAAGAGGATTAGGACACAACATCTCAAATACATCTATCCGGTGTCCAACAACCTCAGCTCGACATACTCATTCGATCTCTAGAGTATACAATGTAACCCGAAACAGTTCGTATCTCAATTAATTCATGCTTTAAAATTTAAATCACATATCCAAGTAATTCAAATAATTCTCAATCATAAAGCATGCTCGCATTGAATTTAATAAATCAATTAAATAACTCAAACACATGCGAGAAGCCAATTCAAGCGGACTCGATCTACCCGCTCACTCTAGTTCAGTCCAAGAATCTTATCGCTTTGATACCACTTAATGTGAGGCCTTGATTCTAATCTTCTAATCTCGGAACTAAACAACGATTCCAATACAAGAAACAAGACTAAAACAAATATATTTTTTTTATTAAAAGGAACAGTGCCCGCTCGATCGGTAAAAAGTTACCGATCGAGCGGCAGCAAAATGACTCACCTCTGCCTCTGAACAAAGGTGCTCGCTCGATTGGTAAGATCCTACTGATCGAGCGGCACCAATTCTGCAGAAAAGAACAGATGCTGCTCAACTCATTCAAATCCAATTCTTTCAAACTAACACCATTCTTCATGCAACAATCATCCAAAAATCATGCATAATCAAATACAAGGAAGTTCTAGAGTTATACATTCATCCAAACTAATAGAACATGATTTGGTTAAGGGTTTACAACACCAAAATACGACAAGAGGTTGAATACAATTCAACTCCTAAAACCAAGGGCCTCACTCTATCCTCTCAATCACATAGCCATGCTGCCTCTGACTCGGTCCTGCCCCACCTGTTGCCAAGTACACATACAAACAAAGACAACAGCCGGATAATCCGGTGAGAATACAATTCCCAGTAAAAGAGACAATCATGCAGTATTAATCAAACATATCAATCAAGACATGCATCAATCCAAGTCATATATCAACTTCAGATATAAATCAAGTAAACATATCAAGTCATGACATATATCAACTTCCATATATCTATCACATCAAGATAGAATTCAAGTAATTAATCCAAGTACTGAATTAAAATGATATGCATGTCTTTAAAACTTCTGGATTATCAGACTCAGATAATCAAATGGAATTCTTCTTTCTTTCTTTATTCGGTTTGGGATCACGAGGTTAAAATATCCAACAATCACACCGAACTCCCCTCTCGAGGTGGACGAGACATATTTTAATCCTCTAGACTCCAGAGCATTATAGAGAGTTTATTTGACAAGGTATAAAATCTCCAACCAGGTCACTCAACTACAATCTCTAGATCGTCTAATCAAATTGAAATGAATCAAGGCTCAATATGAATGCATATGCCATCTCATGCATTCTAATATCATTTCAATCATCAGTTCATATAAGCATTCAATCATGCTTTCATTCATCAATTCAAATAATCATTCAAACATGATTTCGTCAATATAAATGCATATATAATCTAATTCGAGTTAATCGTTCCATTCAATTCTAAGTCGTATTTACCTTATTCTCTTCGAAGGTACTGAAATATGAAAATCAATAATAAGGATAATAATCAATATCCAAACAAAATCATTCGAAACTCATTCAACTTCTTCAATCGATAAATAAGAAAATCGATACTATACCGACTTCAATCTTCCAACTGGCCAAAGCTGCTATCTCGCAACTCTGCTGACTTCAATTCAATCTATCAGAAGAAGTCATAAGGATCAATATCGACATCCAAAAGCTCAATCAAACTCGATACGATCAAAATATTGAACAATGTCCAAAACTCAAACTGACGACATAACGGCTATAAACTGATCAAATCAGAAATGCAGGCAGCAAGATATCAATTCAATAAACTCAATTCAATCATCAAACATCATTTCCAATCTAATCCCAACACATCTCAAAACTCCAATTTCGAAAATAACAAGAAAATTCATATCAAATCCGATCGTCGTTATTTCTTCGAACCGTCTTAGATAAACTATCACAGCTATCTCATAATCATCCTCTTCGAATATAAATCAATTCTAAAGACAACCAAAAATTCAAACATCTCAGAAATGAGATAAACTTACTTCCAAACGGAGCACTCGTTGCTGTGATCGCAAATATCAACTTCAGATCAATTTCCAACGGACGGATCGAGCAAAAATGGAAATCCCAAAGCTTGGGAGCTTGTTGGGGCGCTTCAACAATGGAGGAGGCGGTGAGGATGATGATGGTGGAGTGAAAAGAAAGTAAAAAGGGGCTTAAATATCTAATAAAATTGATATTTGTGTTTTAGTCCCTGAAAATTCCGAAAATTGCATTCTAGTCCCTGATCAAAATCGAATCGGCCCTCGACTTCTAAAATCTCTGATTATCTCAAATAAGGTCCATTAAGATAATTTTGGGGCGTTACAGGAGATCACAGAATTCAAGAGCAGATTTGATTTTTATCAGGGTCTATTTGAAAATTTTGGATTTTTCAGGGACTAAAATGCAAAAAGTGGTATTGTTATATTATTTGACTTGAGCAAGTCATTCCTCCTATTCCCTCTTCTTCCCCTTAGCCGTCTCCTCCATTAAAGCTTAGGAAACATTTCTTCAAGCTTTAAGATCCTGGTTTCCGGTCGATCCGTCCGTTAGAATTTTAATCCAAAGGCAGATTAGCGATCACAGCAGCGAGAGCTTTGTTCTATCGAAAGTATTTTTCCGATCAGTTATACTTCTATTTTCGGATGTTTTTAGAATCGATTGAGTTTCGGTTATGTTTCTCTTGAGATAGTTCTTATCGATTATTCTTAGTCGGTTTTGAAATAGAGCGTCGTTCGGATTTGTTGTGATTTTCGGAAGCATAATTCGAAAATGGGGGTTTTGTGATTTGTTGGATTCGAATTTTTATTGTTGTTTTAGAATTTCTTTGAGTTGTCAATGATGTACTGTGCTGTCTGCATTTCCGGTTTGATCAGTTTATAGCCGTTATGCCGTCGGTTTGAGTTTTGGGATTTTGAACCGTTTGAATTATAGAACTTTGGTAATTGGGTTTGTTCGTCGTTGTTGATCATATTTTGCCTCTGTGCAGATTCTTTTGAAGTTTGTCGAGCCCAAAGTTAGCAGAATTCGATCGTCAAAGAGTTGGACGAAGAGCGGTAAATAGTTTACCTTGAGCATTGTTGTTGTTTAGGTTGTATAGTTTTTGATATAACCTCTTATTGTAGCTTATCCAGAGTTGGAGCTAATTGCATAGAAAGGTACAAGCAGTCATCGTGTTAGCGGGATAGCACACTCGAGACAGTTGATTCTTGAGTTTCCCTTAAAATCACATACTTGCATCAATACTTGTTCTAGAATGGGGAACTTGTATTTTGCTGTTTGAGCTTTTGGTTATATGGCTAAATGCTTATGTTTTCTTATGCATTCATCTCGAGCCTAAATATTTGATTTTTAACGGGCTGTACGCCCTTTTTGTTAGATGTTTTGGGGGCTGTAGTCGAGTGGCCTGGGTGTAGAAGTCACCTAGTGTCAGCATGCTCCTTATAGTCGCACAAAAGTCTAGGGGATTGGGATACGTGGCACCACCTCGATTGGGAGAGTCGGTGAGTTGTTACATGATTTCATCCTCGGGATACCAAAAGCATAGCAGCAATCCCTTGTTTATCAGAGTTGATATCCAGATTTTAAAGACATGCATTTCATTCGTCTTAACATTGAATATTTTGTCTTGAAATCGTGTTGTTGATATATTACTTGTATTGCATGTTATGTTCCTTTTACTGGGAATATCATTCTCACTGGAGTTATCCGGCTGTTGCTTTGTTTTGTATGTGTATTTGGAAACAGGTGGGGCAAGATCGAGCCAGCGAAGACTTGGTTAGCATCAAGAGTGAGAAATAGGAGTGGGACTCGGTTTAGAAGTCGAATCAACATGTCTATCTAGTTTATGTTGGAACATGTTTAGAACTCGAACTTAGATGTTTATGTTGTATCAAATATGCGAGTGCTGAGTTGTATGCTGTTGTTGCATGCTTATTGTACCTCTTTATGTATTGAATAATTGGACTGTGTTAGCATGAAATTTGTTCTCTATGCCTTTTATTTTGCTGGTGCAACAGGGCACGAACCCCGTGCCACGTCCGTGCAAGGGTCCATGTCCTCTCTCAAGTTTGGAGTGTGCCTTTGTTTTGAGTGCACGGACCCCGTGCCACCTCCGGGTGAGGGTCCGTGTGGTCGGGTAGAAACTCAAGTTTTCAGTGCATTGATTAGGCATGGACCCGGACATGGAAGTGGTGCGGGGTCTGTGTGCTCTTCAGTTAAATGCACGGACCCGTGCACGTATGTGTGCACGGGGTCCGAGCATGTTCTTTTAAATTTTTTTTTCTTTTATTTCTTTTAATCTTGGATCTTGTATTCTTAATTATTTTTTAATTCGAGATTAGATGTTTAGAATCGAAGTCTCACAACTGTTCTAGAAAGAAGTGGAGAAGAAACAAGTAGAAGGACTTGAGTTAGTCGAATAGACTACTAATATTGTTAAAAACAGATTCGACATATGTATAGCCATATGCAAGAAGAATATCCGGAGATGTTTTAACCAACTCTGTATCTTGTAAAATGTTCATATATAATAGAATGAATTACTATTACAAGTTCAGTTTGCATACTTAAGATTATTTCGAGGACGAAAATATCTTAAGTGGGGGAGAATGTAGTAACTCGGTCCTATTTTACAAGATTAATTTGCTAATAAAGTTTAGATGTAATAAATCATGATTAAGAGATTATATATTATCAAACGGACCAAAGAATCGGGTCCAAAACGCCCAAAAAATGGTTAATGAGAATAATTGGACTCAGATAGTTTGGGAGGACCGAACTACATAGCCTAGTGGGTTCGGAAGTTTTGAAGGGATCGGAACCAACGAAGCAGTTTGGAAGCAACATGCCAATCGAAGCTTTCGATCGCGGTGTCCTGCACGTGGCAATGAAGCTTTAACACGTAGCTGCATGTACTAGATCGGAGCTTCCGATCTTGGCCGATCGGAATGTGGCATGCATGCGTAGATCGGAGCTTCCGATCGTGCTCTATAAATAAGGGCGAGATGTCTCATTTTCAAATCGCTCAAAATTATCTCTTCTCCTATGATGGCTAGATTTTAGAGGCTTTGAGACTCTTTTATAAATATTTAGATTAGGTACTAGTATATTTTTATATAAAGAATAGTGTCCATAATAGTAGCCAAGCAGCGGAGCTTTGGCGAGGTGTCCAGAGTTCGTAGCAGGGCTGTTCCCAAGCTCTGGGGCATTCCACATCAGCGGACTGATGATGGACGAAGGTATAGCTCTAGCTCCTAATAGAAAATAGGGAGTATGCAATATTTTAATTAAGATTTTTAGAGCAGGTTAGATGATGCAAGGTTATTATGAATTTTAGTGCAGCATGGTTGACTTGAAACCTAGATGGGTGCTTCTAGGAACTGCCTTAGAAAGGTACGTAAGTACTGATTGAGATTTCCAGCGGGTTTGTATGCTTATGTGTTGCATATTATATGACATGATTCATGTTACTGCTTTGAGATATTATGCTGCATGTGCATTTCATATTGAGCTTGGATCTCCTTTGAGGTAAGCCAGTGTTATGGGGTGCTCAGACTTGTTAGGACGTTTTGACACTAAGAGTCACTATGACCGATGAGTCTGTCGGAATCTAGTGATCTGGGGATATTTTTTCCACGTCCAGTTAGGAGTGAATGGTCATATCCAGTGGTTTGATTCTCCTAGATTACAGCTCACATCCTAGGTGCCAGTCTGAGTGGATTTCTGATTCGTTACCCAGATATGAAACCCGTTCATTACATTGCATGCATCATATTTCTATGTCTACCCGTACTAGCGTACTGAGCTTTAGCACTCACGTGTAGTTATTTTCTGTTGTCTGGACACCCCATTCGATGGAGGAGATGCAGGTTGTTCTCCTGAAGATTTGGAATCTTGGTTGTGACCAAGGCAAGATTGCAGGATTAGCCACTAGGAATTACCTTTCTGGTATTAAGCTATTTTAGTTTCGGCATTTACTATGATTATCATTAATTATTGTTTAATTTCATGCCTAAGTTTTTGATTAGTAGGTGATCACGATGCGGGTCACTACAGTTCGAAAGATTCAAATGGTGTCGGCAGCAGTGTGTTGTCCAATCAGGATGTGACATCCCGTATTTTTAAATATTTACAAGAATATAGATGCAGAAAAGAGTGGGAAAATTTTTCATATATAAAAGTGTAGGACATGCATCGCGTTTTTAAGTTCAACGACTCGAGATTGAAATAAAAATATAATGACTCTAATTTGCATAAAAATATTTGAACAAAGGATACAACCCTACAGTCAACAATCGGTTCCTATACGGGCACGCCAAACTACTACTTTCAAAAAAAACCTGAACCAACAATTAAAATCTTAAGAAAGTAATCGAAATGTGAGTTTCGATAAAATAAACTTAGTGCAAAAAATAACTTTTAAAACATTCGTGAAATCAAGCATAAACTATCATAAAGAAATAAATAACATAAAGGATAAAACTTAAAATCAATAAAACTCATCGCCACGAGACCGTCATTGAAAATACTAAATCTAAACTTTTCTTTAACACTGACTCTTAATGGTCGTGCATCAAAATAATTTAATAATGAAAGAATAATAAACATATGCAAAGCTTCTTGCTTTAGAATGCCAGATGTTCGAATAGTCATGCCATGCAATGCCTTCGCCTCTTGGACTCTTTAGTTTTTCTAACAAAGCTTTTAATTCATTTACTTCTCAATTCTAACTGCACCAATCAAGTATAGTGAGTTTAAAGACTCGACAAGCATTATTCATAAACAATATAATTAAATAATAAAAATGATCATGCTTTGGACGTACAAGACTAAACATAAAATCATGCATATAAAATCATGGCATAGAAATACTTGATTTCGTGTGATAAAATACGTCTACTTGTGGTATTCATAACTTATGAGCACATGGGGTCACCGTGATCACGGTCGTTGTACAACAAGCATATAGATGTACCATCCAACTAGCCTTGACCAATATGCACACCAAATACTGTCCATACTGCCTTGGATAGTATGCGCACCATCTTTGTACCATCCATACTGGTCTTGGCCAATATGCGCACCTTTTTTCTTTGGAAAGGTCCCTCGGAGCTCATCCCGGAGTACCAATCTCATACTTCTACCACAAGAACACGTACAACATCAAAACACTTTCATGCATCATTGAAACATCATCATACTTTCCTAACTTCATCTTTTCATGCTCAGAAAACTTTCATGATAAACTTCATGCATGCTTAAAAATGATGTAAAACTCATTCATGCATATAATGCTTCATAAGATTTCATGACTTTTATAATATGTTAGAGTAGGTGCCCGTCGTGCCAATGTGTTGGTCGATGGTCCTTGAGAAAACTCTTGTATGATAATCTTTATTTTAATAATATTTGACATTATTTAATTTGGCACACCTTTATATGTATACCCATGCTAGCTGCATAGATAAAATCCTTGAATATACAAATAGTAGAAAGAATATGAGATGGTCATGTGATGACTATCATGAAACTCATATTTGGAATACTGTATATTCTAAATTGTTCCTAGTCAATTTAGCCGCCATAAAGAAGGATATAAGCCGCTCGAGCTTGAGACTAGTATTTGCGATATGAGTACCATGTTTCATTGGTAGGGGACATGGAGATTTCCAAGCATACAAATAGGTGCTCCCTGTAGAGTGCAATGAACAACCCTACCTAAAGGACTTTCCAAGTGGTTATCACTTATCGAGTGGAGAAGTCCTAGTTTATGATTGTACACCTTTAGTCCTTACGACCCGGGACAACATGGAGACTCTATATGCTAGATCTTCACTTTGACTTGTTTACCGACTTAAGAGGGGTCATCAGGTGGCAATGTTGGGTGTTGTGTTGAAACATATAGGAGTCGATGCATTGTAGTCGGGGATTCACCACTTACCTACGGGTATGGATATCCTATGTGATCTCATGCATATGTAGCTTGAAATCTCTGATCAGAGTAGGTGGTAATTAAGAAAGGGTTTCTTGAATTACACCATCGATACAACTACGACATGACACATAGTTATCGATTCAATGACAACTCTCGATAAACCAATGGTTGTCGAATCAATCGGGATATATGATTTGAAGGGACCGTACTGTACGTTAACCATAATTGATTGGTTCTTGCAGGAACTATCATTTGATACCTAGGGAGTCATGTAAGTGATGCTGCTAGACATTTAACATGACTGGTTGTGTACTATCGGACATGAGTTTTCTGACGTTCTTATTATCAAGGGGTTGATTAATAAGAATGGAGCTATATAGGGTATGCTCACATAAGGGACTTGTTGATCCCGAATCACATGGAGATGTGAACCCACTGCTAGTTGTATCAATAAACCATTGATGGTCACACAAGTACTAGTTTTTTAGATCCCGTTGAGATTAAAATTAGTTCAATGTGTTGAACAACTTATAAAGGAGTTTATAAGTAATATAAATTAGAAGTATGACTTCTAATGGAGAATAAAGGGGAAAGTAACTTTTAATCTGTGAATGTGTTCCAAAATTAAAAGTTGACTTGAAAAATAATTAGTTTGTGAAAATGGTGATTTTATAAACTATTATTATGAACTTAATTAAATTAATTCAAGAGTTGAATTAATTTAACACTAGTAGACTTTTTAGTAAACAAACAATTAAATTAATTCAAGTGTTGGATTAATTAAACATTATTGAGTCTAGTAGAGCTCAAATCGATATAGTGTTGAGTAATTATATACTAGTGGACTTAAATGAGTTCAAGTTAGATTTAATTAATTATTAAAACTTAAATGTGTTTCATTTTGATATTTAATTAAATATTAAGTTCAAAAGTCATGTATATATATATATATACATACATATAAAATATATGTGTGAGGGAATTTGAAGGGTTGGAAGAATGTATGCAATTTTCCATGCAAGTCTTGCACTTTTCCATGCATGGTTTAATTGCTAATTAATCTTTGACCTTGAATTATTATTTATCAATATTCCTCACACAATATACATACATGGCCGTGGGTTCCCTTGAAAAAAAATTCTCCAAGTTTTTGTCTTTCATTTTTGGGATAAAAGGCAAGAAAATCTCAATGAAAAATGCTCTAAATATTCTAGTGCATATTTAGAGTGGATCTACATTATCTAGTCGTGGACCTAATTCAAAGGAAGAGCTATTTTGAAGAAGGTGTGCTTTTGAAGCTTATAGATTGTGTCTACCATTTGAAGAGCTATGTTGTTCACAACTTGGTTGGAGCCATAAATCAATCTTTTGAGATTGATTGGTAAAATCTTCTAAAACACCCTATGGATGTTTGATGATTTTGAATGCTACACAAGTGCTCGGTGTTTACTATAAAACTTTGAAATTCCTCTGCGTTTCGGGGCATGAGTTAACCGATCCCCAACAATGGTATCAGAGCCTAGGTTACTCTTTTTGTGTAGCATTTGTTGAATATTATATTGAGGTTGATTTTTAACCGCATGAGAAAATCAATTTTTAACTTTTGGGGCTGTTTTTAAAAATATTTTAAGATATCTTTTTCGGGTAGCCAAAGGGTTGCAAGGGCAGCCTACGGGCTGCCCCTCATGTTAATAAAAAAAATTAATTTTGGCCGGAATCCGGCGGCGGAATTTTGGTAACGACTATGACGAATTGAGTTTTCAAAAGGTGTTTTGGGATATCATGTGTCATAGGCTCTAAGTTGTTAAAAACATTATAGTTGATTTTTGTGAAAATTAAACTTTATAATGTATGATTTTTCTCATGAAATAAATAGTTAAAGTGTGACTTTGATTATTTATAGTAAATTGTGATTTACAAGATATTCAGTTATAAATAAATTAATTGGAAAGTAAACAAAGGTGTTTGTTTATTTTGTTAATTTAATTCATAATTGTGGCGGTTAGTGATTGGACCAAGATATATAATATTTGATCAATTGATTATTGTGATAATTAATTGATGGTGTATGATATGTGGTATTATGCATGAAGGATGATCAAAAGCTCAAGACCAATTTGCTAGGTGTATGCTAGGATATTTTGTGTTGAATGAGTTGTAATAATTATCAAATTATAAAGTGGGCTTGGTTTATAGCCCGTTCCCACCCCATGAGATGTATCCCTATTTGCCATGGATATTTTATTGTAAAATATTTGATAGTGGAAGATCAAGATTGGAAGATGGTGGGCCATAATGAATTATGAAGATCCAAGACATGTAAATATTGGAAGCTTATGTAATTTTTGCATTTGCATCCCGTGCATTTCCTAGGATTGGACCTAGGCCCGTGTTTGGCTCACACGGGCCGAATAGTTTTGGGGCGATTGATCATCCTTGTTAATTTACAGTTTATAATATGTGCATGATATATTAAAAATAATGAGTATTTGCGTTATTATTTTATAATAACAAAGTTGTATGAATCCGGCAATCATACGATCAAACATGGCGAGTTTTTAAAATTAACGATGAGACCATTTCAAAATTAAAAACCCTCATTTTGAATTAGATTCAAAATTTATATCAAGCCCGAAAAGGGAAATTATAAATTTGTTTATAATTTCCATGTCTTCCATCGACAATGGGTGCATGATGAACGCTACCCGTATTCAATGCTCGGCTCATATTATTGGGGGGGGGGGGTTGGATGCCGGAAAGCTGTGACATCCATTGACATGGTGATCTGAACTACGTGGAACTACCATGACTTCGGCTTATATTATTGGGGGAACTCATGGCGACCGTCCATTAAGGTTCGATATCGATGGTTAAGGCTTGACACGTAAAGATGAACGACGTCATATTATTGGGTCCTAATCAAGCGTGAGACAAAAGTTTACGTAAGGGTTGCATGGAGATGCAATTGAAAACTACCTTTTAGGAATTGTGATTGGCTGATATTATTCAGGATCATGATTGGCTAATTGGACCTTACGTACCTACTGAGAAAATGTGTTTTCCGTTTTCACTAGAGGGTAGTGAAAATGTCAAAACAGTGGGAGTAAAAATTTATAAAATTAAAGTCCATACTTTATATCTTATTAAATACTTTAAAATAGTCATTAACATTTATCTGTTATTATTTTCAGTACAAAGTTTTTGACAATGTCATCGATTCGCAATCCGTTATCTGCAATACTCGACAAACATGTACTGACTTGTCCAAATTACCTTGATTGGCTAAGAAATCTGAAAATCTTCTTGAACTCGAAGAGGATTGCATATACACTTGATGAGTCGCCCCCTAATAAGGCACCGACTGATTGTAGCCCTGAGGAGCTACAAACTTACAAGGATTGGTGTGACCATGACTTGAAAGCCAAGTGTTATATGCAGGTTTCTATGCATAATGAGCTGCAGAGGTGTTTTGAGGATGCTAAGAATGCTGCTGACATTCATTTACATCTCAAAGAACTCTTTGGTGAGCAAACACGCCCGCTTAGACATGCGACAGTCAAGGAGCTGATCTCTTTGCGCATTCGAGATGGGGCTTCGGTCCATGAGCATGGTGTGAGGATGATTGGGCTTGTGGAAAAGCTCGTTGGCATGGATCTTGTGTTGCCAGCCGAGTTGACCATGGACGTGATGCTCTTTTCATTGCCTAGCTCGTTTGATCCTTTTGTGGTGAATTTCAACATGAACAAGTTAGATCCGACACTTGAGGAGTTGATTAACATGCTTGTTACTTTGAATCACAAATCAAGAAAGAGAAGCCGGTTCTTTATGTGGGATCTTCATCCGGTGCAAAGAATAGACCACGTGGGAAGGAAAAGAAGCGTTCTTTCCATGCTCCCAAGAAGAATGTGCCCTTGAAGAGGCAAGCTCCAAGTCCCGTTGTGGCAGCCACACCAGTTAAGGCTAACAAGACTAGTGACGTCTGTCATTACTGCAAGAAGCCTGGACATTATAGGCGTAATTGCAAGGAATATCTTGACCAAAATGGTTTTGGAAAGAGTATGTTTTACATTGAAGTGAACATTTCACTTAAATCTTCTTCTTGGGTATTAGATACCGGCTGTGGCTCACATCTCTGTAATGATTTGCAGGTGATGACAAGAAGTAGGAGACTCAGGGAAGGTGAGACCTTCTTGAGAATGAGCAATGGGGCAAGAGTTGCTGCCAAAACTATTGAAGATGTTTACTTATTGTTGGATAATGATTTTAAATTAACTTTGAGAGATGTTTTGTTTGTACCAGATTTGGTGAAAAACATTATTTCCATTTCTATGCTTGATAAAGATGGATATTCTTGTTTATTTGGCAAAGATGTTTGCAATATTTACAAGAATGAATATTTAATTAGTACAGACCAATTGGAAAACGATCTCTATAATTTAAAATTGAAAGATATTCCATTGTATAATGTCCAAGAGATATCAACAGCATAAAAAAAAAACAAGATACTCTGAATACGGCACACTTGTGGCATGCTCGATTAGGTCATATATCTTTAAGAAGGATGAACAAGCTAGTGGGAGAAGGCATGTTTGATATGTCTGATATTAATTCTCTTACTACTTGTGAACCCTGTCTAAAAGGAAAGATGACCAAAATTCCCTTTAATGACCATGTGGAGCAAGCCAATGGACTGTTGGATTTGATCCATACAGATGTGTGTGGTCCACTTAGCATCACCACTAAGCACCGACATTCCTACTTCATCACCTTTACCGATGACTTCTCTAGGTATGGGTATGTGTATTTGATGAAATACAAATCTGAAGCTTTTGAAAGGTTCAAAGAATTCAGAAATGAAGTAGAAAAATAGTTGGGACAAAGCATCAAGGCACTTCGATCGGATCGAGTTGGTGAGTACTTGAGTGCTGAATTCCAAAAGTATCTTAGGGAGAATGTGATTCTCTCGCAGTGGAATCCTCCTGGTACACCTCAGTTGAATGGTGTTTCAGAACGTCGTAACCGAACTTTGATGGACATGGTTTGATGTATGATGAGGTTCACAGAGTTGCCGCCATCCTTTTGGGGATATGCGCTTGAAACATCGGCACTGTTGTTGAACAATGTCCATTCAAAGGCAGTTGATAAGACACCATATGAGATATGGATGGGAAAGCCTCCTAAATATTCTTATCTTAGAATATTTGGGTGTCCTGCTTATGTGAAGCAGATAGTGGGAGATAAATTGGATGCTCGATCCATTTTATGCTAATTTGTGGGATATCCAAGGAATTCGTTTGGATATTATTTCTATCATCCAAAAGAAACAAAGAAGTTTTTTTTTCTAGGAATGCAACCTTCTTGGAGAAGGAATTTCTATTGGATAGAAAATGGGAGATGATAGAACTTGAAGAAGTTCGAGAAACACCCACGATTGTAGAGCCCATACCCGAACAGCCAAGAGAGGAGATACAAGCTCCTAGAAGATCCGAGAGGATCTCGAGACCACCTATGAGGTATGATATGCTTCTTGAATAGGGCCAAGATGAGCCTGACCATGGATGTGATCCAAGGACCTTCAAGGAAGCGTTGTCTGATGTCGATTCATCCAAGTGGCTTGAAGATATGGAATCTGAGATGAATTCCATGCATTCAAACCAAGTGTGGAATCTTGTGGATCCACCTGAGGGAATTGTTCCTATAGGGTGTAAATGGATTTACAAGAGAAAACTTGGAGCGGATGGAAAGGTGGTGACCTCCAAGGCGAGATTGGTTGTAAAAGGGTATACTCAAAGGCAAAGAGTTGACTTTGAGGAAACATTTTATCCAGTCGCAATGTTCAAGTCTATAAGGATAATTCTTGCCATAGCTGCATGGTATGACTATGAAATATGGCAGATGGATGTAAAGACAGCTTTTCTTAATGGGGATATTAAGGAAGAGATTTACATGTCTCAGCCTGAAGGGTTCACATCTATCGGAAGTGAGCATAAGATATGCAAACTTCAGAGATCTATTTATGACCCAAACAGACATCTAGGAGTTGGAACCTTAGATTTGATGGTACAATCAAAGAGTTTGGTTTTATTAAGAATCCTAAGGAACCATGTGTGTATAAGAATGTCAGTGGGAGTGCTGTGAAATTCCTGGTACCTTTTGTTGATGACATTCTACTCATTGGAAATGATGTAGGAATGTTGCAATCAACTAAATTATGGCAAGCGAGTAAGTTCTCGATGAAGGACTTGGGTGAAGCATCTTTTGTATTGGGAATACAAATCTTTCGGGATAGATCAAAAAGATTGCTTGGTCTCACCCAGTATGCATACATTGATACCATCATGAAGAGGTTCTCGATGGAAGAGTCTAAGAGAGGACATCTACCAATGTGTCATGGCGTGTCTCTATCCAAGTCCATGTATCCCAAGAATGTCGCAGATATAAAGGCGATGACACGCATTCCATATGCATCTGCAATTGGTAGTATCATGTATGTGATGATATCTACACGTCTTGACGTGGCATTTGCACTAAGTGTTACGAGTAGATATCAATCAAACCCTGGTTTTCCACACTGGAAAGCTGTGAAAGACATTCTCAAGTATTTGAGAAGGACTAAGAATATGTTCTTGATTTATGAGGGTGAAGAACTAAAATTGAAAGGCTATACTGACTCCAGCTTCCAAAGCGATGTTGATGATTTGAAGTCAACTTCCGGTTTTGTATTCATGCTCAATGGTGCTGCTGTTTGTTGGAAGAGTTCCAAGAAAAATAGCACTGCGGATTCAACAACTGAGGCAGAATATATTGCTACATCCGATTCTGCAAAGGAAGCTGTTTTGATTAGGAATTTCGTCCATGAGTTGGGCGTTATTCCTAATGGAGTTGATCCAGTCCCGATGTATTGCGACAACACCGGTGCCGTTTCTCAGGCAAAAGAACCAAGGTCTCATCAGAAATCCAAACATGTACTGAGAAAATACCACATCATCCGGGAGATTGTGGAAAGAGGAGAGGTCTCGTTAGACAGAGTCGACTCCGCAGATAATGTTGCTGATCCACTAACTAAGCTTTTACCAGGACCATTGTTCAAAAAGAATCGCGAATCAATGGGTTTGAAGAATATGGGTAGTTGTCTCTAGTGCAAGTTGGAGATTGTTAGAGTAGGTGTCCGTCGTGCCAATGTGTTGGTCGATGGTCCTTGAGAGAAATTTTCTATGACAATCTTTATTTTAATAATATTTGACATTATTTAATTTGGCACACCTTTATCTGTATACTCATGCTAGCTGCATAGATAAAGCCCTTGAATATACAAATAGTAGAAAGAATATGAGATGGTCATGTGATGACTATCATGAAACTCATATTTGGAATATTGTATATTCTAAACTGTTCCTAGTCGATTCAGCCACCATAAATAAGGATAAAGGCCGCTCGAGCTTGAGACTAGTATTTGCGATGTGAGTACCATGTTTCAATGGTAGGGGACATGGAGATGTCCAAGCATGCAAATAGGTGCTCCTTGTAGAGTGCATTGAACAACCCTCCCTAAAGAACTTTCCAAGTGATTATAACTTATCGAGTGGAGAAGTCCTAGTTTATGGTTTTACACCATTAGTCCTTACGACCCGAGACAATATGGAGACTCTATATGCTAGAGCTTTACTTTGACTTGTTTACCGACTCAACCGGGGTCATCAGGTTGCAATGTTGGGTGTTGTGTCGAAACATATAGGATTTGATGCATTGTAGTCGGGTATTCACCGCTTACCTACGGGTATGGATATCCTATGTGATCTCATGCATATGTAGCATGAAATCTTTGATCAGAGTAGGTGGTAATTAAGAAAGAGTTTCTTGAATTACACCTTCGATGCAACTACGACATGACACATAGTCATCGATTCAATGACAACTCTCGATAAACCAATGGTTGTCGAATCAATCGGGATATATGAGTTAAAGACACCGTACTGTACGTTAACCATAATTTATTGGTTCTTGCAGACACTATCATTTGATACCTAGGGAGTCTTGTAAGCGATGCTACTAGACGTTTAACATGACTGGTTGGGTACTAACGGACTTGAGTTTTCCGACGTTCTTATTATCAAGGGGTTGATTAATAAGAATGGAGCTATATAGGATATGCTCACATAAGGGACTTGTTGATCCCGAATAACATGGATATGTGAACCCATTGCTAGTTGTATCAATGAACCATTTAGGGTCACACAAGTACTAGTTTCCTAGATCCCGTTGAGATTAAAATTAGTTCAATGTGTTGAACAACTTATAAAGGAGTTTATAAGTAATATAAATTAGAAGTATGACTTCTAATGGAGAATAAATGGGAAAGTAACTTTTAATTTGTGAATGTGTTCCAAAATTAAAAGTTACTTGAAAAATAATTAGTTTGTGAAAATGGTGATTTTCTAAACTATTATTATGAACTTAATTAAATTAATTCAAGAGTTGAATTAATTTAACACTAATAGACTTTGTAGTGAACAAACAATTAAATTAATTCAAGTATCGGATTAATTAAATACTATTGAGTCTAGTAGAGCTCAAATCGATATAGTGTTGAATAATTATATACTAGTGGACTTGAATGAGTTCAAGTTATATTTAATTAATTATTTAAACTTAAATGGGTTTAAGTTTAATATTTAATTAAATATTAAGTTCAAAAGTCATGTATGTATATTTATATATGTTTGACATATATATATATATATACATATAAAATATGTGTGAGGGAATTTGAAGGGTTGGAAGAATGTATGCAATTTTCAATGCAAGTCTTGCACATTTTCATGCATGCTTTAATTGCAAATTAAAATTTGACCTTGAATTATTATTTATCAATTTTCCTTGCACAATATGCATACATGGTCGTGGTTTTCCTTGAAAAAAAATTCTCCAAGTTTTTGTATTTTATTTTTGGGAGAAAAGGCAAGAAACATCTCAATGAAAAATGCTCTAAATATTCTAGTGCATATTTAGAGTGAATCTAGATTTTCTAGTCGTGGACCTAATTCAAAGGAGGAGCTATTTCGAAAAAGGTGTGCTCTTGGAAGCTTGTAGATTGTGTCTACTATTTCAAGAGCTAAGTTGTTCACAACTTGGTTGGAGCCATAAATCAATCTTTTGAGATTTATAGGTAAAATCTTCTAAAACACCCTATGGATGTTTGATGATTTTGAATGCTACACAAGTGCTCGATGTTTACTATAAAACTTTGAAATTCCGCTGCGTTTTCGGGAATGATTTAACCGATCCCCAACATAATAAACATAGCTTTCATGAAGTAATATAAATTAAAGATTCATTACATGGCTTAGTTGATTCACGTGAGTCATTCCGTCCATCCCGGACATTCGAATTTGAAACTTTTTCCAATAGAACATCTTAAAAAAACTTAAAAAAGCTTAAAAGATCATAAAATTGAATTTTGGACTTCAAATGCAAAAGGTGAAAAATCTGGGAGAACATTTTCCGCCCCAGCGCCCCATCTCGCGCCTAGGCGGAAATAACTTCCCGCCTAGGCGCGACGCGTGCTTTCTGTTTTTCCAGGAAGTCCAACTGTTGCGTATTTTTGTGCGCGCAAGTGCATGATGTCAAGTTTTAATATATAGTGAGTAGAATATCGTTCCCATGAGGAGTAATGTAAAAAATATCCAGTGCTTGTAATTAAAATAATCTTAATTTTATCTAGAAAATTAAATAAATATTTTTGGTTTTCAAAATTAAATTAATAATAAACTTCAGAAAAGCACGCACACAATTTCAACGAATTATCAATGGGAGAATAATGGCCTAGAGATTTTGATTTCACCTGGTTTCGACAACAACTACTCCTAATTAAATTATTTTCATGAATTTTATTCAATTAATAGCCAAGAACACTTAATTATATTATTTCCCTCTCCCGATCAACAAATAATGTGTATCAACTAAGATTCAATTTCAATATCCCTATTAAAAATCTAGTCTTAGTGATATGTGTAACACAATGTTCTTCCTAAGGTTCCATTAACTCTATTTACTATCCCGAGCTATATAAACAATTAACGATGTAATTTCTAAAGGTCTTATTCAAAATCCTCTCTCTCGAGCAATGATTTCTAATGAATATGACAAATCTATTAGGGATCAAGTACTTGAAAAGACAATAAATTTTAGAAAAAACATTTAATCTAAGGAAATTCAATCCAATAAAATTAAAGAGTTGTAAAACGTCTCAACCAGGCTACATAAAACCCCTAGACTAAGAAAATTTTAGTTCATGATCAAATTATGATAAACAAAAATCATGTTCAGAAAAATAAACATCAAGTCAATAATAATAAAGTCGAATAAGAATAACAAAGCCGTAGTCGCTCTTCCGTGTCCGGTCGATCGATCTTCGTCTTTGTTCCGTGATATCCTTCACGTTTTGCACAACTTTCATCTCCAAAATCTCACGATAAAGCTCTCTGATTTTTTTGATATGTTTTGGCGGCTGATTCCCTTGTTTGTGCCTCCAAATTTCCTTTTATATGTACCCTAAACTTGTCCAAGAAAATCCCAAAGAAATCCCAAAGTTTCCTTTCTCGATCAAACTCTTATTTCAGAAATCCACGGCAGCGCGGGCGCTCAGTAGTCCATGTGCGGGCGCGCATAAATCTCTGTCTCACAATATTCAACATCCTCCAGATGGCAGAGGCGCGCGAATCCTTCCGAGCGGGCGCGCATATGTCTATGTCATTTTATTTTTCAACTTCTCACATCAAGCGCTACTGCTCTAAGAATAAGTGCTATTGCGCTTCTCTTCTGCGCTTAAACATCTCATCTATCACTAATGCACTCCAAAGTAGCGCTATTGCTCTCTCTTAGGCACTATTGCGCTTCAGATCTTCTTCATTCAGGACAAACCAAGCACTACAGCTCTTCCTTGGGCGCTACAGTTCTTCTTCCTCGCGCAAGTGCGCTTCTACAGCGCGACAATTTTCAAAAATCATATCTCCCAAACTAACTGTCGGATCAAGCTGAAATTTTGACAGCAGCTTTAAAACATCCTAAATTCATTATGAACGGTGGAGATCGGATTTGTATGTCTAAAAAATTCCCAATAATTTTCTGAATTTTGCTGCTCCGTATTACGTCTTTCCGCTTCTTCTTGCTACTTTTCTTCCAATCCATGCATCTCACAAAAACAACAACAAATATATATAATATCCACTCAATATATTATAAAAGCCAAGTCAAATCATATATAAATTAAGTGCAGAAATTGCACTTATCACCAACGCTGCATGAATTGGACGAAAAACGTGGTCATTTCGACCTCTTTCGGTCCCTTTTGAACCCTCTTTGAGAAAGAACTCACCCACACTTTGAAAATAACGATTACACGTCATAAAACTTCAAAAAAATTAAAAGAATCCATCAAACAACTCATATTTTCTAAAACTTGCTTCAAAACCTCCATAGACACCATACACACACCAAATTCTGAAACTACACATCAAAATCCATAAATCTCGATAAATTTACACCAGAGACATCAGGAACGCATCACGCTTCAAGATTCTAAGTCAAACTCATGAAATTCTCGTAAATCATGCATTAAAATGACATATACACATAGGGTTCATATCAAAATACCTAATACTATTGAATGGTGGTTTAAAAACTTGCCTATCTTCTTGATAGAGATTAATCAGTACCTTAGGAACTCGATCTAGCATTGCCAAGAACGGATCATTGAACAATCTCTCTCTATAGTGCAACGTCAATATCGGGGAGAAGGGATGGGGTTGGCAGCTAGGGAGGGGAGATTTCTACCTCAACTGAACGCCAACCCCTATTTTATAAAACTAATGGGCTTAACCGTCCCATTGAATAAAAATACTGACTTTTAAAATTTATCCCTCCCAACTTTAAATATTTTTCACCAAAATATATTCAACTTTAAACTTTAAAGAACATACATCATTTTTAATCGAAAGCTGCAAAATGGCCATTTATCTCTTTAAAATTTTTAAACCCCGCTAGTAGGCTAATCTCGTTTTTTTCGTCACCAAAATTAAACCCATACCTAAAACACATTAAAACTAACTTGCAACCATTAAACAGTAGGCAAATTACATAACATTAAATTATTTAACACAAGGTTTAAAGATATATTTTTAACACCTAAAAACTAAACTTTGAAACATAATATCTCATGCAATACATATAGCACAAAATCTTTTTTGAAACATAACTTTTAAATAATTAAAATCACATAAAAAATCATTTAATTAAACATAAACTTTAAATCATAAATAAATAAAATAAAATCATTAAAATTTCATTTAAAATCCCGTTAATACTCGTGCTTGAATTTATGGATTTTTTGGGTATTATATAGGGGCACGCGTTCGGTAGTGAGAGATCGGAAGGACGGTCGGAAGCTCCGAAGAGCGTTCGGAACGTCCGAACTGGCGATCCAAAGGTCCGATCTTTGTTTATAAATAGGGGTCAAATTTCTCATATTTAGTGTGTGTTTTAGGTTTGGGTTTCGAGCCAGTGTCTATTTCTTAGGGATTTAGTCATATTCTCGAGGGTCGGGCGATAGCGTGGTGCTACAGGGCTTGTGGCGAAGCTGTGTTTGGGTTAGGTTTTTCGACATCAGCAGGTTGATGACGGAAGAAAGTATTGTTGATGTGGTATAATATTCTTTGCAGGCTTGGACTGTAAACAGTTGTTCACCTAGACCAGTAGTTGATGTACGTAAGTACTGACTGAGATAGCCAGCGAGTTTGTATGTTTATGTGTTGCATTACTATCTGGTATGAGATGCATGATATTAATGTTTTTGATTTATAAGCATCATTGACATATCACGTTGAGCCTGTGTATTATTTGGAGATAGCCTGTTGTTTCTAAGGTCGCTCAGTCATAGGGTTTCTTTGTATGATCGGATACCGTGTGACCCCCACTGTATCGACGGAGCAGCAAGTATGATTTTTCCCAGGACGGTGATAGTCCAAGATAAGAGTTCAGTATGTGTGGAACCCACTGTATCTTCGAAGCAACGTGCACATACTAGTGGTCCCTGTGTTTTGAGCATGATGTTCCTGATCTTGGTCCCAGTGTATCAGAGCATTCATTATTTCATATATTTCATGCATTATAGACTTGTGTACTCGTACTTTCCATTCTGGGCGATAGGGCTCAAGTCCCTGTTTTTAACCCGGGCATCCCATTACATGAGACATGTTTGCAGGTAGATCAGGAGCGAGATCATCAGTTGATCAGTGATCAGGGCTTTAGTAGCAGGGGTCACTAGAGGTTTTTAGTTTAAATACTTTATTTTGGTATTTATTATTTGATTGGGTTGTATTAATCTTATTGTTGGGTTTTCCAATGTTTTTCCAGCTGTATTTTCCTCCAGGTTGTTAGTATTTTGTTTAATTTTTTGCAGTTTCACTTATTATCATTGTTTAAGTTTTAACTGCATTTGTAAGTATGTTTAATAAGTGATTCCGGAGCGGATCACTACATTTATTGGTATCAAAGCATGCATTAGATTTTTGGATATAGAACCTATAGTGACCCGTCCCGGAATCACTAACTAATCAAAGCTTAAGCATGCAAATAAATTAAAACACAATAATCAATTAAACTAGTGGAAACTTAAATAATTCAACCAAAAAGCTACCGGCAAAAATACATCCGACCCCAAAACAAATATTTATAAATGTTATAAAACCCTATCGAATGTAATACTAAATTCCTCGTATGGAAACCTAGTACAGTACAATCCACCCTGCTGCAGCTCAACGACCGTTACCTCCCTGTCCGTCCATCCAAGTCCTGCCTCGTAGAATGTGGTGTCTAAAGCCAAAACCGTGGACATGAGCTAACAATTCCCAGTCCGAAAGCATGAGTATACACATGCTATGAATGCTAATGCAAATGAACGGGTACCCAAAACCTATCACAGTATAAACTCTTGCTCAACAAATGGCGTCATGATATGTAGCACACTGGGCCGTCGCATCTTGAGGTACTCCAATACCATAAGAAATACGTGGAACAACCGGATCCAAAACCATGGAATCCATCCACAAATCCTCAGGGATGAGCAACCCCTCTATTGGTAATATCAAGGTATAGACTCAACCTGATAATGCATGCAACATTATAATCATGACATAATATATGCACATAATCGATGCCATATAAACCATGCAAACATAGAACATGCATACTCAACTAGGGCACCTCTAATAGTACATCCATACTTAGAATAATAAATCTAGCGATGCTGGCTCTCTAGTCCAAGTCTATAAACAGACAATCACCATATCACTAAATGTCTATTAAAATCTAAACTAGACTAATAACTACTCACTGAAGCTAATCAGAGTCTTGTGATATACCTGCGTCCGTGGCCAGCCCTATGATGACGATTGTCCTAAACTCAGGAAAATGGAGCTCTTGGTCCTTATATATAAACCTCGATCGGAATGTCTGAACTCTCTTTTGGAGCTTCCAAAATACTTCGGAACTTCCGATCGTTCTTCCGAACTCCTATCGAATGCGTATCTCTGATTGGACAACACACCGCTGCCAACACAGTTTGGATCTACCGAAATCTAGTTCAGAGCTTCCGAACTATCTCAAGTTCAATCACCATTCAAAACTCATACCATGTCTGATTGACATGAGATTGGAGCTTAAAATATTCAGTTTGGTTCTTCCGATTTATTGGTACTTCTGATCAACAACATTGGCTTCCGAAATAGTTCAGTGATTCTGAACCCCTCTTCAGAGCTTCAGAACTGTCCCAACACTTGAAACCCTCAGAACTATTTTTGATCGTCCTGAATCCAATTTCCAACTCCTTAAATCCAAATGAAAGCCCCTTAACCATTTTTAGACAGTTGATTAACTTAATTAGGATTCGGGGTAGTTCTTGCACAAGTTGGTGAATTGGTCTTTCCTGCTGATTTTTATGTTCTTTACATGAAAAACAATGAGATGAATAGTCCTATTTTGTTAGGAAGACCATTTTTGAAAACTTCAAAATCCATTATAGATGTTGATAACGGCACTCTCACTATGGAATTCGATGGGCAAATTGCGAAGTTTAATATTTTTGATACCCCGAAAAATCCTAGAAGTGAAAGTGTTGTTAATTTTCTTGATGTCAATGACCACGTCTCACAAGGAAAGAAGAAGTTTGTACTTGAGGATGAGTTGAAAGAGACTACTGCAACGCCTGCTGAAATTTTTCTCTCTAAAATGCAGGTACCTATAACTGAGACAAAACATCCTCCTGACCGAGCGAAAAGAATCGCCAAGAAGTCGAAGCAGAAAAAGCATGGGACATTGACTGGAAAATTTTTGAAGTGGGTGAAGGTGGACAAAGGAACCAGATTTAAACCACCTTGAGGAACTGCAGCATTCAGTCGAGCCAACGACCGTAAACAAAGGCGCTGACTGGGAGGCAACCTAGTATTTCTATTCCTTTTTAGTTTTTGTTTTTGCTTCATTTTAATTTTTTTGTTTTGTTGAATTTTGTTTTTAATTGATTTTCGGAAAATTTTTGGAAAATTAAAAAAGTAATTTCTGAAGTAGTGCGCGCTCGATCCTGGCATGTGCTTGGATCGAGCGCGCAGAAACCCCGACCCCACTGCCCCAAGTATTTAAGAGGCGCGCTCGATCCTGGAATTTCACCGGATCGAGCGCGCAATTTTACTAAAGTTACTGTCCGCATTTTTAAGAGGCGCGCTCGATCGGGTATATTTCTAGGATCGAGCGCGCAATTTTACCAAAGTTACTGTCCGTATTTTTAAGAGGCGCGCTCGATCAGGTATATTTCTAGGATCGAGCGCGCCCCTCATCTCTCTTTATTTCTGTGCAGTTTTATGCTCTTTTCCCCCACTTCCCCTTTCAAAACTTCCCTCGGCCCTTAGAACCCTTTTTCCCCAAATTTTTGAAATTTCACAATTGTTCACAATTTGTTATCAATCTATTACAGGATAATTCAAGGGCTTGGAATCTTCATTTCTTCCCTCCTCTCAAATTCTCCACGGCCATATTTTGCTAGAAAAGCCAGAATTGTTGGTGTCCACAAGGTGTTCGACGAATTGCCTCATCCACCAATTCTTGAAAATTTTTGGGTGCTCATGGGTCCAAAACGCACTACAGAGAGAGGCGAATCTTCTCGCCATGGTACACGAGCTGCAACTGCATCCTTAAACTTTGCCGGCCGTTTTGTCAATCAAGCGGCCCGGGATTGCTACGACCACGTCAAGAACCATCGCTCCCCTATTACTGAGAGGGGTTTTGATCTAGATGTGAATGTAAACGAAGTGGCGGTTCAAGTCTTGGCACGTGGGTGGGGAACGTTCTGTAAGCAACCCGCTCCAGCCATCGTCCCTCTTGTTAGGGAGTTCTACGCTAATGCTGCAGAGCGGACGGATGGCAAGGCCTTTGCCCGGGGCACTTTGGTTTCCTACGCAGCTTCTGAGTTGAATGCCATGCTAGAAACACCAGATGTCGATGACATCATATTCCAAAGCGCTTCCCTTTACCCGGATGTCCACGAGATCCTTTATCAGCTGTGCTTTATCGGGGCTGCTTGGTTGGATCCGGTTACTTTCAAGTGCTTCATAGAGAAATATCTTTTTGTGAATCCGGCCACCTGGTACACATTCCTATGCCGCCGTCTAATGCCAATCTCACACACGAGTGAAGTTCATGTTGAGCGTGCTGTGTTGCTATACGCTCTCGATGTCGGATTCCCGGTCAATGTGGGTCGAGTTATTCATGATCAGATACGGCGGTCGGTCACTTCTAGGACATCCGGTCTTTTTTTTTCCCATGATCATTACACAGTTATGCATGCGAGCTGGTGTGCAAGCAAGAGCAGATGAGGAATGGTTGCAGTCGATGCGACCCATTGACCAAGCAGCTGTTAATGCCAAAAGGGCTTATAGGAGGAGCCAATTTGTGGTGGATGAGCAGTTTCTGGTGGTACACAATCCGGTGCATCCTATTCCACCTCCACGCCGCCCTACTGCAGTTACTGTTCAAGAGATGGCCACTTTCACTCAGCACCAGAACACGTTCAATGCGGCCACAGCTGCAAATTTTTAGGTGTTAGACTACATATCTCGTGGCATCTCCGAGAGACTAGGGATTGATCCCACCACGCTCCCACCAGCTGTTCCTTTCCCGCCACCTTTTGAGTTTCCATGGGTCGACCCAGTGCCACCGCCAGAGCATGATGAGGACGGGGAGGACGCCAATCCATAGATCTGGGGAGTTTTCTTTTTAATTTTTGCATTGCATCGTTTTGTTTTTTTGTTTTTATTGCTACTTGTTTTGTTGTGTGCTTTTGTATAGTTTAGTTCTCAATCATTGAGGACAATGTTTCGTTTAAGTGTGGGGGGTGAATTCACGCATTGCATTTCATTGCATTGTTGTTTTTGTTGTGTTGTTGCATTTAGTTCATTTTAGGATTTTAGAATTCTGTTGCATTTTGTATTGAGTTGAGAAAGAAATGGGTAGCCTGGCCAATGATGAAGCTTTGTTTGTGAATTCCATGCCTATCTGACAAGTTTTTGCACTGATGGAACTCAGTAGACGAGTGAACTCCTACATACTCTGTGAATTATACTCAAATCTGAATTTTGAAACATACAAACATGGATAGGATTGAGGCATTGTTTGGATTAGTTGGGCCTAAATTTTCTTGAATCTTTTGTCCTTAGATGCCCTTTGAGCTTTCACATATATATGAGCACTTGAGGTGCATATTTTTGAATTTTGTGCAAAATCATCGTTTACTGTTGATGATTTCTCTTTTCTGCACTGATTAATATTTGTATGAGTTGATTGTGAATTGAAACATGTCTAGAACTTGTTCAAACACCCCTCGAGGAAAAATACAGGTAAACTGTGACTAAGGAGTGATGTAGTCAATTTTTCTGAATTCTTTTGAGCTTTTCAAGCCACCCACTTTATTAAATATCCCTAGTACCTTGTTTGAGCCTGATTGAAAAACGAATGGCATGCGTGCAAACGTGTAAACCCCCATTCGGCATTATTTCAAGGTCCTACAACTACTACTCATAGCCTAAACACTGTTTCCTACCTTTAAGGGAGTGAGTTGAATGCTAAAATTATTTTATGCTCCTGCGTTGAATGGTTAATATGGAATGGTGTGATGATAGCTTGAAAGAAAAGAAAAAAATAGTAGTGAAAAGGGGATGGAAAAATGATGAAAAAAGTGGTGAAAAAGAAGGAAAATTTAATGGTGAAAAGAATTAGAAAAGAAAAAATGGAGATCAATGAAGTGAAAAACGGTGTGAAAACTGAATAAAAAGAAGTGAACTCTAAAGATAGACATAATTTACTCCCTCTTTGAATTCTTTTCCTTTATTGTAGCTATAAGCCAAGCCTACATTATTAGCCAATTAAGACCTATTGACCGAGTCTCAGTCGCCCAATATACTAGTGGAGAGGGGTTGCAAGAATTTTGCCTATGGACAGTCGATTGGCACTATTGATGAGTATGAATTTTTTTATCAAAACACGCACACACTAGATTTCTTTGTGTTTAACCGATTGTGAGTGTGTTGATTTGATTTCTATTCATTGTAATCCTGTGAAATCATGAAAAGTCCTCATGATCTATAAATGTGTGAATTGGATTTGGAGGCGAGTGTTTTGAAATTGAGTTGCGGGGTTTATAAATTTGTGAGGTGAAATCAGTCTGGTTTTAAAATTTTCAGAACAATGTGAGTTGGATGGATGGATGTGAAAATTTTGAAAGATGAACTGAGGCCAGTGCTCCGTAGTATTTCTTGATTCTTGTTTGCATATTTTGTTTTGTATAACTTTCTCGAGGGCGAGCAAGGTTCAAGTGTGGGGGAATTTGATAGTATTATTTTGTTTGCATTTTTAGTGTCATCTTGTTAAGTGTTTTGCATGCATTTTGTGTCATTGTTCATGTTTTATTCTAGTTTTATTTTATGTCATGCATTGAGCTTCTTAACTTAGTTTTGATTTATTGTGTAGGAATTACCATGTTTTGATTAAATAAATCGAAGTGCGTCCATGCGTCCAAAGAAAGCAGCAGAGCAGATTTTTCATCACAGAAGCATGCGCTTGATCCTGGCATTTTCCCAGATCGAGCGCGGTCATGAGATTTTCAAGACAGTAGGCTGCCTCAACTCGCCCTCTCGATCGCAATTTTTTCCCGGATCGAGCGCGCCCAAGGAATTTTCAAGGCAGAAAGTTGCCCAGTATCGCGCGCTTGATCCTAGCAATTTCTAGGATCGAGCGCGCGGGTCTGTTTCGGGAAGAAATTTGTAATTTTGGAAACTCTTTTAATTAAGGCTCTAGACTTTTATTAGACTTTTAATTCCATTTTGGAGAGATTATCAGATTATTCTACACGCTTAGAACGCGAAGAACACTCTCTGGACGGCTAGGTTTTCATCTTTCTTTTCTTAATTTTATTTTCTCTCATGAATTTTTGTAGAGAATTCATGAGTATTGTTGGCTAAACTTTTATACCGTACTACTACTGAGAATTTTGTTGGATGTAGAAGTTGAATAGAAGAATTGATTAGTGGTTGAATCTCTTGACTACTCAGATTACTGTCGAACCCGGTTAGTAGCTCATCAACTCCAGGTATTGCAAAGTTGGTGGAATTCGAAGAAGCTGTCAGGTCTGTTATTGGCCCAGACACTTATGACTGTTTGATTTTAGAGATGTGCGGAGGAATTCTCTTTGTTTGCAGTTGATGTTCTAATCTAGCCCGAATTGGTTGATAAACCAGTGGTTAGAGAGTTTGCTGATGTATTCCAGCTGAGATTTCTGGATTTCCTCTGAGTCATGAGGTTAGTTTCAGCAACGGCTTGAGATCAGACATCAAAAGATGGCAGTTTGAAGGAAAGAGGTATTGAAGATTGGACTGGGATCGAGGTATGGCCGTTTTATTCTGTTTCCATACCATCTGAATTTAACAACTCATCTACAATGTTTATAGATCTTTTGAGATGAATCTATCAAAGTATTCTGAGGAATTGTGATTATTCTTATCGATGATTTTCTTGTCACTCCGGAGCAAGAGTTATACTGGTCATGCAGAGTATTGGAGAATTGTCTTACAGAATTGCGTGTCAAGCCGTTTCATGCTATCCTATTGAATTCTGAATTTCGTTTGTATCGAGATGTTCTTCCTCGAGTATATTATTCATAGAGCTGGAATTCTGTGATCATTTCAAGACCGAAGCTGTTATTAAGGGAGCCAGACCGACATCCGTACCTGAGAATTGAAGATTATGAGTTCTATAACAGATTCTTCGAGAGATTCTTATCGTCGTGGAGCCGATTTCTCAGCTATCTCCAGAGAATGCGCTTTTGTCTGAACCGAATCTTATGAGATCAGTTTGTTTAACCGAAAAAAAAAGATCGACCAGCGCTACAGTATTCTTATTTCTTCTATACTGATAATCTTCAGTGCATTGCATCTTACTATCGAGATTTTGAGGTATTCTATTCAGAGGAAGCAGTTGACAGCTTAGTCATCTTAGCAGCTGAAGCCGTACAAGACTCAACATCCGATTCATGATTTGAATTGGCAGGAATCTTATTGCTTGGAAGATCGGGAATCACTATATTTCCAGTGAGATTTCGCAATTTTTGCTGAGCCAAGAAGTTGGAGAAATGTTTTCGCCGTTCGAACGGAATATAGTAAGAAGCAATGAGTAGAGATGATGAAGACTCTAACTGTGAATTCTTGTATTATTTGATTGAATGCATCAACGGATGTTTTGAGCTGGAAGATTTATTCTTATTTTATCTACTACAGTTATTCTCTTGACTGGTGATTTCTTCACTTCAGGTTGGAGTGTAGATCTGTTCTTATTTTATCTACTATCGGTATTTCTCTTTGATTGACGATTGATGCAATTTTGATTTCGAGTTTGGAAGAAGATATGAGGTCTATTAGAGTTCTTTTATTTGAGCCAGACCAGAGTTGATTGAGCAGATAGAGAGACGGTCTCGGCGTATTCACTGGTTCTTTTGAGATTCTAGATGAGATAGACGATCTTGCCTTAGACGTGCATTTCTTCCTTCTCTTTCTGGGATTCGAGACGTGCTTACGTCTCTTGTTGTCGAATTCACAGATTTTCTTTTGATGAGGAGACATAGTTTGATGAGTCAAAGGTTTGTTGAGACAACGATTCAGAGTTTTGACCGAACAGAGTAGCAGCTCCATAGCAAACCATTTCAGTTGGGTTTGTGCAGTTGAGCCGATACGGAATTGAAGAAGCAGTTAAAAGAACAGAGTTTGATTGGAACATCAAATTCAGAGTTAGTTCTGAGAGAAGAATCTTTATTTCTGTTTTGACTCTATCTCGTTTCTTATAAAATTTGAACCGCTTTGATTTCGAGAATGAAATCATTTCTTAGAGGGGGAGAATTGTAACGCCCCAAATTAATCTTAACTGACTTTATTTGAGATAATCGGAGTTTACAGAGTTCGAGAGCCGACTTGTTTTTTATAAGGGTCTATTTTGCAAATTTTGGATTTTTCAAGGACTAAAATGCAAATATGGACTTTATTAAATATTTAAGCTTGGATTTGACTTTTCTCCTTCATTTTCCTTCCCCTCCAAGACGCCTTCCACCATTGAAGACGCCCCATTTCACTTTCAAGCTTTTAGATTTCAGTTTCCGGTTGATCCGTCCGTTAGAATTTATTTCTGAAGGCAGATTAGCGATCACGGCTGCGAGAGCTTCGTTCTATCGTAAGTTTTTCTTCAATCAGCTAAACTTGGATTTTTGGAGATTTTTAGAATCGATTGAGTTTCAGTTATGTTGTTCTTTACAGAGTTCTGATCATTTATTCTCAGTCGGTTTTGAAATAGAGCGTCGTTCGGATTTGTTATGATTTTTGGAAGCAAATTTCGAAAATGAGGATTTTGTGATTTGTTGAAATTGGATTGTTATCATTGTATTAGCATTGCTTTGAGTTGTTTTCAATGTTGTACTGTTGTCTGCGTTTTCGGTTTGATCAGTTTATAGCCGTTATGCCGCCAGTTTGAGTTTTGGAATATCAATTGTTTTATTGATGATATTTTGGATTTAGGAGTTGGAATTGGGTTTGAATGGTTTGAATTGTATGGATTAACATTGGTATTCTTTTATATCTCCTTTCAGATTCAGTTGCAGATTGTGGAGTCCAGAATTGACAGAATTCGAATCGTTGAAGAATTGATCAAGGTTTGGTATCGAGGTTACTTTATTCTTGACTTGAATCGTATGATGTTTGATTGAGCCTTTTGTGCTTGAAGCTTGTCCGGATTGCAGCTACGTCAATCAAATAAGAGGTAAAAGATGACTTAGACTATAATGGAACGAGTAACTCGAATCCGACTTGATTCGAGTGTTCCGAAGAATCACTTACTTGCATGTTATTTGTTTTTACTTGAAATTAGTTGAATGAGTTATGATTTTCATTGCATTCACATTGAGCCAATTACATTTGTTTTGCGGGAAAGAGAGGCCCAAAGGAGTTATATGTTCTGTGGACTATAGTTGAGTGACATTGGTTAGCAGATATTTTTATCAATTGTTGAGAAACACTCTCTATAGGTGCCCGGAGTCTAGAGAAGTAAAATATGCATCATCCACCTCGATCGAGAGAGTCGGTGTGTTGGTGATATTTTGTCCTCGGGATCCCAAACAAGAGAAGATAACCTTTACCTTGTGATTATCCAGACTTTATAATCCTGGTTTTTGTAACACCCGAAAATTTTTATACGTAAATTCGCATGCATAATTAGGGAAAATAATTATTTAAAATTTATATTTGGGTTAAATGACATTTATGTATTATTATGTGAATTATATGCATGATTTAAATTTATTTTAGCATTTAACCCGCAATTATTGTATTTTTAAATTTTTGATTAAATAAGTTATTTGATCGCGTAGACGGGACCGAGGACGGACGAGATATCAACTTTTGAGCCAAAAATATTTTATGAGATTTTATGAGCCTTAAAAATAATATTTTATGATATTTTGGTCAAGAAAATTTTAGTATTTAATTATATATTTATTTAAGGGTTGATTTTTAGCCAAAATTAGTCCCTTTATTGACTTTTATTAATTTTTAAAATTAGCATATTTATTAATTTCGGGATTTAAGTATTTTATCAACATGGTAATTTTATATTGAGTTTTATTAAGTATTATTTATATATATTATGCAATTATCTCCTAATTAACATATTATCAATCTAAAAATCTATTTTTTTCAATAAACCTAAAACTCCAAACTCATGTTAATCCCCTAGCCTCCTCCCCCACATCATTCATCAGATTTATCATCATCTTCTTCAGCCCCTTAGCCGTGCCCTTCAGGATTTTTGTGGAGTTCTTTGCCGTCTCGTTGTCCCGGAGCCGTATACGCGATATTATTCGATAATAATTAGCAAGGCATGTTGAATTCTCTCCTTTCAACACCATATAAGCTATGTATTTCGTTTTTATGTTTGTAATCATCATTTTTTTAAGGTTATATATGGATTATGTACAGAATTTTCGTTCATGGCATGAACAGTCCACAAATTTGGTTGCTTTCATGATTCATGCTCACGTTTTTTTTATGCATGGGATGGTCCAAGCTGATTTCCAACGTCTGGGTGCATGTGTGAGGGTCCATATGGTCGAGTGGTGTGGTCGGTTTGGGGCTGGAAGGGTCTGAAACGAAGCACTTCTTCTCTGGTGCACCAGATCGCGCATATTTGGGTTCTGAGGGAGAAGGCTTCGGTCTACCTCCTCAGGCCATGGTTTTGGGTGAGGTCTGAATGGTTTGAACCCCCTAGATGTTGGCTAGGATTGAGAAGTGGTTTCACAGAAAAATATGGCCGGAGTAGGGAGAACGATCGGATTTACGGCAGCCGCTCAGGGCTGGACGCAAGCTTGGAGAACAACATGTTGCAAGGCTTTGTTCTCCTTCCTCGAACCACCGTTTGGGCTGATTTTTAGCTTAATGGAAACTTCTTGATGTTGTCTAAGTTCTAGAAGTGGTTTCATGGTCAAATATTGTCTGATCAGAGAGAACGAAAGGAATTAGTACTGCTGCAAAGAGTTGGTTGTGAGCAAAAATATGTTTGGGTTAAGTTTTGAACTTTTGGGTTTTATTTCGGGCTGGGCTTGGGCTGGGTGGTCCGGGTCGGGTCTGGGTAGTAGCAGGGTCGGGTCAGGTGGTCCGGGTCCGGGTTAGGTGGGCCGGGCTCGAGTATTTTAATTTTTAAGTATTTAATAGTTTAAGTGTTTTTGGGCTTTAATAATTAGTTAGAAAATTATTTGGGCCTCCAAATAATTTTATTTGGGCCTTAAATAATTTATTTAAGTTAGCTTAATAATTTTTATAGGCTTGGGAGCCCATGAATATTTTTGGGCCAGTCAGTGGATTTTGGGCCAGTCTAGAATTTTATTGTGTTTAATTAAGTTAATGGGCTTAAATATTTTATTTGGGCCCAGTTAAGTTTAATTAAGTTATTTGGGCTAAAAATATGATTATTGGGTTTTATTTAAGTTTAATGGGCCTAGATGAGTGACCAGCAGTCTGGACCAACCCATGAAAAATAAATAAGTTCGAAATATATATTTAATTATTTTTATGCATGAAGTCTATTTTAAGTATATTATGAAAAATTAATTAAATATATATTACGGATATATTTTCAGTGCATGTATTCATGAAATTTCTTATGTATATAATTATGTAAATGATGAGCAATAAAATATTTTGGTGGAAATTGAAGTATGTGTGACATAGGGGTGGTTTTTCACCATATGATTCGTTAGTTTTACTACCATAGGGGTGGTTATCCACCATATGATTCGGTAGTTTACTACCATAGGAGGTGATTTATCACCGCCATCGTACGTTGGTTCAGAAGACTGATCAGTCGACACATGAGCGTCACACTTATGGATAGGACCATCTTCAGGTTTCAAAAGCATTGCTCAATTATGTTATATATGATGAAGAAATAATATATTTATGATTATGGTTATAATTCAGTTTATGATTCAGCAGTTTTATTATGTGATGAAAATATTTCCATCCATGCTCATGTACATGTATATGTATTAGTAATTATGTGATGTATTATTTTTAACCTTGTTATAAAGGATTAGACATGTTGAGCCCCTAGGCTCACTACGCTTATATGGTGCAGGTGAGCATGATGACGTTTATGTAGCTTCTATCGGTGGTGAGGACTTATGAGCTCACGGAACAGTGGACCCCGTGACCGTCACAACTATTTAGTTTATTATGTTGAGTTTTGAAACATGTTTTATTTTATTATTGTTTCTGCATATGAGATTTTTCAACAGCATTGTTTATTATTTTAAATTGATGCATGAAATATTTTTAAGAATTTATTTATTTAATATTTTTTTCAGGTTATTTAAGAAAAAGTATGTTATTTTTATATACATATATGTATGGGCATGTATGTATAGTAGTATTATTAAAAAAAAAAAAATTCCGCATTTATTAGTAGTAGGCGTTTCAGTTTTAAAGACATGCATTGCATTTTGCTATGCAATTGTTATTCTTGATGAATTTGTTATAAGTATGTTTTGGCACTGTTATGACTCGAATTAAGAGTTGAAAGGAAATTTCTGAACCATGTTATGTTATGGCCCTGATGCGGTGGATAATAATAACCGTTCCATGACCTCACCCCTTAGAGGGATTACATATAGGGGACTGATTAGTTAGCCACGAATAATGAGAGGAATTTCAGTGTCTGGCCAAAATATGTAAATCATGTCTATTTTGTTATGATGATGATTTTTATGCTATGTTATGCTTTCTTGGAACATGAAAGAAATGTTTGTGTAATGGAAAATATTACTAAGTTTTGAGATAAATATATATGTATATATTTGATATGATCGATCGGCCCCCACTTGATGAGTGTTTTCCAAAACACTCACCCCCCTTACTTTTTCCCTCCCAGATGGTGAAGATGATGATGTTGAGGAACGAGAACAAGATATTTTTTTGGGGATGGTGATAGAAGAACTTTAAGAGTTTATTTTGTTATTTTATTTTGGGATAGATACAATATATATTTTGTTATTTAAGTTTATAGTCGCTTCCACAATTATTTATTAGTTTTTGGATTAACGAGTTTTAAAGACAATATTTTTGGAGTTTTTATTTATGAGAAAAGACTGGTTTGCATATACTGTACTACGAGGCTTGTTTTTTTTTTATAATTTGTGTGAATTTAAAACAACGCCGGTGGCACGACTCGATCTCGGGACGTGACATTTTAGTGGTATCAAAGCCCGCCAGGTTCATAAATCCGGATGGGATTCCGTACCTAAAAATTTGACGTTGTCAAATTTAGACTCAAGCCTAGCATATCCTGACCCGAACCGACCCTCTGAGTCAAACTCATACTTTGTAGGATCAGGGACGCTTTTTCGGTCGTTTGAACACTCGAATTCGCGTTTTTGCTATTTTTGGAAATGTTTATTTTGTCTATAACTTTTCGTGGGAAACTCGGAATTTGATTCCGTCGATTGTCTCATACTCTTTGTGATCAGTAGTTTCAATCTTTGGAAATATCTCAAAAAAAAAAAATTGGAAAATTTGCCTAAAAATCTTGTTCTATATCAATTTTGCCTGAAGATTCATTACTTTGAATTCTAACTTTGAACCCATTCCACATTCCTCTCTATTCTAGGAAGATGGCTTGCACCAAAGTTACGGCTCGCAAAAACGTTGTGCAAATCAATTAGGATCATGTTATCGAATCATTGAGGTTTTTGATATACGTGAAACAATACGAGAAAGAGGAAATGATGGAAAAAATGAAGACGCTAAAGGCTAACAAGAGCGAGATGGAGGAGCTTCAGGACCACCTTGAATCCGATGTGGAAAGGTTTGCATATTTTACCTCAATAAGGAGGAGACGGAACACGATGAAACAAAGAAGGAACTAGCATCTGACCTAGCTAACGTGAAAGAACTTCAAGCCATACTCCTTGAGGAGGCACGCTAAGAGGCACTAAGGCGTCAAGAGTCGGGAATCCGTATCCAAGGTTTACAAAATCAAGTGCAAGAGCTGCAACACACTATGCAAAACCTTGAGGCGTAGAATTTAGCCACACTCGAGTACATTGATCAGCTCCATATGGCAGCCTTTGCGGGAGATGAGGACCCCGAAGACGTTCCGGTAGAAGATGAAGCTGCGGGCGATGGAGAAATCATAGATTAGACTATCACCTAGCTTTGTCCTTTTTTTCAGCACTGTTTTTATTCAGCATGGTTCTGATATCTTGGTATTTTGAGACTTGACTTGTTTTGTTTACCTTCATGACATTTTGGAAATCAATAAAATAATTTTATCCTTTGGATTATTTATTGATTCATTTATTCCGCTATTTCCTTTCTTCTTAAATATCTTATTTCGACAAACTCTTAGAACTTTTTTACAGTAGGAAATGGCTGGAGAACCCCCTAGAAGTTCACGCAACAACAATCGTGGGTATAATGCGAATCCACCCCCTCCACGAGTCAATCTTAGCAGAGAGGACCTTACGACTATTGCAGCAATAGTGGCAACGACTCTCCAAGGGATGGGAAACACCAACGGAAATGGCAATGGCAATCCGCCACCTCCACCACCTGCTCAGAATGGAGTAAAATTTCATTATGAATCTCTTCGCAAGAATCGAACTGAAAAGTTCAAGGGAGATTCCGACCCAGAAGTGGGACAAAATTGGATGAAGAAGATGGAGGACAAACTGCGGTTACTCAAAGTACCTGAAGCACTTAAAGTGGATGCGACAATTCCTTTTCTTGAGGACAAAGCCAGGAAATGGTGGGAAGCCGTTTCACCCGCTATGTTAGTTGCGGGACCAATCACATGGCAGCAATTCCGTACCGCGTTTCTGAAGAAATACTTTCCAGCTGAAGTTAAAATGCAGAAGCTGAGCGATTTTGAGAATCTCACACAAACTTCGGACATGACAATGGTGGAATATACTTCCAAGTTTAATGAGCTTGGGTCCTATGCCCCAACAATTATGGGAGATGACGATCTGAAGTTGAACCGTTTAAAGAAGGGGTTGAACAGCCGTATACAGTTGGCATTAGTAGTTTATCAGCCTGCCATCTTTGCTGACTTGATGGGAGCGGCCATCCGAGCTGAATCGGATATCAAGCGCCGTGAGAATGACTTCCACAACAAACGACCTCTGACGGGCCAATCTTCTTAGAACGGGAAAATGTCCAAGCATCCAAACCAGTCTGGTGAATCGTTCAAGGAGAGTTATCCTGCTTCAAACCATCCCCAGATCAAGCTATGCCCCACCTGCAACCTTCGACATGAAGGGGAATGTCGTCGGAACAATGGCGCCTGTTTCAACTGTGGAAAAATAGAACACCAAATTGCTCAATGTCCCAAAACCATGAAGCAAGGACAGAACCAAATACTAGTGGTACTACTCAAGGTCAACCAAAGAAAGCTAAACCCAATCACTACAACAAAAATGGGAAACGACAACGGATATAATCCGATGTCGTAGGTGTCAAAAAACCGTTGTACTTTAAGGTGTTGTCGAAAATATAATCCGTTGTCGTTGCTTTCAAAAGACAACGGATTTTATCTGTTGTCTTTTCCGTGAAACGACAACGGTTTTTATCCGTTGTCGTATATCGAACTTTTAACAACACCGAAAATTACAACAATTTTAAAATGACAAAGACAACGGATTTTATCCGTTGTCATTTCTCAAATAAAAAAAAATTAATTTTAATATACAAATTTTCAATATTATAAATGAAACAAAATTTAAAATTTCTAAAATAAAATTTAATATACAATTTTTCAATATTACAAATCAATATTCTAATTCCAAATTCTAAATCAATCAACACTAGAAAATATATAGATCAAGTTATGAACTAATCTATATAAATTAACTCGGAACTTTCCTATACATCGAGTTATAAACAAATCTATATAAATTAACTTGAAACACTCCTTCTAGATTAACATGCATCCACCATTATCCCTTGCATCCCGACTATCTGCACAAGCAGACGAATTCAGGTAGTAGAAAAGATGTCAAAATTCTGGAATTCGAATCCATAAAACGAAAATGCTGGGAAGACTTGATGGTAAAGTTCCAATACAGTGATCCAAACAATCAGCATATGACTGTACCATCATAAAAGACAAACAAAGAATCGAACTAAGCAACAAAGACCGTGTGACATCCCTGGCAAAATAGTACTTATAAATAATGATGGAATTGAAGCTGCGGGAAGCTGAAACTTTAAGAAATGCAGATATGGCACTACTCGACGCTAAGAAAAGATGAATCTAGCATATAAATGATGGATTTCTTTACCAGTAACATGTCTGCATGTATTTATGCAGCTGTTTATATGTTTGAACTCATTTGTTCAAACCGCAAACTAGAAAGCAAAAACCTCAAGTAAAGCAAGAAACAAATAACAGAGAGAGACGAGAAATGTACAAAAAAGTATGAAGGATTTACAAGAAGACTGCTGCTTAGAGAATTCTCGATCCACTGTTATTGGAGTGCAATCTGCAAAAACACAAAAGGAACTGAGCAAAATAGAAGTGAAAAAGAAGCATGACAGGAAGTCCTATTAATGAAAATGTCTCTAAATTAATTATGTTATTATATGCTAAAAATTCTAGAATGAGAACAAATGTAAGAGCATATGGTATGATATGAGTCAAACCAAAAAGACTAGATGTGAATGAATATAAATCATGTCTCCACCCTTCCATTTTATATATATTCAATTTTTCTCTCTTCAATGTCAGTTGCATTAATTCTTTACATATTAAATAACAAAATGGTTTACTGACACTTCATGTAGATGTCAAAAGGCGAGAAAACTATTGCAGGACAATAAAACATTATATTTGGAGCAAAAAGTTGAACATCGAACTCTAGGCAATAGAAAACATCTAAAGTCAAACTCCACCTTGTTCGATAAATCCTTGCTGCAATTGAGCCTGCTCTGAGTCATTTCCAACAACATTCCTGTTAAAAAATTAAAAGCAATGAAAATGGGAACAAAATTAATCCAACATTTTTGCAAAGAAAAAGGAATAATCATAATTCCATAAATTATACAAGCTCATGGAAGTGACTGATTGAAACATGAGAATCTAGACGTAGGGGAAAATTGAGATTTCCCATCAGCAGGATCCCATAAGTTGTTGGACTTAGGGCTTGTCCATAGTCCATACACACGTAAGTTATTTGGAAAATCTGCAATGAACTAAATCACAGTTGCATGTGAGTAAGTGGGGTAAGATTGGCTTTGGTTATCATGTTATCATTATTCACGTCGTATATAGCACTGGTTCCCACTATGTTTAATCATTATATAAAGAAACAGCTTGGAGAATAGTTATTACTTTCTATCGAGCATAATGAAGCCTCAGTAAACTGCATTCTCCGAATCATATCTACTTCACACACTTTGATTTGGTAAGTTTTCAAGTCTAAGAATTTCAGCACCCCTCGGTACAGGGGACCAGAAAAAACCAAACTGACCTAAGTTCTAATAAAACACCGCATTATGCAATTATGAACCCCAAAAGAAAATCATTCTTAACGAATGATTTCTAAGAATACAGTTTTGGTCAAAAGATACATCAAGTGCATACCAAAATCTCAAGGCAGGGGAAACGAGTGGCGGCCCATAACAAAAATCGAGCATAGCATCCTTCCTACTGCCTACTACAATCACTTCCACCAGTGCAATCCCAAAATCCTTTAATATATCAATCCCATGGCAATGTTTTGCTAATTTTTTAATGGCATTATTAAGTAGGTTTTGATTAGATTGCTGGACAAGTGTCTGTTTTGAAAAGGCTCCAAATAAAACTCTGATGCATGTGCAATATTTATTTTATGCTATCGTTTTCTTATTGGAGTCTATGCTTGATTTTTCTTCTTTATCCTTTTTTTTCCCTTCCTTTAAATAAATTGTCTTTGATTAATATATATATATATATATAATTATATATATAGCTAGGATACTCTATGGCTGTTGGAGCAAATGAAATTAAGTTAAAATTAAAGAAACATGATGTTTTATTAACATACATAAAGTATTCATTTAGAAATTAATTTTTATTTCTAAAAAAAATCAATTATCTTCAACTAAAATATCAGGCTAAAACCAATTTTAGCCCGATTTATCAAGAGAACTGAAACTAAATTAAAATGAACTGGGTAAATAAATTCATACCTAAAGCTTCAATCGACAGGTTTACTCTTTATTTGAGAAAAAAATCACTCTAATTTTGTATACATGCTTATAAAATATTTTAAACATGACTATAATAGATGGGGGCCAGAAATCGATTCATAATAAGAAAATAACCTTTGGCTTGGGAAAAATAACGCACGTCCGAAAATCTTTGAATTATAAGTAGGAAAATAAATAAGTGAATACAAAGAGAAGGATTTTGGTAAATTTTCAGTTTCCATCACCTCAGTTAAATGCATGCAAGGGTAACGGTCTTTTCCCACATTCAATGGAGTAAGTTAAAAGCACATTCAAGCCAGCCACTGAATGCACTCGCAAGAATTCTCTGAACATGCTATGATGAATAATTTTGGCTACCTTTATTTGCTGCTACTTCTGGCGATGTGCGTCGCTGCCTCCACAATCAAAGATGCTGAACTTGAACTTGGTGATATCGAAGATATCACTACCCTTACCAAGACTGTCGATTTTATCACTGCCATTGCTCCTTCCACCAGTGCTCCCATTCAGTTCTACTCTAATTCCCCTGTCGTCAACCGATCCTTCCACTTAGAAAGGGACAAAGAGAGCTTTATTTTATCTCCTAGACTAATTACATGAACAAGAGAAGGACTATCCAATATCAGCATTACAAAACCGGTAAAGCTTACCATTGAACAAGAACTTTAAACATAAATATGACAAGGACTAAAAAAACAGGTACATACAAGCACGGTAATTAAGTTCGCTAATAAACAAAGAGGGCAGGCTGAATTTTGTAAACTTGGTCAAATGATGTCAGTCACCACAAATAAAAGTTAAAAACACCCAGAAAGCTATAGGTTGAGAGGGAAGACAATAAACAACAGTACCAATTTGAGTTACGTTAATTGCGTTTTTTGGCCCTCGGAATATAAGTCCATAGTTCTTGGCATGATGCATAGATGCAAAGAAGTCCGTGTAGTCCCCTTTGGCAATAGGAACAAGCATTTGGATCTTATCCTAGCACATTGCAATGGATTAAAACAGAAATATTTTGAATTATCAATTAAAAGTAGATTTTAAGCAGCAAGAATCTGCTACCATCGGCACAAGGGCTTTCTATTTTAGAATTCCGTTATCACGCAGAGTTGGTTCATCAGCTGCATTCAGAGATTAAACAATCAAGAACTGAAATTGCAGGTCCAAAACAACTAACTTTCAAATATAACATCTAAAAACAAACACAAGAATAGATCCAAATATCAATTGCGTTAGTAAAAAGATCAAATACATGAATATAGCAGAGAACAAAATGTGCAGAAAAAACAGTTGCTTCTCCACGGTAATCACCCTGCCTTGAAGCACTGAGCGGTCCAAGTACTTAACACATCGATCAGCCTCCTCCACGGTAGTCATCCTCACAAAACAAAATCCATCGTGGCATTTTTTGAAAACTAATTAATTAAGCTGATTGTGTACGTGTACATATATTGGCAGATTATAATATCAAAGTCTTAATTGGGTTAAAAGTTACCAATAAAAAGATCCAAATTACGAGCTAGAAGAAATCAGAGTTTGATTACCTCTCTACTATGGGAAGAGAAGAAGCAACAAATATTGTGCTGGTTTCTTCGATAGACATGATAACCAATTATGTTTTTACGACATGAAATGTAATGCACTCTGTGCATATATATATATATATATTGTGTAAGCAATGCAAATATTAAATATATGATGAGGTTGGGAGATAAGGTGACATTAAAAATTCAAGGGAACACAGAGTTTGAATAGAAATAAATAAATTGGCATTGTGGGATCTGCCTAAAACAGAGTCATACAACTATGTTTTAATTAATACATCCATAATAATAAAAACAAATGTGTGGATGGATGTGAATCTAAAATCATGACAAGCCTCGTGACACAAATTACACATGTATGGAATGCAATGCCAGACTTCTTTTAAATAAGATCATATCACACCATGCGATAGTCTAAAAGATTATTAGCATATGCTTCAAGACGTTCCATAGCAAGGGGTGATAGGATTCCACTAATTGAATTTAAAAATCAATTGGAAGAGGACAAATACACCTCTAAGAACTTTATCTTCGGGTCCAAGACACTGGAAAAAAAATCCACCAGTGTTAGAATACTGAATTATGATTAAGAAGAAAACCAGAACCCATACCTCATGGCAAGCTCGTATTCCATTCGACAAAATGTACGAGTCAACAATTTAGTGAAGTCATTCCTGAATTCTGAGAACAATTAAAAAAATGATCATTACTTTGATCCAAACAAATCCACCCCTAATTGAACTCGAGTTGTCTCAATATCCTAAAAATAGCAATCGTCAAAATCATTTTAAAAAGCCCAACAATTTGACAATATACATAGAGATGCTTCATTCACCAACAGGAAGGAAAATAAGAAGCAAACATATACTCACAGTGCTAGTCGCGACAGGACATCTTCGATTCAAGCCGTAAACTCAAGATTCAAGTCACAACTAGAGTTGTTAAGGCTTAGGCTAGCTTAAAGCCGACCGACCTGTTTCCGGCTATCGATCGGCGACTAGGGCGCAAGATCTGAGCTGGGTCGAAGAGGCGACGGGTTGAGGCTAGGATTTGGTTTCGCTTTTCTTTCTTGTGTAAAGCGTGTAGCCTATATATGTATGTTTTTCATTTTAATTTTTTTTTTTTTTAAAAAAAAACCAAACACAACTGCTTAATAAAAGTGTTGTCTTAGATTAAATAAAACAATATAAAAAGACAACGGTTAAAAAAATCTGTTGTCGTAGATCTCCAAAAACACGCACATCGACAACGGTTTTAAAAACCCTTTTCGTAGAAACACATATACAACGGTTAATTAAAACCATTGTCGTAGGTCATAAAAAAAACCGCTCATAGACAACGGTTTTAAAACCGTTGTTAAAGACCAAAATACAACGGTTTTATAAACAAACCGTTGTCTTTCAGGTGTTGTTGAAACCATAATTTGTTGTAGTGAATGCTCATGTCTATACCATTACTCAAGATGAAGCGGGCAGTGAAAACAAGGTCGTAGCAGGTACCATTCTAATCAACAAATATGTCTTTATCTGTTTCGTTCGATTTTGGTGCCACACATTCGTTTACATCTAAGAGGTTCGTAAGATGTTAGGGCTTATACCTGAGTAACCGACCAAACCATTTTGATTAGCGACCCTTACTAGTAAGTTAATCCATGTTTCGAGAACGAAACTTTCCATAAGGTGGGGAGGATATGAAGACCATAAATTTTTCCTAATTTAAGGTTAGGATCTCTTATTTTTTAATTATTTATTTACTTATGATAATTAGTATATATTACGTTTGGAGATAATATTTAAATTTTATTAGGTTTCATGATATCTTGATGATAAAATATTATTAAGATAGGTGATCAAGATTTAGATGCAGTCAAATCTTGGGAGATAGATTTCTATTCAAATTTTGAAATCCACAATCCTAGTCGATCTCAAATTTCTTTGGTTCCTATAAATAGAGGAGCAGTGTTTGTGAAAAATCACACCTAAATCGTCTCTATTTTCTCTCCTTATTTTCGAGTGCAGATTAGAAACCATAGGATCAAAATATTTATGTCAGTCTCTGCCATATTTTCGTAAGTAGTGGCTGCAACTTTGATCCATATTTCCGTCCAAAATTTAGTCCATTTCTTTGCTTTTCTCAAAGCCATCATAGTCCAAAAGATTAGTTTTGTACAATCTCACGTGGGTGGCTTAGAAATTGGGAAGGAAAAAGGAATTGGTTCTTAGAGTGTTAGAGGCTTACGTGGGAGGTGAATAAATTAAAAAAGAGACTTGCTTTGATTGGTCAAAGGAGTAGTGGGTGTTGAGAAGTACTATTGAATTTCCTATTTTTCGGTTAAATTTTTACCCCATATGTTCAAGTTTCTGATTTTCATGCGTATACAAGTATATTCTGTAAGTGGGCTTATATTTTGAAATATTATGTATGATTTAAAATTTCGATCATTCTTAATATTCTTTTAAATTTTGCTATGTAATTGTTATTCTTGATGAATTTGTTATAAGTATGTTTTGGCACTGTTATGACTCGAATTAAGAGTGGAAAGGAAATTTTCGAACCATGTTATGTTATGGCCCTGATGCGGTGGGTAATAATAACCGTTCCATGACCTCACCCCTTAGAGGGATTACATATAGGGGACTGATCAGTTAGCCACGAATAATGAGAGGAATTTCAGTGTCTGGCCAAAATATGTAAATCATGTCTATTTTGTTATGATGATGATATTTATGCTATGTTATGCTTTGTTGGGACATGAAAGAAATGTTTGTGTTATGGAATATATTCCTAAGTTTTGAGATAAATATATATGTATATATTTGATATGATCGATCGGCCCCCACTTGCTGAGTGTTTTCCAAAACACTCACCCCCTTTACTTTTTCCCTCCCAGATGGTGAAGATGATGATGTTGAGGAACGAGAACAAGATATTTTTTTGGGAATGGTGATAGAAGAACTTTAAGAGTTTATTTTGTTATTTTATTTTGGGTTAGATACAATATATATTTTGTTATTTAAGTTTATAGTCGCTTCAGCAATTATTTATTAGTTTTTGGATTAACGAGTTGTAAAGACAATATTTTGGAGCTTTTATTTATGAGAAAAGACTGATTTGCATATACTGTATTACGAGGCTTGTTGTTTTATAATTTGAGTGAATTTGAAACAACTTCGGTGGCACGAGTCGATCTCGGGCATGACACTATATCTTTGATTTGAGAAGTCTGAGTTGTCCAGATACGAATTAGACGTTTTGGGAAATAATCGAGTGTCTGGGTTGTTGAGTTACGCCCGGTAGTCTAAATACTCATTATAGTTTCTCCAAAGTCTAGAGGATTGAGATAAGTAACCCCACCTCGATCCGGAGAGTCGGTGGTAGGTAGAGAGATCTTGTTCTCGGGATCCCAAACGATTAACCGAGATTTCTTTGATTATCCGATTTGATAATACCAATTTTTAAACAAATGCATTTCATTTTAATTATCATCGAATAATTTCCTATTATATCATGATTTTAATAGATTCGTTGATGTTGCATGTTACGTCGTTTATACTGGGATTTTATTCTCACCGGAGTTAGCTGACTGTTGCCTTGTTTTGTATGTGTACTTGGCAATAGGTGGGGCAGGAGCGGGTCAGAGTCGACTTGAATAGCTCGGGATTGAGTGATAGAAGTGAGGATTCGGTTTAGAAATCGAATAATTTTTTGAACTCGATTTGTAATATGTCGAAGCATGAATGATTGTATTTTATGTTCGAACGCCTCGTTTTTATGGTGCTGCATGTATTATTTTGCCCCGATTGTAGTAGGAATTGATTGTTGTTTCGAGAGGGCACTTTTCAAGAATTTTTGCAGCAGGCCACGGACCCTGGACAAACCTCCGTGCCCGGGTCTGCGTGCCCTCTATTTTGAGCAGATTTTTGGAAGAAAAAAAATAGTATTGCATGAACCCCGTGCATACCTACGTGCCTGGGTCCGTGTGCTCTCGGGTTTGAGCATTTTATATGCACGAACCCATGCAAGGATGTGTGCACGGGGACCGTGCATTTTTTTTTTAAAAAAAATTCTCTTGATTGTTTGGTTTCTTATTGAATGATTTATTTCATTTAGATGATTAGTACTGAGGTTCTCACATTAAGTGTAGTGACCCTGCAATGAATCACCTACTAACTGGCAACTAATAGGATGCATTAAAAATGTAGTGACCTTGCAATGAATCACCTACTAACTGGCAACTAATAGCATGCATTAAGCTTAATAAATGCAATAATACTAATCAGAGAAAAACGTGCGGAAATAGAACCCATAATTTACATATCAGCTTAGTACAAAAGTTTCAAGCTTGTTTATCAGAAGTGATACAACCATATCGAAAAAAGTAGTAAGTAAACATTATACAGCTATATCAAATCCTGCTGTATAATAACTCTTCAAGGCTCCAGATCCCTAGTTCTGCCTCGAACTACCGGCTTCGTCCATCCTGCGACCTGCCCCGTGGAAAAGGGTGTCCAAGATAACAACTAGGACGTGAGCTCTAATGACCAGTACATAAACATGAGTAAACATATGTATATGATGCATGCAACCGTGATGACTGGTAAAGGGTCATCTGATAAATCATGCTCAGTACAGGCGCCACGTGAGTGTTGTAACCTCGCGGATCAACCTTTGGGTACAACCACACTCGTCTAGTACACCAGAGTAGTCAGACATACATGTCCCCGCCGTCGCGGTACTCTCAGTGACAGACTATCAAGTATAGAGCTGAGCGGCTCTATAGTCAGGTATAACAAGGTATAGGCTCAACGTGTATATGCACATGACATATGAATATAGAAAGCGGTAAATCATATATCATGCCATATAATAATTCCTAATAAATGCAATACATAAACATGTATACTCGCTCGCAATCTCAGTCAATGTGTACGTATCTCTAGGCTAGTTCAAGTCTAGTAGGATCCTAGGTTCCAAGCCTATATTCAAAAGTTCACCGTATCACTACACAAGTTCTATAAGCCTTAAATAAGCTAATAAGTACTCCCAAAACTTAAATAGATTTCCGGACCATACCTTCGTCCGTAGTATGCCCTTTGGAGTCGCTAGTCCCGGATGACTATAACCACACCTTGGTTATTCCAAAACTTTTATTATAACCGATAGGGCCTTCAAGTGTATATCTCACACTATATAACTGAAGAAGGAAACTCGGAATTCGTAATTAAAAATGAATCCGAATGAGCCTTATTTATAGGAAAATTTTCGGTCAAGTTCGGACCCTTCGAACTCGGGTTCGGATCGTCCGATCCAGCTCAACGACTGAATGCAGAACAGGTCGTGTTCGGACCGTTCGATTGCTACTTCGGGCCGTCCGAAGTGTTCTAAATCCGACACGTCAAATCCATGGCTGAGTAATCTTGATTTATTGGAGTAAGAAAGTTCAGGCCGTACGATCCTGGTTCGGACCGTCCGAACGTGCCTTAACTCCGAAGTCAACTTGTCCTCTTCGGATGAGTTCGGATCGTCCGAAGTCCTTTTTGGACCATCCGAATTGGCCAAAACTTTGGAAGCCAATTCTTGATTCTGAAGTCCAATTAAACCCCAGAATTGGTTAATTACTAATTCTTAATCATGTTTAATATATTATTATCTTAAAATGGGTTCTGGGTTGCTATATTAAGTGGTATCAGAGCGATAAGATTCTTGGACTGAAATAGAAATGAGTGAGCGGGGTAGATCGAGTCCGCATGAATATATTTCTTTTGCATGTGATTGATTTCAGTGTTTGATTACCTGAATGACATGCGAGCATGCTTTAATGATTCAAAATTATATATCTCTATGATTATGTGAATTGATTTTAAAGCATGTATTTTTTAGAAGAGAATCAGAGCCGATTTGAGATGAGAATTTGAACACTCATGTGATTACATGAGTTTGTTGATCGGAGGATGATCGAAACAGAGTCGATGATTTTGATATTTTGATTTATGAGATTATTATGTGAAGCCGATAGGATTGAAAAAGAAAGCAAATCAGATTTGATTGGTAAGGAAAGTTTGCTCGCTTATGAGAATTGAAGTTGTGAAAGAGTTTGATGTTCTTGAAATTGTTGAACAGAGTATGATTGTAGATGAAATTTTAATTATAATATTCTGAATTGTTATGTCATTGTTTTTATCAGCTATTTCTCCCAGTTGAGCAAAGAGTGTATGCTCAAGAAATTGAGAATCAGTATTAATTAAAGATGAGATGATCTAGTAGGTGATTAGATGATATCTATTTTATGATTGCCTAATGAATTAGTATGTTATTTTGTGAATGTCTGCATGAGATTAAATGCATGACTTGTTATGAGATAGTTAAAGAAAATGCAAATCAAGATTTGATGAGATTGGCTATAGATTTCATGAGATTGATATGATAAAGATGAGGTTTGTTCTTGAGGAGATTGAATAAAAACCACTCAAAGTTTGTTGTGGCTGAAATTGATCGAGGTAAGAGCTAATATTTTTAATTCTTAGCACTGATTGAATTGATTTGTGTTAGATGAACTTCAAGATAGAACAGAGATATAACTTCGATATTGAGAATTTCAGAAAATTTTAGAATGAGATCAGATTTGATCAGCGATGGTAATGAACTGGTAAGAATTCTCGAGGTAAGAATTTTATTGATCTTGACTATTGACGTGAAAAATATGGTGTAAGTTTTGAGAGAGTGTTTTATAATACTCTGAGATCAAAGCTAGATGTTTCAAAACGCCCATTCTGAGTAGATTATTGATTTATCAGGAATGATAAGCTTGATTGTGTTTGTTATCAAGAGATTGAATATAAATGAATTTGAGATCCCGATTTACTTAGTAAGGACATTAAGTTGATTATGTCTTTTGAGTTGATAATTATGGTTATAGCATTATGAGATTGATAAATGAATGAACAAATTGTATCAAATGTCTTGGATCTATTGTGCTTAGATTTTGATAATAGTTTGAATTATCGAGAATTGATCTAAGTATGCGATATTTGAATGTTTCTTGTGAATTTTTGAATGTCAGCACTCATGTGCTAAACTTTTGGGATGATTATGAGTAATTGAATATTTTGAGAATGATATTAGATCCAAATCGTTAGTATCGAGAATTTATTGATTTATCCGATATTGTTCTTTCGATAATGGTGATTTTATTGGGTCTTAAGAGAACATGTATGAAATTTTAGTATTTAATTGATTCAAGGAGTTATTGTGATTGATAATGTGGAAAAGATATGAATTTGAGAAATGTTGAGGAGAAATTCATTTCCTTTAGAATAAGAGATTTGAATTAGTGTCTTTGGGTTGACACCGAATTCAGTTACAGTTGAGTTTTTCTTTCGATTAATCTAAAATCATTTGAATCTTATTGTAGTTATGCATCCTTGATTTGCATGGAATTGACTTCGATGATTCTTGCCATTCGACATCGAATGATATTTGAGTATTAACTCGGAAATTTATATTTCTTGACATTTGATTTCTAATTCTGGACATTGATATTGATTCGGGAAAGTTTTGATTATTTGATTTCAGGGTGATCTAGATTTCTTTGTTGCAACATTTGAATCTGCCTTAGGACTGAGTTCTAATCGATGAGTGCGTGCGGATCCTTCGTGAGAGAGGCCACGCTGACAAGCATGATTTTGGTTTGTCTTGATTATGTGCATGATGTCGTACCTGTTTATGAGTGATCACCTGATTTGATATTATTGATTGGCCTGCACTCCTTGTTTATGGATCCCTGATTTTAATTCACTCGCCTTTAGTTTTTAAATGCAAGTGATTTTTTTTCACTTAGCAGAGATTTTTGTTCAGAATTCATTCTATTTTGATAATCATGATTTGAGCGATTTTATTGATATGAAGTTGATTCTGACTCTGAGAGTCATTGATTATTTGATGTATATCTTCCGTATATACGATTTTGTGGGCTCGTAACTCATAGAGATTGATAGCACTATTATAATGTAGTGTTGGACCGATATCAGATAAATCTCAAGTCCGAAGATGGTTAAATTTTTGGTATTGTGGGAGAGATTTTGAATCAGAGTTGCAGTGGATTTGAATATATGTTTTATGATTATATGGAATTTGTTGAGTGAACCCTTCAGATTCTAATTTGAGTTTTAAGAACATTTCGGATGTTTCGGAAGAAATTGATAGCACTCACTTGATGAGACAATAATAACAGAGTTATCTTTGGAATCTTTGAATTTTTGTGATGATGAATTTTGGGAAGTTTATGAAATTTCGAGGTAGAATTCCAATGGGGGATTAAGAGCAAAATTTTGAATTGAGACATAAGATTGAAGTTTCAGTGTTAATAGAGATTTTTGAATCTCGTTTGTGGCATTTGAACTAGATTGAGTGACTTGCTAACACTTGGGAACAGAGAGAGTGAAATAAGAAGAAGAAACTTGAATTAGTGAAACTGGTACTGATTAAGTCAGTGCAAACAGATGATGAGTTGTGTTTTCCAATTGATAACAGTAATCCGTTTTGATTTCAATTTATGATCGGATGAGAGATTTTGGCTTTTGAGTTTTGCATGTCTGATTGATTATTTTGATTCATATTGGAAGACGAAGATAAGAATTTTTGAACTTTTGTTTTGTGATTGTCCCATGATTGCGAGAATAGATTGTGACTCGTAGATGATTTAGTGATCATATGTTATGACAATGAAGAAAGAACTTTTTGATATCGAATCTTGAGATTTTGCGAAATGTTTGATTGATCGAATTTGACTTAAAGACATTAGATGAATGTCGATTTGTTTGAGAATAACTCAGTATATGAGTTTGAGATGTTAGGAACTGTTTGATTGACATAAGTTTCCTCTGAATTATAAACTATGTATTGGGTTTAGATTGAGATTGATTGATTGAAGATTGAATTGTTGACCCATTAGAGATTTTCGAAGTCTTTTTGTTTTTTACCGTATCAGCTGACCGACAGATATGATCAGATGGTTGAAATCTTTGTCAGAGATGTGTCTTCAAATATCTCTTGGTACTCGATTTCATTTGAGTACAGTTTACCATCCTCAGACCGACGGACATTTAGAGCAGACTATCCTGATTTTAGAGGATATGCTACGAGCTTTAGTGCTAGATTTTGGCACTAGTTGGAAAGATTTATGATCTTTTGTTGAATGTTATGATTAGGAAAACTATCAGAAGAGTTTAGAGAGGACTCTTTTCGAAGCGATATACGATAAGAAATGAAAAATTTTCTTGTTTCGAGAATGATGTTTCAGAATGCATCAGTTGCAGAGACAAATTTTACCTGATATGGTCAAAGATGTCAGAGAAATTGATTATGATTCCGAATAGAATCAGAACAGTGCGAGACAGATTTGTCAGAATTGTAAGTCTAGATTCAAACTTTGATATTTGAGCAAGATTCGTTCCTTTGTACTTCAGCCAGATGAAGCCGAACCAAATGACTTTGAACTACTTTGAGATATCGATAACCGATACAGATTAAGTATCGGGAAGAGAAGTAGCTCAAAAACAAGTCAATTCTAGTTATTACAGTATGGTGACTTAGATCAGAGTTGATAAAGTCATCTGAAAGCTAGAACAAGATAACAGATAGAGATATCTGAATCTCTTTATTGAGATAATATTGAGTACCGATTCTTTCATTTCTTTTTCTATGTGCTCAGATTATATGAGATTTCGAGGACGAAATCATTTCTTAGAGGGAGAGAATTTTAGGGACCCAAAAATATTTAATTCGAGAAATTGTGGGATTGAGTTTTAAATTTCGAGATATGAAAGTTCGAGGATTGATTTAGAGATGGTTTATTTGATCAGGGACTGAATTGCAAATTATGAAAAGTTCAGGGACTAAAGTGCAAAACTTGACTTTGAAAAGTCAATGAGATATTTATATATGTATGTACACGTGTGAGTGTATGTGACTCGAACTAAAAAAATACTAAATTTTTTTTAAAAAATAATAATAACTAATAAAAATACATATAATACATATATGCCCATACATATATATATATAAACACTAAAATTTAACATTTAATAAAAACTAATATAAATGATGTCCAAATATTGAATAAAATTCTCGAATCATGCAATAATAAAATAATTTCTCAACTCAAAATCCATAAACCATGCATACATAAAAAAATAATATTTTCAACCACCATAAACGTGTAAATGCAAAATTTGTTAAAAAAAACACTACTAAAATCTCTCATGACATAAAAGTACTGATAGCATCAGTCACGGGCGCCGTCTGCAATGAACTCATAGACCCTCATCGCAAGTCGGAGCTAGTGTGCTATCATTATACTCACCTGCACCATATAAGCGTAGTGAGCCTAGAGGCCCAACATGTTTTATCTTATACATAACAAGGTTTAAAATCATGCAAACACATAATCATACTAATAACATATTCTACATGAACACATGCATGATCTTAAAATAATGCATCATAAAAATCTGTCGTCATCAGTCAATAAATAAATCATAACCAATCATACATAGCATAATTGAGCATGTCATAATAATAAAAACTGAGTATGGTCATATCCATGAATGTGACTAATAACTGTGCTGACTGATCAGTCTAAAAGAAGCAACGTACGTAGCAGTGAATAAATCACCTCTATGCCGGTAGTAAACTACCTTTGTGCCAGTGGTAAAATCACCTCTATGCCGGTAGTAGAACTACCTCTGTGCCGGTGGTAAACCACCTCTGTGCCGCCACATCACTTCAATTTTCATAAAAATATTTTACATGCTCAATCTCACTCATAAAAACATCATAAAATTATTTCATGTATGCATGCACTTAAAAAAGAGTGGTAAAATATATTTAATTATTTTCATGACATATATACTTATACTTAAAATAAACTTCATGCATAAAATAAATTAAATATATATTCCGGACTTAGTTATTTTTCATGGGATTGTCCAGACTGTTTGTCCCCTAGACTTAAGCCCAAACATCATAATTTGGCCTAAATAAAATACATAACATAATTGGTCCCAAATAAAATATTTAAGCACAATAATAATCACTAACATGCCCAAAAATTCACAGACTGACCCAATAACTTTCATGGGCTTCCAAGCCCGTGAAAATTATTGGCTCACCTAAATAATAATTTTAAGGCCTAAAATAAAATAATTAGAAGCCCAAATAAATTTTTAATAATTAAATTAGCCCATTAAGCACTTAATTTAAATAATAACTTTAAAAAATAAAAATACCCAAGACCGACTAACTTAACCCGAACCCGGACCCGGACCCAACTAACATTACCCTAGACCCAACGGACCAGAACCGAACCCCCAGGCCCGACCCAGCCCGACCCCCTCCCCTCCTCTCTTGCTCTTGGCCGCGAACAGCAGGCCTTTATGGCCTGCTGCCGCTCCGGCCACGCCTGGCCGGAGCACTACCCCCACTGGCTAACCCACATCGAGACCTTTCCAAAAAGCTAAGAACCAACCCAAACCATGCACTATAGGTGGAGAACAAACCCAAACACCAGCCCATATCTGATCTCGCGCGCGCAGGTGAGCGACTCGACCAAGTCAAAAATCAGCCTAAACCATGGCCGGAGGAAGAAAAACGAATCCTTCTCCCTCAGAACCCAAATCTGCCCGCACCCTTAGCCATCAATTGACATGGATCGACCTGTCCCTCTCTTGGATCGAACCACTCGAGCCAACTGACCCTAGGGACACCCATACACGTCTCCAGCCAAGGAGCAGCAGCCATGTTCAACCCATGCAAGAAAAACGTGATAATAAGATGCAAACAAGCCATATTCATGAGTTTTTCATCCATAAAATAAAGATCTCGCATAAACATCATATTATCAATGCAAAAATTGATGAAATTAGAATATGTTGCTTATATAGTGTTGAAACGAAAAGAATTCAACATTCCTTTGATTTTTATTTGAAGCTTTAACGCGTGTACGGACTTCGGGACGACGGATCTACGAAAACTCAATAAAAATTCTTGAAGTCGGCTATGGAGGCCTGTGTTTCTGCTGGAAAAAAACGTGGGGGGAGGTGGAAGAAGATGGAGGAGGCGGCTAGAAGGAGAAACGTGAGATAGGGAGGGATTTAGGGTAGATAATTTAAGATAATTACATAAATTAAGATAATTAATTATTATACCTTAATAATACATTTAACATTAATAATAAAAATATAATTCTGATAAAACTTAACACAAATCCCGAAATTACATAATAAGGAATTTTTAAAAGTTAATAAAATTCATTAAAATGACTTATTTTGGGTAAAAATGGGCACATATATATATAATAATAATAAATACTATAATTTTCATAAAATAATACCTTAAAATAATATTTTAAGGCTCCTAAAAATCTCATAAAATATTTTTGATGAAAAACTAATATCTCGTCCGTCCACGGTCCCGTCTACGCGATAAAATTAATTATTTATTCAAAAATCTAAAAATTCAATAATTATGGGTTAATTGCTAAAATAATTTAAACCATGCACATAAATCACATAATAACACATAAATATCATTTAACCCACATTTCTAAATTTTTAAATAATTATTTTTCTTAATTATGCATGCGAATTTACGTAGGAAAAATACTGGGTGCTACAATTCTCTCCCCCTTAAAATAAAATTCGTCCTCGAAATTAAGGTACTTACCCAAATAACTCCGGATAGCGAGTCATCATTTCGGTCTCGGTCTCCCAGGTATCTTCCTCCTCAGAGTTATTCAGCCACTGGACCTTGAACATCGTTATGACCCGCGCCTTAAGCCTCCGCTCCTCCCTAGACAAAATCCGAACTGGCCTCTCCTTGAAAGCTAACTCTGGTGTCAACTGTAGAGGCTCATAATCTAGAACATGCGATGGATTCGAGATGTATCTCCAAAGCATGGACACGTGGAACACATTGTGCACTGCCGCAAGACCTGGTGGTAGCGTCAAACGGTAGGCCAACGTGCCAACTCTCTCCAAAATCTCGAATGGACCAATATATATCGGATTAAGCTTGCCTCGCCGACCCAAGCGCATCAGACCCTTCATAGGTGACACCTTCAAAAACACATGGTCACCGACAGCAAACTCAAGATCTCGTCGTCATGTGTCAGCATAACCCTTCTGACGACTCTGAGCAGTCCTCATACGATCACGAATCTGAATCACAACATCTGCAGTCTGCTGCACTATCTCGGGACCAAGTAGAACTCTCTCTCCAACCTCATCCCAGTGCACGGGAGATATGCATCTCCTCCCATAGATAGATGCATAAGGATCCATATCTATAGATGCCTGATAACTGTTGTTATAGGTGAACTCCACTAACGGTAATCTCGATTCCCAAGAACCCTGGAAATCATTGACACAAGCCCTCAATAGATCCTCGAGAACTTGGATCACTCTCTCAGACTGGCCATCTATCTGGGGATGAAAAGTTATGCTAAACAGTAGCCTAGTCCCCAATGCTGCGTGAAAACTCTTCCAAAATGCAGATGTGAATCTCGGATATCCGGTATGCCATGCAGTCTGACAATCTCTTTGAAATAAAGCTCTGCATACTGGGTCAATGTAAAGGTAGTCCTCACTGGTAAGAAATGAGCTGATTTGGTGAGTCGATCAACAATCACCCAAATCGTTGTGCAACCTCTGGCACTCCTCGGAAGACCTACCACAAAATCCATCGTGACTTTTTCCCACTTCCATTCTGTAATGGGAAGAGGTCTAAGAAAACCCGTTGGACGCTGATGCTCTGCTTTGACTTGCTGACAAGTCAAACACTCTGACACAAATCGTCCAATGTCCCTCTTCATTCCAGGCCACCAATACAATGACTGCAAATCTTTGTACATCTTCCTACTTTTGGGATGAATGGAGTATGGATATGTGTGAGCCTCTGTCAAAATATCGGTCCTCAATTGATCAACGTTTGGTACCCACATCCGACCTCGGTACTAAACAATACCATCCACGACAGTATAAAGAAGACTGCCTTTGGCTTCATCCCTCTGTCTCATATGTTGTAACTGCTAATCAGTAGGTTGTCCATCTCTGATCCAATCTCAAAGAGTCAGCTGCACTGTCAATGCTGCTAAACCCGGTGCATGCCCGCCCGAGTAGACCTTTAACTCAAACCTCTGAATCTCCCTTTGAAGTGGCAACTGCACTGATAAACATGATACCACTGATGCCTTCAGACTCAAAGCATCGACCACTACATTAACCTTACCCGGATGGTAGCTAATGTCACAGTCATAATCCTTCACGAGCTCTAACCATCTGCGCTGCCTCATGTTCAACTCTTTCTGAGTGAAGAAGTAATTGAGGCTTTTGTGATCGGTGAAGATCTTACACCTCTCGCTATAAAAATAATGCCTCCAGATTTTCAACGCAAACACAACTGCTTCAAGCTCTAGATCATGCGTCGGATAATTTTGCTTATGAATCTTTAGCTGTCTCGATGCATAAGCAATTACTCTGTCACACTGCATAAGTACGACACCTAAACACAGCTTAGACTTCTTATCTGTGTACACTACTAACTCCTCGTGTGCTACTGGCATCGCCAACACTGGCGCAAAAGTGAGTGCCTCCTTCAGCTAATTAAAGCTCCTCTGGTAGCGCTTAATCGTATCACGCCCAAATTACCCGACTCAATCAGATAACCAAATTATGCAGTAGTTTGATTAGGGATCATTCCCACGATGAAAGGTAAATTTAATGCGTTCTAAATAAATAAAAGGAGGTTTTGAAGTTTGAGATTAACTACTGAAAATTTTAAACAATTAAAATTCACTAACATGCAAGATTGAATAATAAACTTGGAGAAATCAATAAGAGACGAGACTTGGTATCGGTCGACTACACCCTTTATATTCATTCATTCAATCATCGATTCCCTAAAAATAATTAATCCTATTAAATATTCGTCACTAAAAACTAAATTCCTGTTTCACCGTAATTTTAGTTAATTAGAAAACAGCATTCTAAATTAACCCTTACCAATGAATTAACCCGATAACAGCAATCTAGATTTAAATCCACGGTAGCATTCAAACTAGTAAAACTGACGAACCTAGACAACACAAACACCAGCAGTTGTATTTAGCCTAGTCAATAATTGATCCTACAATTTAATAAATTCAACAGCAGAAAATATCAAACGTAGTTGCTTCGCAAATTAGATTGTTCAAACAATTACGGATTTGAATTCTAATTTAGCTATCGTTCGCAATACAAAACTCTAAGATGGCCAATCCTAAAATCTTGCATACAAACATGAAATCAAACAGATCAAAGATTGATACTTAATAAAGATTAAACACTACGAATCAAATCTCATGAATAAAATATATCAAGGTTTCTTCTCCCTCAACCAAGTATTAAAAGGTTTAGCTACAACGATTCATCACCAAATCAATAAAAATTCAAAGAAAAGAAGAAAACTAGAGAAAAAATTGAGGAACAAAACCTAGCCTCCAAGAGAGAGTCTCCACAATCTGATAATAATCCTTAAAAACGAAATTAAGAGTCTAATAAAACCTAAAGTCCAAAATAACAATATTTCCAAAATTAAAAAATCATTCCCGAACAGGCCCGCACGCTCGATCGCATTGAGTACGTGCGATCGAGCGCATCAAAATATTCAATTCTCTGTTTTCAAACTTCTCGGCCCGCGCTCGATCTTGCTCAGTACGTGCGATCGAGCGTACCAAAATCTCCAAAATTCTGCCTTTGCTTTCTTCATTTTGAAATCTCCTACACATTAAACCCGGGAGTATGTTATGAAAATAAATGCATGCAAAAGACAAAACTAAGATAAAACATGAACAAACACAATTAAATGCATGCAAACTATTAACAAAATACCAACAAAATATGCAAACAAAACACAACTATCAAATTCCCCCACACTTAAACTTTGCTCGCCCTCGAGCAAGTCATGCAAAAACAAAATGAAACAGGACAAACACATAAGCAAGGACGATTATGCATAAAAATTAGCCTCCGAGAAAACCACTTTCATCCAAAACAAGCTCATAGCTACTCTCAATCATCAATGATACACCTTCAGTCGAATGCGAACGTGTGTGTGTGCCATGTTACCCCAGTTACATGCAACTTCAAAATAACAAAATTTCAAGACTGTTCGCCGACCTATAACAATTCAGTGCAAGCCTCACCATCAAGAACTCTTCTCCCTACAATCCTTCAACACAACACAACTTCCTTGAGAATAATTACGCACCTCCGGATTTTGCACCCGGTATTGCTTTAGCCCCAATAATTACCCGCATACTTAGCTATAACTAAGACAGGATTAGAATTTCAATCCCCTTGTCTATAGTCTGGATGGAGCATCAACCTCATTTTATCCGCATACTTAGCCTTGAATTCGATCTTTTAGGATTAGGATTTCAATCCTTTTCAGGCCCAAATGGAGTTGTAAAATTTTTTTTTCTTTTTTTTTTTAGGTGCGCCTAAGATCGTTTATGCCATATCAAAGAAATCATCAAGATTCAAACACTATCAAGTTTCACAAAAACCTATTGTCGTGCAATGGTCCAACAGACATCCACGATATCTAATACATCGCTACACTTCACTGGTTAAATATGCGTGCTTAAGAATATTAAACAAACAACCTACGGTTTCTCAAATCCAATCAAGAGTTAAATTTTTTTTCAAAAATCCATTTTTCAACTACCTCATCATAGGCTAACAACTCATCCTCAACTTATGCATTTGAACAACAAAAACGACAACACAACAATACGATGTATAACAACACAAGAAAAATGCAAAACAAAAGAAACAAAATACAAAATGCATACAATGCACCCCCCCCCCCCGCCCCCCCACACTTAACCTAAGCATTGTCCTCAATGCATTACAAGACAAAACACAAACAAACAACGAAACAATATGCTATGCGACAAATGAAAAGCAAAACTCCCCTGGTTCAATGGTCGGCGGCATCTTCCTCTTCATGCTCGGGAGGTAGGACGGGATCGGCGCCTTGAAAGTCAGAAGGCTGTGGAAATGGGATAGCCGGGGGCAATGTGGTGGGGTCAATCCCGAGCCGCTCGGAAATGCCTCGACAAATAAAGTCCAAGGCCTGAAAATTCAAGGCCACCGCTGCATTGAAAGCATTCTCACAAACTAGAATAGGTTGTTGGGGCATCTCCTTGCGTTGGGATATGTTACCTGTCTTTTGGCACTGAGCGCACGACTTATAGAACAGGTAAGCGTCTCGAAATAAGGAAGGCAAGAAAAATCCGTTATCCAACACCTTCCTTGTGGGGACCTCGGGTCGCTAATCTCAAATCTTAAGGCAATTAAAGAATAAGCAATCACCAAGCATCCGAAGCTGTAAACAAAGCAAAAAAAAAAAAAAAAAAATTTTTTTAAAATAGGCTGCGCTCGAGCGGCTGAAAAGAGCCGCTCGGGCGCGCCCTGCCCATTTTGAGGCAGAACTTTCTGCCCCGGGCCGCGCTCGGGCTGCTGTTTTCTGCAGCTCGGGCGCTGCCTGGACAGCTTCTTGCCCGAAAATTACAGCTCCCAAACCTGATGTTTTGATATGAACACAAGCTTATACATATAAACAGTGTCTCAAGCAAGTATACAAGCATTTTATTACATCAACCAAGTCGCTAAAGAACGATAAACGACCCAAACTATCTCAAGTTTCATACATGTATTCCAAAACCAACAAGTTCTAAGGTTCCTTGCTTCTAACATTCAAAACATCATCTACAACCCGAGTCCTCACGTGCTAGACTCTCTCCCAACTGTCAATGACGTCGATGATCAGCTCCTGCCCTCTCTGTTGTCATGCACACATATAAAATAATACAACAGTCGGATTGTTGGAAAACTGGCGATCAGATCAATCACGATTGATACCCGGTGCAGCGGAAGTTTAAAAATTTTGTTATGGAACAATTCCATAGTGTGGGTATCAACCGTTCAACGATTAAATTATTGTGTGTGTAAAATTTAAATAACAGTTATTAAATTTTACCTCCAATCTCGCAACGAGATTAATGGACACCAACAGATTTGATCTGCTCTTGTTGTCTCTCCCTGGAACCGATGAACTCCTTCAATCAGGTCCACGAACAGAGGTTTAATCCCTCTGATAGATTGCACTAGAAAATCTATCAGAAGTTTTCTGCGAAGAGATTACACGAATCTGATTCGTTATTCCTGACCGCGATTCAAAATCACAGACCGGAATTTCTCGGGCAGAGGGAGGGGTCGGCCGAAATTTTCTTTTAGAGAGACTAGGGTTTTCGATTTTTGCTCTCAAAAATTATGACCTGTTGTGTGTAATTTCTGTACTGAAATAACTTATTTATAATGCAGGCCACTAACACCTTAGGGCCCATTAGTCATAAGCTGGGGCCCGACAAGCAAAGCCCGCTCGTTCAGAAATTAATATAAAATTCATCGTGACTCCGATTGATGAACTGATTTCACCAATGTGCACAGAAACCATTTCTGCACATTTTAAAGTCAAAATAAATTTTCCTGAATCCGAATTCAGTGGTTTCCAAAAATGTCCATCCCTATGTCATTTTAGGAAATCCTACTCCCTTACTCTTATTTAAGAAGTCCAACTCCTTAGTTCATTAAATTTAACTCTTTAAATTTAACTATCTCAACGGGGATTAAAACTCCATTACACTGTGTGACCCTCAATGGTTCAGGGATACAGCTAGCCGTGGGCTCACAACTCCTTGTGACTCGGAACAACACTTTCCGACTTGCCCAACGAATCATGGTAAAGCGCCTAGCAACATCGCCCCATGATTCCCTAGGTATCACTGATAGTGCCTACAAGAACCAGTAGATTTTGGTTAGCGTACAGTACGGTCCCTTCATCCATATATCCCGATCGAATCAACAACCATTGGTATATCGAGAGTCGCTCAAGATTCGATAACTATGCAATACATCTTGAAGATCAAATTAGTGACATCGCATGTGCTACTAAGAAACCATTTCTTAAATCACATCAATTACTCTGGCCAGAGATTTATCACACTAATATCTCCTCAGATCGCATAGGATATCCACACTCGCAAGTATGTGGTGAATCCTTGACAACAATGCATTGACTCCTATATGTGTCGTAACTGTACCCAATCTCGACACCTGATGACCCCCATAGAGTCGGTAAACGAGTCAAAGCACAGCACTAGCATATAGAGTCTCCATGATGTTTCAAGTCGTAAGGACTAATGGTGTACAACCAAAACCGCGGACTTAATCCACTCGATAAGTGATAACCACTTGGAAAGTCCGGATAGGGTAGTTCGATTATTCATCCTATGAATATCCATTTGCATGCTTCGAACATCTCCATGTTCCCTACCAATGAAACGTGGTACTCCGCATCGCAAATGCTAGTCTCAAACTCGAGCGATCCTTATCCTTATTATCGGACGGCTCAATCGACTAGGAACGGTTTTAGAACATACAGTGACTATAAGATGTATTTCATGATAGACATCTCCATGTTCTACCACATCTTACATACACTATAGTATATTCAAGGTCTTTATCAAAACAACAATAGTATATCACAATATAACAATATGAAGTAATATAAAGTCATTGCCATAAAAGTGTAAATAATATTAAACAAAAGATTGTTTATACAAAGAGTCATCAAAGCCCATAGCCACACAGTTGGCTCACTGGGCACCCACTCTTACAATCTCCCACTTGCCCTATAGCCAACTAGTCATACTACGCAGACCCATTGCTTCGCGATGTTTGTCAAACAATGGTCCTGGCAAGGGCTTAGTAAGCGGATCAGCGATATTGTCTGCAGAGGCCACTCGTTCGACAATGATGTCTCCTCTTTCCATAATCTCCCGGATTATGTGGTATTTCCTCAGTACGTGTTTGGATCTTTGATGAGACCTTGGTTCCTTTGCTTGAGCAACGGCACCCGTGTTGTCGCAGTACACCGGGACTGGACCAACAAATTCAGGAATGACGCCCAACTCTTGGACGAAATTCCTCATCCAAACGGCCTCTTTAGCAGCAGCTGATGCTGCAATGTATTCAGCCTCAGTGGTGGAATCCGCTGTGGTGTCCTGCTTGGAACTCTTCCAAGAGACAGCACCGCCATTGAGCATGAACAAATCCAGAGGTTGACTTCGAGTCATCCACATCACTTTGGAAGCTAGAGTCGGTATAGCCTTCCAATTTGAGTTCTCGTCCTCCATAAACCATGAACATATTCTTAGTCCTTCGCAAGTACTTAAGAATGTCCTTCACGGCTTTCCAATGCATTTGACCAGGATTAGACTGATATCTGCTCGTGACACTCAGAGCAAATGCTACATCCGGTCTGGTAGATATCATCCCATACATGATACTACCTATAGCTGACGCATATGGTACATGTGTCATATTCTCTATCTCTTCATCAGTCTTGGGACACATAGACTTGGATAGAGAAACTCCATGACACATGGGTAGATGTCCTCTTTTGGACCCATCCATTGAAAACCGTTTCAATATGGTATCGATGTAGGTTGATTGAGTGAGTCCTATCATTCTCTTAGACCTATCTCTATAGATCTGTATCCCAAGAATGTAGGATGCCTCTCCCAAATCCTTCATCGAAAATCTACCTGATAACCATATCTTTGTTGACTGCAACATCCCTACATCATTCCCAATGAGTAGGATGTCATCAACATAAAGTACTAAGAATGTCACAGCATCCTTAACTACTTTCTTGTACACGCACGGTTCCTCCGGGTTCTTGATGAAACCAAAATCTTTTATTGTTTCATCAAATTTCTGGTTCCAACTTCTTGATGCTTGTTTTAGACCATAAATTGATCTCTGAAGCTTGCATACCTTATGCTCGCTTCCCATGGATGTGAACCCCTCAGGCTGCTTCATATAGATTTCCTCCTTAATGTCTCCATTAAGAAAAGCAGTCTTCACATCCATTTGCCATATCTCATAGTCATACCATGCAGCTATGGCAATTAGGATTCTTATGGACTTGAACATTGCAACTGGTGAAAAGGTTTCGTCATAGTCAACTCCTTGCCTTTGAGTATAACCTTTAGCCACCAATCGCGCCTTGTAGGTCAATACCTTACCATCAGGCCCAAGCTTTCTTTTGTAGATCCATTTACACCCTATTGGAACAATTCCATCGGGAGGATCTACTAAAGACCAGACTTGGTTCGTATGCATCGAATCCAATTCAGACTGCATAGCTTCAAGCCATAAATTCGAATCCGCATCAGAAATTGCTTCCTTGAAGTTTCTTGGATCACATCCAATGTCGGGTTCATCTTGATCCCCTTCAAGAAGAAGACCATATCGAACTGGAGGTCTAGAAGTCCTCTCGGACCTTCTAGGTGCAGGCGTGTCCAGCAATGGTTCCTGAGGTGTAGGATCGTTATTTTGTATTTGGGTTCTTCTCGAACTTCTTCGAGTTCCATCATCTCGCCTTTCTTATCCAATAAGAACTCCTTCTCCAAGAAGGTGGCATTCCTAGAAACAAACACCTTTGTTTCAGCAGGATAATAGAAATAATATCCGATTGAATTCTTCGGATACCCTACAAAATAACATAAGCTGGATCGACTATCCAACTTATCTCCCACTGTCCGCTTCACGTAAGCAGGACATCCCCAAATCCTCAAGTACGAATACTTAGGAGCTTTGCCATTCCATAACTCGTATGGTGTTTTGTCCACTGCTTTAGTGTGGACGTTGTTCAACAACAATACCGCCGTTTCAAGCGCATAGCCCCAAAACGAAGGTGGAAGCTCAGTGAAGCTCATCATAGATCGAACCATGTCCAACAAAGTTCGATTACGACGCTCCGATACACCATTAAGCTGTGGTGTCATAGGAGGAGTCCACTGAGAGAGAATCCCATTCTCTTTTAGATAGTCCAAAAACTCGGTACTTAAGTATTCTCCACCTCGATCCGATCGAAGTGCTTTAATACTTTTTCCTAGCTTGTTTTCTACTTCAGCCTTGAATTCTTTGAACTTTTCAAATGCTTCAGACTTATATTTCATTAAATATAAATACCCATACCTTGAATAATCATCAGTAAAGGTAATGAAGTAGGTGTGGCCATGTTGAGTCCCTACTCTAAATGGACCACAAACATCTGTATGGATCAAATCCAACAGATTTTGACTACGCTCAGGCTTCCCCTTAAAATGAGATTTAGTCATTTTTCCTTTTAGGCAGGATTCACAAGTAGGTAGAGAGTTAATATCAGACATATCAAACATGCCCTCTCCCACTAGCTTGTTCATCCTCCTTGAGGAAATATGACCTAGTCTAGCGTGCCAAAGGTTTGCCGGGTTTTGACTATCGATTTTCCTTTTGTTTGTTGTCGCCGGTTTGTCAATACAATTCACTGGAACGTCTTTTAGTTTTAAATTGTATAGATCGTTTTCAAGTTGTCCATTTCCAATTAAACATTCATTCTTGTAAATATTGCAAATCCCATTCACAAAATTACAAGAATAACCATCTCTATCAAGCATAGAAATAGAAATAATGTTTTTAATTAAATCTGGCACAAATAAAACATCTCTCAACAATAATTTAAAACCATTCTGCAAAATCAAACAAACATCTCCAATGGCCGTAGCTTCAACTCTGGAACCATTCCCGAGCCTCAGCTGGGTCTCACCCATTCTAAGCCTGCGACTTCTTGTCATCACCTGCAAATCATTGCAAATGTGAGATCCACATCCGGTATCCAATACCCAAGAAGTTGTATTAAGTGACATGTTTATTTCGATATAGAACATACCCTTTGCAGTTCCTAACTGCTCAAGATACTCCTTGCAGTTGCGCTTCCAATGACCCGCTTCTTGCAGTAATGGCAAACATCCTTGGATTTTCCATTGTTTGAAGCCTTTGTCTTTTGCTTCTTCTCGGGTTCCACTTTCTTGGGTGGGGCAGAACGTTTCTTGCCCTTCATACTTGGCCCTTCTTAGCAGAAGATGAGGAGCCCACCAAGAAAGCTGGCTTATCCTTCTTAAGTGTGGATTCATATGTAACGAGCATATTGACCATCTCTTCAAGGGTGGCCTCTATCTTGTTCATATTAAAATTTATCACGAATCCATCAAATGAAGAAGGAAGAGATAGAAGCAGCAAGTCCACATTGAGTTCATGCTCCAACACCAAATCAAGGGTCGCTAACTTCTGTATGAGCCAAATCACTCGTACCCCATGATCACGGACCGAAGTCCCTTCACGCATGCGGCACGTCATCAACTCCTTAACAGTAGCGAACCTTTCAGCCCTCGACTGAGCCCCAAAAAGTTCCTTGAGTTGCGTGTGAATGTCAGCAGCATTCACCGTGTCCTCAAATCGCCTCTGGAGTTCATCAGACATCGAGGCTTGCATATAGCATTTGGTCTTGATGTCATGGTCACACCATGCATCAAGTTTGGCCAATTCCTCCGGACTTATGTCAGCTGGTGCTTCCTTCGGAGGTGCTTTCTCTAACACGTAGAGCATTTTCTCCGAAGTTAAGACAATCTTCAACTTACGGAACCATTCCGTATAGTTGGCGCCAGTCAACTTGTTTTGTTCGAGGATCGAGAATAATGGATTTCGCGAATTCATTGTATGAAATACTGAAAAGAAAAACAGACATATATCAATGATTGTTTAACAATTTACTAAGACATAAAATAGGCGAATTTGATTTTATGAATCTCACTCCCACTATTTTAACGATTTCACCACCCTCTAGTGAAAACGGGAAACTTTTTCCTTAGTGAGAACATGGAGTCCAATTGACAAACTTATGGTCCCGAATAATATCAGCCAACCATAATTCTCAAAAGGTAGAGCCCAATTGCTTCCAAAGCAACCCCCATGTATTTACCTCATGTCCAATAAGGGCCCAATAATATGACGCCGTTTAAAGTGACATGTCAAGATGACCCATCAATATTAAGTTGTGATGGACGGTCGCCATGTGGATCCCCCAATAATATGAGCCGATCCCATGGGAGTTCCACCCAACTTACAACATTTGTCGATCCAATGTACAGCTTTCCGACGGACGGGCCCCCCCAATAATATGAGCCGGACCGTATCCGCGGGTAGCATCACATACATTGACCGTTGATGGAAGGTAGGAACATTTAAACAATATTTAAATTTCCTTTATTTATCTTGATATAAATTTTAAATCATATTTAAAATGAGGGATTTTATTTATAAAAATATTTGTCTCATCATATTTAATTTATTGCATGCATTGCCGGATTCACGCAATTTATGTCTAAACATGCATACAATCATAATATCACATATTATATAGGATGATCGATTCCATTTCTAATTGACCCGTGGTTGCCAATCGCGGGTCTCAGTCCAATCCTAGGTAATATGCAGTATGCAAATGCAATCCTATTACATATGCTTCCAATTTACATTTCTTCAGTCTTCATTGTCTGCTGGGCCCACCATCTTCAAATCTTGATCTCCCACTAAATCTAATGTATTTACAATAAATAACAATGACAAGTAGGGGATACATTTTTAGGGGGTGGGAACGGGCTATAAACCAAGCCCACTTTTATTACATATGACATTCATATCGGGCCATAAACCAGGCCCATTAATAAAACCAACAATAATAAAGACAAAATGTAAATTCCTAACATACACCTACAAAATTGGTCATGGCAATCGATCATCCTTATCCAATAACATTTAATTCAAAATTAATTTATTGGATAACATGCTGTGGCAATTCAAATTTAAACAAGATAAAATCATATTTTATATATAAAATCTCATTTCACATATAAAATCATATTTTATCTCTATATCAAATAAAATCATATTTTATCTATAAAATCCAATTTTACAAATAAAATCATATTTTACTTAATATATCATAAGATCATATCTTATCATCAATTGTACCAAAATAATTGATTTCAAAATTCAATTTACGGATAAAATATTAAAATTTTCCAAAAATTCAAATTTATCCAAAATCAATTTTAAAATTTACGGACTCGAACAATTCGATCCGAAATCTCGTGAACCAATCAAAAACAATTTTTGACCGGACCAAAAATAAAATTTTAAATATTAAAATTAATTTTTAAATAAAAATATAATTTTTCCCGCGGGCCGCCCGGGACACTCCCGGGCCGGCCCGCACCCGGGGCGCGGGCCGGGGGCAGCCCGGCTGCCCCCTTAGGGCAGCGCCTGGCGCCGCCCCTGGGCGGCGCCGAGCGCTGCCCTGGGCGGCGACGGTCGCCGCCTTGGGCGGCGCCGTGCGCCCCCTTTGGGCGGCGCCGTGCGCCGCCCGGGGCAGCAACAATTGCTGCCCCACCGGGCAGCGATCCAATCGCTGCCCGGGTTTTGCCCCGAAAAATAATTTTTTTATTTAAAAATATTTATTTTGTTTCAAAAACCGAGACTCAAAAATTTTGTACAATTGATTAATTTAATCGTTTGATCTGAGCAACCTGGCTCTGATACCACTGTTGGAAAACTGGCGATCAGATCAATCACGATTGATACCCGGTGCAGCGGAAGTTTAAAATTTTGTTATGGAACAATTCCATAGTGTGGGTATCAACCGTTCAACGATTAAATTATTGTGTGTGTAAAATTTAAATAACAGTTATTAAATTTTACCTCCAATCTCGCAACGAGATTAATGGACACCAACAGATTTGATCTGCTCTTGTTGTCTCTCCCTGGAACCGATGAACTCCTTCAATCAGGTCCACGAACAGAGGTTTAATCCCTCTGATAGATTGCACTAGAAAATCTATCAGAAGTTTTCTGCGAAGAGATTACACGAATCTGATTCGTTATTCCTGACCGCGATTCAAAATCACAGACCGGAATTTTCTCGGGCAGAGGGGAGGGGTCGGCCGAAATTTTCTTTTAGAGAGACTAGGGTTTTCGATTTTTGCTCTCAAAAATTATGACCTGTTGTGTGTAATTTCTGTACTGAAATAACTTATTTATAATGCAGGCCACTAACACCTTAGGGCCCATTAGTCATAAGCTGGGGCCCGACAAGCAAAGCCCGCTCGTTCAGAAATTAATATAAAATTCATCGTGACTCCGATTGATGAACTGATTTCACCAATGTGCACAGAAACCATTTCTGCACATTTTAAAGTCAAAATAAATTTTCCTGAATCCGAATTCAGTGGTTTCCAAAAATGTCCATCCCTATGTCATTTTAGGAAATCCTACTCCCTTACTCTTATTTAAGAAGTCCAACTCCTTAGTTCATTAAATTTAACTCTTTAAATTTAACTATCTCAACGGGGATTAAAACTCCATTACACTGTGTGACCCTCAATGGTTCAGGGATACAGCTAGCCGTGGGCTCACAACTCCTTGTGACTCGGAACAACACTTTCCGACTTGCCCAACGAATCATGGTAAAGCGCCTAGCAACATCGCCCCATGATTCCCTAGGTATCACTGATAGTGCCTACAAGAACCAGTAGATTTTGGTTAGCGTACAGTACGGTCCCTTCATCCATATATCCCGATCGAATCAACAACCATTGGTATATCGAGAGTCGCTCAAGATTCGATAACTATGCAATACATCTTGAAGATCAAATTAGTGACATCGCATGTGCTACTAAGAAACCATTTCTTAAATCACATCAATTACTCTGGCCAGAGATTTATCACACTAATATCTCCTCAGATCGCATAGGATATCCACACTCGCAAGTATGTGGTGAATCCTTGACAACAATGCATTGACTCCTATATGTGTCGTAACTGTACCCAATCTCGACACCTGATGACCCCCATAGAGTCGGTAAACGAGTCAAAGCACAGCACTAGCATATAGAGTCTCCATGATGTTTCAAGTCGTAAGGACTAATGGTGTACAACCAAAACCGCGGACTTAATCCACTCGATAAGTGATAACCACTTGGAAAGTCCGGATAGGGTAGTTCGATTATTCATCCTATGAATATCCATTTGCATGCTTCGAACATCTCCATGTTCCCTACCAATGAAACGTGGTACTCCGCATCGCAAATGCTAGTCTCAAACTCGAGCGATCCTTATCCTTATTATCGGACGGCTCAATCGACTAGGAACGGTTTTAGAACATACAGTGACTATAAGATGTATTTCATGATAGACATCTCCATGTTCTACCACATCTTACATACACTATAGTATATTCAAGGTCTTTATCAAAACAACAATAGTATATCACAATATAACAATATGAAGTAATATAAAGTCATTGCCATAAAAGTGTAAATAATATTAAACAAAATATTGTTTATACAAAGAGTCATCAAAGCCCATAGCCACACAGTTGGCTCACTGGGCACCCACTCTTACACGGATAACTCCGGTGAGATATAATTCTCAGTATAACCAACATATCGAAAGCGTTAAATAAATCATATTAACTCTATTTAAAACTCGACTCAACAAATAGAGTACTCAAACGCTTTAAATACGAATTGATTCACATAACTTCGAAGCCATCAAGATTCATAACTGATCTTGACATGGATATCCATCTAACGAATTCGTAAACGACTCGCAAATAAGGTTAACCGCAACCTTGGCTTAGAATCAATTCAATATAGCATCATATCAACTCAAATATAAAGATCCACTACCTAAGATGGATCGACAACATCACAATCAAATCAAAACATAAACAAGTATGTGATTTTTGCGGGCCAACTCAAAGATAATCGTTCTTGAGTTTCAAAGTCCCTACTTCGCGATGTCGTCATTATACCTTCGTTTATCGAGGTTCTGAACTCTTCAAATCTGCGAGATATAATCAAAATACATATATCAAACTTCATATCAACCTATCATGTCAGAAACGAGTCAAAAACCATAAAGAATTCATCAATCAATCGCATTTCAAACCTCAACTCTTTCTTCGTTCGTTCAAGTCGGCGTCTTGTATCGTTTATCGTTCAAACTCAACTGAAACTGAATAAGAAAAATACTATAACATTCATAACATCTCAATAACAACTTCAACTCAAAATTCGGCTATCAAAACAGTTCCAAAACTCGATTAAACGACGTAGCGATACAAAATCGGTAACCGACGTAATTCCCGACTTTGAAACTTGTAACTCAACTCATATATCAGCATATATCTTATAAAACTCAGCCATACAACAACATATCAGCAGCTATACTTGTCAAGATACATGCTACAAATCATAATCAATCCCTTCAAGCATTCAACTTTGATCCGGTGTCGAAACTAGACGCAATACACAACTCAAAACATAACCGAAAACTCAATATCTGATATCTGTCAATTTTCGAAATTCAAACCATGCTAAAAGATGTAAAATCTTACACCAAATCGAATCCCTTGTCATAAGGATTCCAAAACACTTTTCGGAATTGAAATCGGACAATCGGTTCAAAAGTTACGGCAAATCGAAAATCAAACTTTCAAAGGAAATGAAGAAGAACGAAACTCTGCTCTTGGTTTTGAAAGTTTTCTGAACAAAATCATGCTTACACGTTGCATAAGCTGAGTAAGCTAATAAAATCTAATAACTTTCAATAAAATTGCACTTTAGTCCCTAGATTCTTCAATAATTATAATTTGGTCCTCGGCCCTTATTTTAATTCAATTTCAATCCTAAATAATTTAAAAATATTAGAATTTAAATCAAAACTCTAAATATTCCCAAATTAAATATACTCGGATTAAAATTAAATAAATTCGGATTAATTTCTAATTAATCCCGGGCCTTACATTTCTCCCCCACTAAGACATGAGTTCGTCCTCGAATTCATAAACTGTATAGATATGCAGTCCGCATGCTCATAAGAATAAAGAATAACTGAAAACTGAATAAGAACTCACATCAGTGGAATAGATAAGGAAATCGTTGCTTCATATCTTCTTCGACTTCCCAAGTTGCTTCTTCAACTCCGTGTCTACTCCATTGAATCTTCACCAATGGAATGGTCTTTGTTCGGAGTTGTTTCGTCTTTCTATCAAGAATCTGAATAGGTTGCTCGAAATAACTAAGAGTGTCATCTAACTCAGCTTCATCGGAGTGAATCACATGAGATGCATCAGATATGTACTTCCTCAACATCGATACATGAAAGACATCATGTTTTCCAGATAAAGACATAGGAAGAGCGAGTCGATAAGATAGATTGTCTATCTTCTCGAGAATCTCATACGGCCCAATATACCTCGGAGATAATTTTCCTCGTTTACCAAATCGAACGGTGCCTCTGAACGGTGAAATCTTCAGAAACACTCTATATCCCTGATCAAAAGATAACGGCCGTCGTCGTACATTCGCATATCTGGTCTGTCTGTGTTGTGCTGTTCTCATTCTCTGCTTTATCAGTTTCACCTTTTCAGTCATCTGTCTGATCATATCTGGCCCTAACTCAGGTATCTCAGAAACATCATCCCAATATAAAGGTGATCGACACTTCTTCCCATATAACGCTTAGAATGGTGCCATCTCTATACTCGTCTGATAACTGTTGTTATAAGAAAATTCCACGAGTGGTATAAAATTTTGCCATGTAACACCAAAATCAAGTACTACAGCTCTAAGCATATCCTCAAGCGTCTGAATTGTTCGTTCAGATTGACCGTTGGTTTGAGGATGGTAAGCAGTACTCAAATGTAAACGCGTACCTAGAGCTTCCTGTAGGCTATGCCAAAAGTGTGAAGTAAACCTCGGATCTCGGTCAGATACAATCGACTTTGGCACACCATGTAATCTTACCACTTCTCGAATATAGAGATCCGCCATTTGATCATGATGATAAGTCATTCGATAAGGAATAAAGCACGCAGATTTCGTCAATCTGTCAATGATCACACAAACAGCATCGCATCCTCGAGAGGATCGTGGCAACTTCGTTACAAAGTCCATGGAAATGTGGTCCCATTTCCATTCAGGAATCGATAAACTTTGTAATAAGCCACCCGGTTTCTTTCTTTCAGCTTTCACATGTTGGCGATTCAAACATTTAGATACAAATTCAGTCAGATTAGACTTCATTTGCTTCCACCAGTACTGACTCTTCAAGTCGTTGTACATCTTTCTGCCTCCAGGGTGAACACTAAAGCGACTACAATGGGCTTCTTTCAGAATATTCTGTCTCAAGTCTGCAATATTGGGAACAACTATTCGGTTATTCACATACAAGATATCATCGTCACTAAGCTTGTACTCAGACTGATGTCCTGATCTGATCATTTCAATCGATTTCTGTACATTCTGATCAGCTTTCTGTGCTTCTTTGATATGAATCAACAACTCTGGCTCAGCACTGATTGCATAAACTCTCATAGGCCTTCTATCTGTCTCAAATACATATCTAGAAACACAACAATTCTCAATCAAATTAGATACACCTATAGTAGATAAAGATAAAGCACATACTTTTCTACTCAAGGCATCTGCTGCTGCGTTAGATTTTCCCGGATAGTATTTGATTTCACAATCAAAATCCTTCAATAAATCAAGCCATCGTCGTTGTCTCATGTTCAATTCAGATTGTGAGAATAGATACTTCAGACTTTTATGATCAGAAAAGATTTCAAACTTCTCGCCGTATAAATAATTTCTCCAGATCTTCAATGCAAAAACGATAGCAGCCAATTCAAGATCATGAATCGGATACCTAACCTCATGTGGTTTCAGTTGTCGAGAAGCATAAGCAACAACATGTCCTTTCTGGTTCTAAATGCAGTCTTAGGAATGTCCTCGTCTCTTACCCTCAATTGATGATAACCGGATCGTAAATCAATCTTCGAATATACTGACGATCCCTGCAATTGATCAAATAAATCATCGATACGAGGTAAAGGATAGCGATTCTTTACCGTTGCTTTGTTCAATTGCCGGTAGTCAATACATAGTCTCGTCGATCCGTTCTTCTTTCTAGCAAACAATACCGGAGCACCCCAAGGAGAGACGCTCGGTCTGATATAGCCCTTGGCCAACAAATCTTCGAGTTGGTCTTTCAGTTCTTTCAATTCAATCGGTGCCATACGGTAAGGTGCTTTTGATATCGGCTGTGTACCTGGCATCAATTCAATACCGAAGTCTATCTCTCGATATGGAGGCAATCCCGGAATCTAGTCAGGAAAAACATCAGGAAATTCACTAACGACTGGCAAGTCAGCCAATTCAGGGCTAGTCTTTAATACATCAACAGCATAGATCAAAAATCCCTCTGCTCTTTTCTGTAACAACTCAGTCATAGCGAGAACAGATATCAATGGAATTTTAGATCTTGATCCCTTACCATAAAATTTCCATTCGTCAGCCATATCAGGTCTGAACTTCACAATCTTCTGAAAACAGTCTACTGTAGCTCTGTACTTGGTTAGCATATCAATACCGATTATGCAATCAAAATCAGACAAACCGAGTACAATACAATCAAGCTCAATCTCATTCCCCTCACACTGTAATATACAATTTCGTACAGACTTCACTGATACAATACCTCGACCCAAAGGTGATGAAATAGATACAACAGTAGCTAAGGGCTCAACAGGTAATGAATGCAATGCAACAAACTGCTTAGATATAAAAGTATGCGACGCACCAGTATCAAATAAGACATAAGCAGGATAACCATAAAGAGAACAGTTACCTGCAATCACATCATCTGGTGCCGCTTGTGCTTGCTCTTCAGTCAATGCAAACACCCTTGCTTGTTGCCTTGGAGGTTGATTCACCGTCTGACCTCCTCCTCTACTCGGTGCGGCAGGCTGTGGTTGAAAAGAGTGAACTGAAGATGTAGATTGACCCACCGGTCTCGATGCTCCTGCACCCTGTGCACCTTCAGATCCTCTTTGTGGACACACTCTTGCAAAGTGTCCCATCTTGTTGCAAATGTGGCAACTTCCAAACACACCTCGGCATTGTTCATCAGTATGGCGACCTCCACATTTGGTGCAATATACATTAGACTTCTGTCCAGCTCTAGACTGTCGGGATCCACTAGAACTAGAAGAGCTACCACCACCGGATCTCTTGAACTGTTTGCTCTTACCCTTGAAGAAATTTTTCTTTCCACTGCTGCTACCTCCAGCTTCAAATCGAGGTGGCTATGGAATCTGTGGCTGTTCTTGTGGTTGTCTCACTGGCTGTGGCACAAACTGTGCTCCTCGTTGTTTTAGTATCCCTGCTTTTGCACCCTTTGCTCGATTCAGAGCATCAGCAAAGGTATTCGGTCTTCCCGAATTCACCAGTGTAAACACCTCAGGATTCAAGCCATTGATAAATTGATCGGCTTGAGCTTCGTCACTAACAGCGATATGTGGTGCAAACTTCAACAAGCTAGTGAATTTGGCAACATATTCTTCAATATTCAATTGTCCCTGTTGCAAACATGCAAACTCTGCTCCTTTGTCCTTGCGATAAGACACAGGAAAGAAACGCTGATAGAAAGCAGTTCGAAATACAGACCAGGTAATAACAGTACCTTGGTTTTCCAGTGCTTTTTTCGTCGCTATCCACCAACTCTTGGCAAGGCCATGCAGTTGATGAATTATCAGTCTCACACGACGATCATTTGTATAATCAATGGACTCAAATAACTGCTCAATATCTTCCAGCCAGTTCTCACACTCTATAGCATTCTCTGTTCCTTGCAACTTTGGTGGTTTGAATGACTGAAATCGTTTCAAAAGTTTCACCATCGGATTAGCATCACTGAACTCATCAGTAGACGTACTACCCTGTCCATGTTCAGACACTGTCACTGGGACCTGTGCAGCATTTGTCTGTTCAGGCTGATTCGTAGCCAATGTCTGCCTAACTCTTGGTGCTGGTCGGGGAGGCATATCTGATAATCAAACAGATTAGTGTACAGTTCATCATATCATAACTCATTTCTGTTTCAGTTCCTCAATGCCTTCTCAAAAGGTCGAATCTGATTCAGTCGTATTATTACATGCTTCCAATAATATCAGATAACGGATAGCATGCAATTCTTAAAGCTGTAAATCAAGTCAGATAATAAACATGCTTCAAGAATACTTAAATCAGAGTAAAAGACTCGATCTACCCCACTCATCTATTCATAGTCCGAGAAACTTAATGCTCTGATACCACCTGTTGTGGGGACCTCGGGTTGCTAATCTCAAATCTTAAGGAAATTAAAGAATAAGCAATCACCAAGCATCCGAAGCTGTAAACAAAGCAAAAAAAAAAAAAAATTTAAAATAGGCTGCGCTCGAGCGGCTGAAAAGAACCGCTCGGGCGCGCCCTGCCCATTTTAAGGCAGAACTTTCTGCCCTGGGCTGCGCTCGGGCTGCTGTTTTCTGCAGCTCAGGCGCTGCCCTGGACAGCTTCTTGCCCGAAAATTACAGCTCCCAAACCTGATGTTTTGATATGAACACAAGCTTATACATATAAACAGTGTCTCAAGCAAGTATACATGCATTTTATTACATCAACCAAGTCGCTAAAGAACGATAAACGACCCAAACTATCTCATGTTTCATACATGTATTCCAAAACCAACAAGTTCTAAGGTTCCTTGCTTCTAACATTCAAAACATCATCTACAACCCGAGTCCTCACGTGCTAGACTCTCTCCCAGCTGTCAATGACGTCGATGATCAGCTCCTGCCCTCTCTGTTGTCATGCACACATACAAAACAAGACAACAACCGGATAACTCCGGTGAGATATAATTCTCAGTATAACCAACATATCGAAAGCGTTAAATAAATCATATTAACTCTATTTAAAACTCGACTCAACAAATAGAGTACTCAAACGCTTTAAATACGAATTGATTCACATAACTTCGAAGCCATCAAGATTCATAACTGATCTTGACATGGATATCCATCTAACGAATTCGTAAAAGACTCGCAAATAAGGTTAACCGCAACCTTGGCTTAGAATCAATTCAATATAGCATCATATCAACTCAAATATAAAGATCCACTACCTGAGATGGATCGACAACATCACAATCAAATCAAAACATAAACAAGTATGTGATTTTTGCGGGCCAACTCAAAGATAATCGTTCTTGAGTTTCAAAGTCCCTACTTCACGATGTCGTCATTATACCTTCATTTATCGAGGTTCTGAACTCTTCAAATCTGCGAGATATAATCAAAATACATATATCAAACTTCATATCAACCTATCATGTCAGAAACGAGTCAAAAACCATCAAGAATTCATCAATCAATCGCATTTCAAACCTCAACTCTTTCTTCGTTCGTTCAAGTCGGCTTCTTGTATCGTTTATCATTCAAACTCAACTGAAACTGAATAAGAAAAATACTATAACATTCATAACATCTCAATAACAACTTCAACTCAAAATTCGGCTATCAAAACAGTTCCAAAACTCGATTAAACGACGTAGAGATACAAAATCGGTAACCGACGTAATTCCCGACTTCGAAACTTGTAACTCAACTTATATATCAGCATATATCTTATAAAACTCAGCCATACAACAACATATCAGCAGCTATACTTGTCAAGATACATGCTACAAATCATAATCAATCCCTTCAAGCATTCAACTTTGATCCGGTGTCGAAACTAGACGCAATACACAACTCAAAACATAACCGAAAACTCAATATCTGATATCTGTCAATTTTCGAAATTCAAACCATGCTAAAAGATATAAAATCTTACACCAAATCGAAGCCCTTGTCGTAAGGATTCCAGAACACTTTTCGGAATTGAAATCGGACAACCGGTTCAAAAGTTACGGCAAATCGAAAATCAAACTTTCAAAGGAAATGAAGTAGAACGAAACTCTGCTCTTGGTTTCGAAAGTTTTCTGAACAAAATCATGCTTACACGTTGCATAAGCTGAGTAAGCTAATAAAATCTGATAACTTTCAATAAAATTGCACTTTAGTCCCTAGATTCTTCAATAATTGCAATTTGGTCCTCGGCCCTTATTTTAATTCAATTTCAATCCTAAATAATTTAAGAATATTAGAATTTAAATCAAAACTCTAAATATTCCCAAATTAAATATACTCGGATTAAAATTAAATAAATTCGGATTAATTTCTAATTAATCCCGGGCCTTACATTCCTTGATGTCCTTTTTGCCCCAAAGTGGCCACCACATGCATAAGAATGGTAAAACATGAGGATAGGGACTACCTCGCTCACGGGGACACATCGACGTATAACTTGATCAGCGCAGTGTTTCCACAACTATGGATCATCCCACACATAATACTTCGCATCGCTTCATACTTTGTCCCTTTGCGCCTTGGAAAATTCAAAGGGGAAACTATTAGTAACTAAATAATTCACAATGTTTGTGTTGCATATTTTATTATCATTTTATTGTCATTTGTGCGTGCATTCATTTGTTTTAATTAAGTTTTTGTTGGTATTTCATACATCATGTCTACATTACACACTTCCGTGTTTATTGTATAGGACGTTGCGTTTTGTCGAGGAAAAGATGGAAAAGCTATTGCGCAAGAATGAATTACGGAGAAGCAATGATCAGAAAATCATATTTAATTATATAGAAGTCCAAATCTGATCTTCACCGTTCAGAATAAAGTTCCAGATTTTTTGAAGCAGCTGTCCAAATTTTAGCTCAATCCGACGGCTAGATCTCCACATATAAATTTTACAAAATCGTTGCTCGCTAGAAAAAAAAACTGCGCGCTCGATCCGCATGAACTCGGTGCGCCCTAGCGCGCCTATTGAAAATTCGGGGCAGTAAGTTGGTTGTTTTGTGCGCGCTCGATGAAAATAATTGCTCATCAGGGAATTCTTCTCGCAATTTCAGCTCCTCATCAACGTGAACTAGGCGACTCAAGTGATCAGCAACTTGATTCTCGGCCCCTCTTTTGTCCTTGATTTCCTCATCAAATTCGCTCAAAAGTAATATCCATTGGATCAGTCGTGGTTTTGCCTCTTTCTTCGCCATCAAAAAACGAAGAGCTGCATGATCAGAGTAAACAATAACTTTAGAACCAAGCAAATAAGAGCGAAATTTTTCTAATGCAAAAACAACAGCTAAAAGCTCATTTTCAGTGGTGGAGTAGTTCCGTTGGGCATCGTCCAGGATACGCGAAGCGTAGTAAATAGCATGAGATGCTTTCCCAACTTTTTGTCCTAAAACCGCGCCAACGGCATAGTCATTGGCATCACACATAATCTCGAATGGCTTGCTCCAATCCGGCGGCTGGATTATTGGTGCAGATGTCAAGGAGTTCTTCAATTTGTCAAATGATGATTTGCAAGACTCATTAAACTCAAATGACACATCTTTTTGTAAAATCTTGCACATGGGGGATGCGATCTTGGCGAAATCTTTAATGTATCTCCTGTAGAAACCTGCATGGCCAAGAAAAGAACGCACTTCCCGCACAAATGTGGGGTAAGGGAGAGAGTGAATGATATCAATTTTTGCCCTATCTACCTCTATGCCCTTAGACGAAACCACATGACCCAAAACCACACCTTGCCCAACCATAAAATGACATTTTTCAGAATTTAAAACCAAGTTGGTCTCGACACACCTCTTAAGGACAAGTGTAAGGTTAGATAGACAGTTTTCAAAGGACTCACAATAGATAGTGAAATCATCCATAAAAACTTCTAATATATGCTCAATAAAGTCCAAAAAAATACTAACCATACAACGTTGGAAAGTGGCCGGTGCATTGCAAAGTCCAAAGGGCATCCGTCGATACGCAAAGGTGCCAAACGGGCATGTGAACGTCGTATTTTCCTGATCCTCCGGTGCGATAGCAATCTGAAAATAACCAGAATATCCATCATGAAAACAATAGTAAGGATGACACGCTAACCTTTCAATCATTTGATCAATAAAGGGTAAAGGAAAGTGGTCCTTTCGGGTTCCGGCATTCAGCTTCCTGTAGTCAATACAAACCCTCCACCTTTTTTGAATATGGGTGGGAACCATTTATTCATCCTTGTTTTTTACCACAGTAATTCCGGTTTTCTTGGGTACCACTTGAACAGGACTGACCCACTAACTGTCAGAGATCGGGTAGATAACCCCAACTTCAAGCAGCTTCAGAATTTCCGCCTTTACCGCCTCCATCATTGGTGGATTTAACTTTCTTTGCGGTTGACGTGAGGGATTTGCTCCTTCCTCCATCAATATTCGGTGCATGCATGTGGAAGGTCTAATTTCCTTGATGTCTGCTATAGTTCATCCAATAGCAGTCTTGTGCTCTTTCAATACTTTGACTAACTGCTCCTCTTGATCGACTTCCAAACTGTTGGAGATGATAACCGGTAGTGTTTCTCCTTCACCAAGAAAAATATACTTCAGATGCTTTGGAAGCGTCTTTAATTCGACCATTGGTGCCTGCAAAATAGATGGATGACGCCTAGTATTAGAGATTGGCAAGGATAAGTAAGAGGCATTACCTGACTGAGGTAGCTCAGGAGAACTATTCAGAAGTTTCTCAATCTCTTCCACTTCATGACTGCATCGAATCCCATCTTCCATCTGCATAGTGGGTGCTGTAATAGCCACCTCTAGCTCATCTTTCCCTGCATACTTACAATAATCTTGGGCCAAGAAATCCACAATATCAACAGAAAATACACAATCATCACTATCAAGAAATTTAATGGCATCATAAATATTAAATTTCACAACCTCGCCATCGAATTCCATAGTAAGTGTGCCACTGTGAACATCAATTTTTGTCATGGAAGTTTTCAAAAATGGTCTGCCTAACAAAATAGGACTATTATGATCACCGTTTTCCATGTCTAGCACATAAAAATCTGCAGGGAACACCAATTCATTGATTTGCACTAACACATCTTCTACTACTCCCCTAGGGTATGCATTAAACCTATCAGCTAGTTGAATAACAATTCCAGTTTTGTTCAATGGGCCAAGTTTCAAGGATGCATAGATAGAATAAGGCATAACATTGATTGATGCTCCTAGATCTAACATGATCTTCTCAAGTCTAACATTCCCTATGGTGCATGGGATAGAAAACATACCTGGATCCTTGCATTTTGCGGAAAATTTTCTTTGGATCACAGCAGATACATTCTCACCAAGTTCCACTTTTTGACAACCCTTGAATGTCTGTTTCCTCTTGGCTGTGCCCAGTTCTTTCAAGAACTTCGCGTATCGAGGCACCTGCTTAATAGCATCTAACAGCGGAATATTCACCTCACATCTACGAAAAGTCTCATAAAGATCCTTTATCCCTTAATCTTTTCTAGACTCTTTTAGTGCTAAGGGAAAAGGGGCAACATGCTTATATTCAGAAAGTGGAGGAAACTTACCTCTTGGCGCTTCCTCCTTGGATGCTTTTCCATCAGTCGATTTCGACTCTTCTTGCGGTTTCTCCTTGGGTGAAGCCTCCACTTCTTTTTCCTTGATCTTCAACTCCTTCCCATTCCTTAGAGTGATTGCACTTGCGTTTTCTCTTGGGTTTGGAATTGTTTGAGATGGTAAAGCATTGGAATGCTGTGCTTCTAGCTTGTTAATGGCGGTGGCGAGCTGTCCCATCTGGGTGTTCAAGTTTTGGATACTTGCTCTTGTTTCCTGTTGAAAGGCTACAGTGTTAGTTGCAAGATCCTTAACAATATTTTCAAGGAACTCACCCGGGCTTGGAATCTGAGGACGCTGCTGTTGTTGTTGAGGATACGGCGGCCTATAATTTTGATTATGTGGTGGTGCTTGAGGCCCCGATTGATTTGCTTGAGGATTCCCATATCTTAGATTTGGATGATCCTTCTAACCAGGATTGTATGTGTTGGAGTATAGATCATATTTCCTCTGGGGTGGTCCAGGAATTTCTCCAGTAGCATTGACCTGTTCAACTGATTCTTCTTGAAGTGTGGGACACGTATCAGTAGCATGTCCCATTGCAGCACAAATCCCACATGCCTTTGCAGTCTGTCCATTCCCTACATCCAACTGACGCACAAGAGTTGTCAATTCAATTAATTGCTGTTCAAGGGAAGAGACATTTACCTCGTTGTTCTTCCTTGGTGGATGCTCATTCCTGATGGTGCCAAATTATTGAGAATTGGCAGCCATGTTCTCTATTAAATTTCTTGCCTGTACCGGAGTTTTGTCCACAAAAACTCCTCCACTGGCTGCGTCTAGCATACTCCTGTCATGAGGTAACAAACATTCATAGCAAAATTGGATCAATTGATTTTCACTTATCTGATGTTGCGGACAGCTAGCACAAAGCTTCTTGAACCACTCCCAGTATTCATGCAGTGATTCTCCGGAGTATTGCTTGATCCCATAGATTTCCTTCCGGATGTTCGCAGCTCTAGAGGCTGGAAAGTATTTCTCCAGGAAGGTTCTTTTCATCTCCGTCCAAGTTGTGATGGAGCCAGAGGGTAAGTAGTATAGCCAATCCTTAGCGGCACTCTTCAAAGAGAAAGGAAAATCTCTCAGCTGAATTTGCTCCTCTGTCACCCCATGGGGTTTCATACTCGTGCAGACCACGTGAAACTCCATCAAGTGTTTATTTGGATCCTCACCTGCAAGACCATGAAAGGAAGGTAGTAAGTGAATTAATCCAGATTTAAGCTCAAAAGTAGCATTATTTTCTAATGTAGGAAAAGTAATGCATAAAGGTTGTTGATTGGGATCAGGAGTGCCCAATTGTCTAAGACTCAGGTTAGCATTAGCAGCCATTTCTTCTTCTTCCGGAAAAGCAGCTCGAGCAGCGGCTTCTTGTTGTTGCCTACGAACTTCTCTCCTTTGCCTATGCAAAGTCCTTTCAATTTCCGGATCGTAGAGAAAGTCTTCGTCAGCAAGATCACCTGAAAGCATGAACTAGAGAGAACTAGGAACAAAGAAAAGAGAAGAGAGTGAGATTAATCAAAACAAAACAAAAATAAAAGGAACACAATAAATTAACACCGTTCCCCGGCAACGGTGCCAAAATTTGGTAGCGCTTAATCGTGTCACGCCCAAATTACCCGACTCAATCAGATAAACAAATTATGCAGTAGTGTGAGTAGGGATCGTTCCCACGAGGAAAGATAAATTTAATGCGTTCTAGATAAATAAAAGAGGGTTTTGAAGTTTGAGATTAACTACTGAAAATTTTAAACAATTAAAATTCACTAACATGCAAGATTGAATAATAAACTTGGAGAAATCAATAAAAGACGAGACTTGGTATCGGTCGACTACACCCTTGATATTCATTCATTCAATCATCGATTCCCTAAAAATAATTAATCCTATTAAATATTCGTCACTGAAAACAAAATTCATGTTTCACCGTAATTTTAGTTAATTAGAAAACAGCATTCTAAATTAACCCTTACCAATGAATTAACCCGATAACAGCAATCTAGATTTAAATCCACGGTAGCATTCAAACTAGTAAAACTGACGAAACTAGACAACACAAACACCAGCGGTTGTATTTAGCCTAGTCAATAATTGATCCTACGATTTAATAAATTCAACAGCAGAAAATATCAAACGTAGTTGCTTCGCAAATTAGATTGTTCAAACAATTACGGATTTGAATTCTAATTTAGCTATCGTTCGCAATACAAAACTCTAAGATGGCCAATCCTAAAATCTCGCATACAAACATGAAATCAAACAGATCAAAGATTGATACTTAATAAAGATTAAACACTACGAATCGAATCTCATGAATAAAATATATCAAGGTTTCTTCTCCCTCAACCAATTATTAAAAGGTTTAGCTACAACGATTAATCACCAAATCAATAAAAATTCAAAGAAAAGAAGAAAACTAGAGAAGAAATTGAGGAACAAAACCTAGCCTCCAAGAGAGAGTCTCCACAATCTGATAATAATCCTTAAAAATGGTATTAAGAGTCTAATAAAACCTAGATTCCAAAATAACAAAATTTCCAAAATTAAAAAATCATTCCCAAACAGGCCCGCGCGCTCGATCGCATTGAGTACGTGCGATCGAGCGCAACAAAATATTCAATTATCTGTTTTCAAACTTCTCGGCCCGCGCTTGATCCTGCTGAGTACGTGCGATCGAGCGCACCAAAATCTCCAAAATTCTGCCTTTGCTTTCTTCATCTTGAAATCTCCTACACATTAAACCCGGGAGTATGTTATGAAAATAAATGCATGCAAAAGACAAAACTAAGATAAAACATGAACAAACACAATTAAATGAATGCAAACTATTAACAAAATACCAATAAAATATGCAAACAAAACACAACTATCATCCTTTGACAATCAGGACTCCACACAAACTTCGCATTCTTCCTGGTCAAGGATATCAAGGGCACTTCAATAGATGAAAAGCCCTTGATAAACTTCCTGTAGTATCCCGCTAGACCCAAGAAACCGCGAATCTCTAAAGCATTCTTTGGAATCCCCCAATTATGTACTGCCTCAACCTTAGCCGGATTCACAGCTATCCCATCTCTAGAAACAACATGGCCAAGAAATGCCACTTGCTCAAGCCAAAACTCACACTTGCTGAACTTTGCATACAATCGATGCTCCCTCAGAGTTTGCAAAGCTGTCTGCAAGTGTTGTCTATGCTCCCGGAGTAGATCAATATGTCATCAATAAATACTATGATGAACTGATCGAGGTACGGCTGAAATACACAATTCATGAGATCCATGAAGACCGCTGGAGCATTGGACAACCCGAATGGCATCACTAAGAACTCGTAATGCCCATAACGTGTCCGAAAAGCAGTCTTGTACACGTAAAAAACTCTGACTCGCAACTGATGATATTCAGCTCGTAGATTGATCTTAGAGAATACCGAAGCTCCCTGCAATTGATCAAATAAATCCTCGATCCTTGGTAGTGGATACTTATTTTTCACTGTACCTCTGTTAAGCTCTCTTTAGTCAAAGAACAGTCTCATACTGTCATCCTTATTTTTCACAAATAATACTAGCGCTCCCCAAGGAGAAAAGCTAGGGCGAATAAAGCCCTTCTCCAGTAGCTCCTGAATCTGTTTCTTTCATCTCTTTCATCTCAGTGGGAGCAAGTTGGTACTGTGCCTTAGAGACATACACAGTATATGTTATCAACTCAATACCGAAATTCACCTCTCTAACTGGTGTAATTCCTACAACGTCATCCAAAAATACATTCGGGAAATCACGAACAACCTCTATCTCTACCATAGATCTGAAAGGATGTTATGACACTGCAACTACACTGGCAAGAAACCTCTGGCAACCCCTCCGTAATAATTTTCTCGCACGCACAAAATAGATGATATGCAAAGCATTGCTGCTCTGGAACGCAAGGAAAATAAATGGGTCTCCCTCAGAAGGTTTAACTGATATTGTCCTCCGCCAAAAATCAATCGAAGATCCATTGACTGTCAGTCAGTCCATGCCCAATATGAGATCAAAGTCTATCATAGTCAATACAACTAGATCGACCTTGATTGTATGCCCCTGCAACTCATATTCCAAGCCTCTAATGACCCTCGTAGTAGTGAGAATCCTTCCAGATGGCACGGTGATAACATAACCTGTGGTAGCAACCTCGGGTGTGATACCTACCCGCATGAAAAACTCTTTTGAGATAAACGAATGCGTAGCTTCAGATTCTAGCAACGCAAACGTAGAGTTACCTCTAACCAGAATCCTCTCTGCACGCAAAAGATTTCCAAGCAGATGCACCCAAATCTTAAATTACCCAATTTCACACCTATGGACTACTCTTCTCCGAGTCATATCGCATCACCACTTATTATTTACGTAAATCGCAATGCATAACTAAGTATTTTAAAAGTTTACTAACATAAACCTTAAATCATGAACACATGCTCCAAATAAAACATATTTAAAGCGCTTAAAACTTATAGACCGGTAGTGTGGCTTCTGAGCTCCACGTAGCAGACTAGTCACCCTCCAAGTGCTCTGATACCAAATGAAACAACTCAAACTAAAAAAACACTAAAAAAAATTTAAAAAAATAATAATAACTAATAAAAATACATATAATACATAAATTCCCATACATATATGTATAAACACTAAAATTTAACATTTAATAAAAACTAATATAAATGATGTCCAAATATTGAATAAAATTCTCGAATCATGCAATAATAAAATAATGTCTCAACTCAAAATCCATAAACCATGCATACATAATAAAAACAATATTTTCAACCACCATAAACGTGTAAATGCGGAATTTTTTTAAAAAAACACTATTAAAATCTCTCATGACATAAAAGTACTGATAGCATCGTTCACGGGCGGCGTCTGCAGTGAAATCATAGACCCTCACCGCCAGTCGGAGCTATTGTGCTATCATCATACTCACATGCACCATATAAGCGTAGTGAGCCTAGAGGCCCAACATGTTTTATCTTATACATAACAAGGTTTAAAATCATGCAAACACGTAATCATACTAATACATATATTCTACATGAACATGCATGCATGATCTTAAAATAATGCATCATAAAAATCTGTCATCATCAGTTAATAAATAAATCATAACTAATCATACATAGCATAATTGAGCATTTCATTATCATAAAAATTGAGTATGGTCATATCCATCAATGTGACTAATAACTGTGCCAACTGATCAGTCTAAAAGAACCAACGTACGTGGCGGTGAATAAATCACCGCTATGCCGGTAGTAAACTACCTTTGTGTCAGTGGTAAAACCACTTCTATGCCGGTAGTCGAACTACTTCTGTGTCGGTGGTAAAACACCTTTGTGCTGCCACATCACTTCAATTTTCATAAAAATATTTTTCATGCTCAATCTCAATCATAAACACATCATAAAATTATTTCATGTATTCATGCACTTAAAAAAGAGTGTTCGTAATATATATTTAATTATTTTCATAACATATATACTTATACTTAAAATAAATTTCATGCATAAAATAAATTAAATATATATTCCGGACTTAGTTATTTTTCATGGGATTGTCCAGACTGCTGGTCCCCGAAACTTAAGCCCAAACATCATAATTTGGCCTAAATAAAATACTTAACATAATTGGTCCCAAATAAAACATTTAAACCCAATAACTTAATTAAGCTCAATAATAATCACTGACAGATCCAAAAATTCACAAACTGGCCCAATAACTTCCATGGGCTTGGGGAGCCCATGGAAGTTATTGGGCTCACCTAAATAATTATTTTAAGGCCTAAAATAAAATAATTAGAAGCCCAAATACATTTTTAATAATTAACTTAGCCCATTAAGCACTTAATTTAAATAATAACTTAAAAAAATAAAAATATCTGAGCTCGACTAACTTAACCCGGACCCGGACCCAACTAACATGACCATAGACCCAACGAACCTAACCCGGACCCACAGGCTCGACCCATCCCGCCCTCAGCCCAGCCCGACCCCCTCCCCTCCTCTCTTTCTCTCGGCCGCGAGCAGCAGGCCATTATGGCCTGCTGCCGGTCGGCTCCAGCCACGCCTGGCCGGAGCACTACCCTCACTAGCTAACCCACTTCGAGACCTTTCCAAAAAGCTAAGAACCAACCCAAACCATGCACTATAGGTGGAGAACGAACCCAAACACCAGCCCATATCTGATCTAGCGCGCAGGTGAGCGACTCGGCCAAAACCATTTGTTCTCCCTACTCCGGCCACTTTTTGCCGTCAAACCACTTCTCAATTCTATCCAACATCTAGAGGTTTCCAACCGGTCAAAAATCAGCCTAAATTGTGGTCTGAGGAAGTAGAACGAAGCCTTCTCCCTCAGAACCAAAATCAGTGCGCACCCTTAGCCATCAACTGACATGGCTCGACCTGGCCCTCTCTTGGCTTGAACCACTCGAGACAACTGACCCTAGGGACACCCATACACGTCTCCAGCCAAGTAGCAGCAGCCATGTTAAACCCATGCAAGAAAAACATGAGAATAAGATGCAAACAAGCTGTATTCATGAGTTTTTCATCCATAAAATAAAGATCTCGCATGAACATCATATTATCAATGCAAAACGTGATGAAATCAGAATATGTAGCTTATATGGTGTTGAAACAAAAAGAATTCAACATGCCTTTGATTTTTATTTGAAGCTTTAACGCGTGTACGGACTCCAGGACGACGGATCTACGAAAACTCAATAAAAATTCTTGAAGTCGGCTATGGAGGCTTGTTTTTTTGCTGGAAAAAAACGTGGGGGAAGGTGGAAGAAGATGGAGGAGGCGGCTATAAGAAGAAACATGAGATAGGGAGGGATTTATGGTAGATAATTTAAGATAATTACATAAATTAAGATAATTAGTTGTTATACCTTAATAATACATTTGACACTAATAATAAAAATATAATTGTGATAAAACATAACCCAAATCACGAAATTACATAATAAGGAATTTTTAAAAGTTAATAAAAGTCATTAAAATGACTTATTTTGGGTAAAAATGGTCACATATATATATAATAATAAATACTATAATTTTCATTAAATAATATCTTAATATAATATTTTAAGGCTCCTAAAAATCTCATAAAATATTTTGGATGAAAAACTAATATCTCGTCCGTCCACGGTCCCGTCTACACAATAAAATTAATCATTTACTCAAAAATCTAAAAATTCAATAATTATAGGTTAATTACAAAAATAATTTAAACCATGCACATAAATCACATAATAACACATAAATATCATTTAACCCACATTTCTAAATTTTTAAATAATTATTTTCCTTAATTATGCATGAGAATTTACGTAGGAAAAATACTGGATGCTAAATTATGTTTTGGCATCCCTTCTTCTTCCCCAAGCCGTGTCCATCTTCTTCCATGGAAATTGGTTCTTCGAGCTCCGATTAAAAATGATCCGTCTGGTAGAATTCAGATTTGATCGTATATTTGCGATCACCGCTTCGAAGGCTTCGTTATGACGTAAGTTTGATTAAGTTCTACCATGTTTTAATTTTGAGATGGTGTTAGAATCAGATTTTGATTGTATAGATATGTTCTTTGTTAGAATACGATAGCATATCTAAGACGGATCGAGAAAAGATCGTCGTTTGAGCATATTTTTCAGTTTTGTAAGATTTTTCAAAAAATATGGAAAAGGGGGCTTCCCAATTTTGAAATTTTGATGTTGGATTTATGATGATTTTGGAGTTGATATCAATGCATAAATGGTGTTGAGATTTTTGGGATATTCGATTTTTAGCCGTTATGCCGCCGGTTCGATTTGTAAAATAGAAATTCAAGTTTTGAATTGATATAATTTGAAATGGATTGAGAATATGTATAAAAATAGATTTTGATGATTTGTAATACCCTTTTCAGTGTTGAATTGAAAGTGGTCAAATTTGAGGGCGAGAATTTGAATTAATCGAGAGTTCGATTGAGGTTTGGAGCGATTACAACTTGAATAGATGATATTTGATTTGAAATGAATTGAAGATTTCTCGAGCAGATTTCTTAAACTTTTGTGCTGTGCAGCTATCAAATTTGAACAATCCGGAATTAGGTTAAAGGTATGAACTGATGTTGATTTTGAAGGGAACGAATACTCGTGAGATATTGAGATTCTCGAGTTTCCGTTAAAAATCACATACTTGTATGATTATGTGCTATTACTTGAATTGATTTATTTTCGATATTATCTAAAAGACATGAGTTTGTCTATATAATTTGATGAAGTATTTGATGCATATACTTGATTGAAAAGCATGAGTTTGCTTACTTGAATTACTTCGATGATTATCGATTATATTCATGATATTGAATATACGAATTGAATGAGATGCCATCTACGATATTTTTTATGTTTGAGTTTATAGAAATGTTATTCTTGATTTGATTCATTTGCATTTAATCATATGCATTTATATTGAGCCTATATCTTTGATTTGAGAGGTCTGAGTCGCCCAGATGCGAATTAGACGTTTTGAGAACTATAATCGAGTTTCTGGGTTATTGAGTTAAGCCTGGTAGTCTGAATACTCATTATAGTTGTTCCAAAGTCTAGAGGATTGAGATAAGTAACCCCACCTCGATCGGGATAGTCGGTGGTAGGTTGCAAAATCTTGTCCTCGGGATCCCAAACGATAAACCGAGATTCCTTTGATTTTCCGATTTGATAATCCCAATTTTTAAACACATTCATTTCATTTTAATTATCATTGAATAATTTCCTATTATATCATGATTTTGATAGATTCGTTGATATTGCATGTTAAGTCGTTTATACTGGGATTTTATTCTCACCGTAGTTATCCGGTTGTTGCCTTGTTTTGTATGTGTACTTGGTAACAGGTGGGGCAGGAGCTGGTCAGAGTCGACTTGAATAGCTCGGGATTGAGTGATAGAAGTGAGGAGTCGGTTTAAAAATCGAATAGCTTTTTGAACTCGATTTATATTATGTTGAAGCATGAATGATTGTATTTTATGTTTGAACGCCTCGTTTTTATGGTGCTGCATGTATTATTTTGCCCCGATTGTAATAGGAATTGATTGTTGTTTCGAGAGGGCACTTTTCAAGAATTTTTGCATCAGGGCACGGACCTTGGAAAGACATCCGTGCCTGGGTCCTTGTGCCCTCTGTTTTGTGCAGATTTTTGGAAGAAAAAACTTAGTAGTGCACGGACCCCTTGCAAACCTTCGTGCCTGGGTCTGTGTGCTCTCGGGTTTGAACATTTTTGTATGCACGGTTGTGTGCACGGATGTGTGCACGGGGCCCGTGCATATTTTTTTAAAAAAATCTCTTGATTGTTTGGTTGCTTATTGAATGATTTATTTCGTTTAGATGATTAGTACCGAGGTCCTCACAAATTCGAACATGTCCGTCAATCTCAACTTGTTTGGAAACATTCTCGGTGAGGAACCTTGCTAGATTCAAGGTGGTGAGATAGAAGAACATCTTCTGTTGACACCTTCTGAAATTCGAGCCATCGAATTTCTTCGGCTTGTCAGCATGACTCAAATGAATCGTAGCAACAGGGGTTGTGACCTTGATAACATGAGGAGTGACCTTTGGCACATTCGAATCGTTCCAATCAGTAGCCATATCTAAAACAAATCACTTATTGGGTATATAATAAATGAAAACCAATCTGTTTTAAGATTGTTAGCCAAAATGCTAAAATTTGAAATATGAAGACAATATAAAAATGATGTCGGATACAGTACAATGAACTAAATGCAGTATACAAGTAACGTGAGTGAAATACAGCGATGACAATAAAAAAAATATTTATCATAATAATAAACGATAGTATAACGTGAAGCAGTAAGGAAACAATAAAGAAAATTGAGGCCTGTAACTAGTACAGTTTTCTTAAACAGATTCTTCTCCTCAAGTATGTGCTGCAAGAATTAACATGGACGACTGTTTTCCAATATACTGAGCAAAATTGTAAAAGGCATAAAACAGAGAGCAAAAGAAAGAAGCTGGGACTCTGGACAACCTCAATTTATAAGTGTACTATGTCTAGATAGAAAGTCACAGGTTGGGCAGCTTAAAGGCCAAAGGTTGGCCAGCAGAAGCACCAAGAGACAACCAGATGAAGGGTCTCGTCCAGAAGCTTCTTCCAGGGCATGTGGAAGGTGGCTAACAATAGGAAGAAGATTTTTTCCTTGATCGGTCTGACATTCGACGCACCCAGGTCGCGCTCGTATTCTTGCACATAAGTCAAGCCTTTTAAAGTGCAAATAACCTCTCTCCCAGCGTAGGTGCGCGAGAGAGAGCCTCTTGACCAATCATTCTTACCCCTTAATAAAATGTAACACAATATAAGCTCACCCATGAAAGTTTATTTGTCCTATGGGGGACATAATTATTCAGCACGCTTAACAATCCACTTAACAAGCTCAATAACTTATCCAATTTTCATTCACATAAAATGAAAAAGTCGATTCCTTTGTCCAAAGTTCAACATTAAGCACCTATCCAAGGTTGGGATGTGATTGCGTACCAGATTAGCCTCCATACACAAATAAATTTTTGTAGCTTTCCAAATGAATATTTTCACCTTCTGTGGAATTTTACCCTAAATTGATTCCACCACGATTACGATTGAGAATTAAATACACTAATTTGTGGAGATGATACCTTTATTTCACGGAATATTTTCCTTTTCCCTCCTATTTAAAATTTCGTTTATCTTCTCCACCAAGAGGATCATATGGAATATTTAAAATTTCTTCAACCTCAAAAGTTGGGGGAAAAATTTAGTAGAGCTGCTTCATTACAATAACCAACTAGGTCATTGAAATCTCCAACTTTCATGTCTTGGCCAGCACCTCCAATTACAGAGCTCTTCACAGAAGCTAAGCCAAGAATCCACGGGTCTTTAAAAGCATAAATATTTCTCCCATTTCCTACCCTCCACTGTAGTCCTATGGCAATGACATCTCAATTCCAAAGAATAGATTGCCAAATTAAGGAAGGCTTCAACCCCTTAGTTGAATCCATGACGTCTGTATGTTTAAATATTGTGCCATCAAAATCCTAGACACAAGGGAATCTGGAAAATGAATCAATCTCCACACATGTTTCAATACCATTGCTTTATTAAACTCCTACATCTTACGTAATCCAAGCCCTCCCAATTTGTTGAAACATGCTTGATTTTAGTGTTGACAAAACTATACAAACAAAATATCAAAGTAAACTGATTTTTTTCAAAAGTAAAATCGAAGATGTAAACTGGAAAAATTCACAAGCCAGACTGAAACTGAGTTTGACTTTTACCATAGCCAAACTAAAGTCACCAATTGGTCAAGTCAATCAAACTGAGCTGAACAAGTTAAACTGAATCCGTCTGTCACAAGAGAAACTGCTCCAGCAAGCCAAAGTGAATTATCAAGAGTGGACAATTGCAAAATTGAACCATTCGAGACTGCATGACCAAGACTGAACTCCAGATATCAGTCTACTTCTACTTGGATAGAATTTTTCGTACATAACTGACATCGCAAAGCCACCAATCACAACAGTGTACCTTCATGTTAGAGGGAGTATGAGATAGCATATAAGAAAAGTTAACAACCTCAATTTGAATTGTAATAGCCGTTAAAATCCGCTTATAAATAGAGATCAAAGGAAGTTTGAAGAAGCTACCAGCTCAAAGAAGAACTCACAAAAAACAATCAAATTATCAAGAGGCAAACTGATCATCAGTTTGCTCAAAACACATAGAGATAAGAGTTCAAGCTTACATCAAAGGATATACCAAGAGCCGAAGAATATAAGCACACATTCGAAGATATCATCAGATCAGTTAGGATCATATTGTGCAAAATGTTGAGTTTAATAAAAGTGTTGTATTAGTTTATCGGTTGAGGTACTGCAAGCCTCGTTGTAAACAGAATTAGTCGAGGGCTGAGTTCTTGAGTCTAGGAGTTCGGAGATAGGCAGTTGAGTGTAAGTTCTAATCTTGGAGTTGGCTATTGAAAAGTGTTGTAATAGTCAATTTTTTCTAGAATGAATCATTCCGAGGTGAAAAAAGGGGTGACGTAAGAGATGTAGCTCTGAACATCCATAAACAAACACTTTCTTATTTTACTTTCTATTTTAAGTCATATATCAGTTGAGCAAATTCACTCACTCAAAGAATCACTCTAGACATTTGATTATTGGTTTTAATCTGGTAGTTGACATCAATCCGCACATAATAATTGTTTGCCAATTAACATCTACATACGAGAAGGAAGCAATTAAATTGACAACCTAAACTGAACTCAATCAAGTATTTCGAGGGTCAAAATGCTACAGTAGAATCAATCAAGGAAGACCCCCAAAACCGATCCTATTAAGTGATATCAGAGTGAGGTTTCATCTCGTCTCTGAATTTATTTCGAATGGATACTTTGAGTGAAATCGCCAAGAAATTTTGGTACACCACTATGTACAAATGCACTACCGAGACTGTTGAGACATGTTCTACGGCTAAGAGTCTTTGGCAGAAGTTGATCAAGCTAGGCAATGAGGAAATAAAAACTGAAGAGAGCAGGAGTTCATTAATCGAGCTTATTGAAGAACCTTGTTGCTTAGATAGAACCACGAATGTAGATGAAAATATTTGCTTCATGGCTCATGATGATCAACCATCCATTAGTGAGCCAGCTTCAAAACAACTTTCCACAAGTGGACAAGCACTTGACTTTAATCCCAATAATTTTACACGATAGGAGTTTGCTGAAGCACTGCATGACATGGCTAATGAGTACCAAAGACTGTGCTTAGCATTTAAGTAAGTCAAAGCAAAGAAAAATGAACTGTCAGACAGCTCAATTGAACCTAACTGGGAAATGTTAGTTGAGAAGATTAGTATAGAAGCAGAGATTGCTGATCTCAAGAATGAGAATGATAAGATACAAGTTAAGAGTCAGTAGTTAAAATCATAAAATTTGAGACTAATTGAACTGATTCAAACTTGGAATAAGTCCCCATTTTTGTTGACAGAATTTCAAGAGTCACAAAAGTCTATTGGAGACAAAACTGGTCTCGGATTTAGTGACATTGACTGCAGACCAACTGAGACAAATGCTCAACCAAAACTGGACATATGCAAAATCAAATATATTCATTTTGTTAAATTCAGTTTGGTACATGAACAGAGTGGCCTCCATAGAATAATGAAACTGTTAAAACTTCGAACAATATCCGGAATTTTAGAATTGGATATGCGCCACAGATCTCTTGTGCAAGGCAAGATTGGGAATCTAATATAGACAAACACATCTTAATCATTGGACAATGCAACCGTAGACCCTACAGAAGGCTTGTTCCAAAAGGATACACAAAGACTCATGATGTGGGAAAGATTATATCACACACTGCATCACTATCATATTCACGAACACATCACGCACAACACAATGCATGTTATACACATCACCACAGTTCAGTATATATTATTCACCACACCAGCACACAAGACACAAGACACAAATCCAATGGAACACATACAATGATAGACCAGTTCGGTTAATTAAAGTTTGGATTCCTAAAGGATTAATTCATCTTGGACCCACGTAAATTTGGGTGCTATAACATATTTTCATGTTTGTAGGTGCCAAGAGTTAAAGAAATCAATAAATCAGTTCGGCATGTGCAAAATAGATCAAATATGAAGCCTAATTGATATCTTACCCCAAAATGAGAACTATTTGGAAATCAATTTAGAGCGAAATTGAAGTGAGGAGGAGCATCAGTTTCGCAAATCAATGAAGTGTTATTCACACTAAATGATTCTTCAAATCTCGAAGACAGCAACGAGATAAAGCATCTTAATTAATCATTAAGATTTCTTATCTCTATCTCTTAAACATAACTATTAATTAATGTTATTATTTCAGTTTGTTTCGCGACCGTGGATAAGCTTATGAATTTTTAGTTTTGAACATCTGTCAGTAATACTTCGCATTGACTGAAATAAAGAGAAAAACATAGCAAAATAGAAATAGATTTTATTCATAACTGCTATTTTACAATATCTATTTCTCACTCTAATGCCATCATCCAGTAGCACATCCAAGTGTCCAGTTTACCTGCAGATGCCTCCAGAAATTCAATAGTAGAGGAAATATTATTCATAGTCTAAAACTCTTTTATGAGCGTCCGAAGGAAAACACCTTCAGAACTGAAGATGTTTTTAGACTTGAAAGTACAAAGTCATTGTTTATATTTCTTCAATCTAGATTCTTCAACTTGAGGAAGAGGAGCAGCCATGAGCGATTGCAACTAGGGATGGAATAAGGTCGGGACCCGTCCCGTAAACCCCCTACCCAACTCCCGTTCCGAAAAAAATCGGGAAACTTTTTTTCTCCCGATCTCGTAACCGAAATATTTCGGGATCCGAATGTTCGGGATCCCGTCGGGTAGGGAGAGAAAATCCCGAATTTTTTTTCATATTCAAGATTTCGTTAAAAAAATAAAAAAATGTTATAATTTTATTAAATATAATATTTAGAAACTTATATTTATAAATAAAAATAAATATTCAACTTAAAACATATAATATTAAAGTATTTCGGATAATGTTTCAAAGTTTTGTTAAGAGAAAAAATGTATCGGATAATTATTAATAAAATGTTCGGATACAATTGCTAAATAAATTTTGTTAAATAGATTGTCAAATTAATCTCTTGAGTCATGTTCTACATATTTGTTATAAATTAGATAATTATAAATATGAATTAATTAAATTATTAATTTAATTTTTTAAAAAATACACAAAAATAAAATGACATTTCGTGATTTTACAATTTGATCGTTCCAATAATAAAAATTATGCGAATTAAGTTCACAAATAAGTGTTATATGAGTTGAAACCTAATAATATTTAGCTTATTATATTAATAAAGTTACTAATAAAATATATTATTATATTATTTCGAAACGGGTTGAAAATCCCGTCGGAATAAGGTTTTATTCCCGATCCCGCTCCCGATATTAATCGGGATGGGAAAAATCTCGAAAGTTTGGGTCGAAAAAATTTCGGGTTGGTATTTTTTCGGAACGGGAATGTGATGGGATTCGGGAAGGGTCGGGATTTCGGGAATTTTTGCTACCCCTAATTGCATCTTCTTCACCTTAGTCTTCATGGATTCCGTCTTCATAAAGACGATATTCTCGTATCTCTTCTTTTGTGCATCTGAATTGACCTCTAAATCTTTTTACTTGAGTTGATCGTGTATTTTAAATTATTTGATAATATATTCAAAATTCAGGGAAGATGTATCTCTTTTATAACACATATTCTAAGCATACGAAGAATCGCACACATGATCACTACTTTCTATAAAATTTTCAGGTACTCTTGAGAATACGAAGAGATAACATGATCCCCAATACAACCATATCAAGTGGAGTCATTGATTAAGGGGGAACGTAGAAAACTAATAAAGTCAGTTTTGGAACTCCGAGTGAAGTAGACTCAAATCCAACAAGAAATATCAGTCGAGGTCTAGAAAATTAGTTTACAGAAGATCAGTTAGATAACATTTATTCAAGAGGAATGTTACATTTTCAAAAAGGAAAATATTGAAGGAAGGAAACTGTTAACAACCTAAAGAAAAAGCCAGACTTCAACTGAAGATCAGTCTAGCATCAAATGATTCAAGTTCGTAAAGATTTCAAGATGAGCTTGCCCGAAGACGAAGTTATAAGCCAAAGTTTTACCAACACCAAAACGGGAAAATTGTTAGAATATGCTTAGTAGTGTTGACAAAACTATACAAGAAAAATATCGAAGTAAAATGCTTTGTCCATGAGCAAAATCGAAGACGTAAACTGAACAAATTCACAAGTCATGCTGAAACTTAGTTTACTTTGACCAGAGTCAAACTGAAGTCACCAATCGGTCAAGTCAACCAAACTGAGCTAAACAAGTTAAACTGAATCGGTTCGTGACAAGCCAAACTGAATTATCATGACTGGACAATTGCAAAATTGAACAATTCGAGATTGCATGACCAAGACTGAACTCCAGATATCAGTCTACTTCTATTTGGATAGAATTTTTCATGCATAACTGACGCCGCAAAGGCACCAAGAGAAACAGTGTACCTTCATGTTAGAGAGAGTGCGAGATAGTAGATAAGACAAGTTAACAGTCTCAATTTGAATTGAAAGAGGCGTTATAATCCGCTTATAAATAGAGATCAAAGACAATTTGAATAAGATGTCGGCTCAAAGAAGAACTCACAAAACACTATCAAGTTATGAAGAGACAAAGTGAATATTATCAGTTTACTAAAAAACACTTAGTGAGAAGAGTTCAAGCTTACATCAAAAGTTATACCAAGAGCCGAAGAATATAAGCACACATTTAAATATATCATCAGATCAGTTAGGATCATATTGTGTAAAGTGTTGAGTTTTATACAAGTGTTGTATTAGTTTATCAGTTGAGGTGCTGAGTTCTTGAGTCTAGGAGTTCTGAGATAGACAATTGAGTGTAAGTTTTAGTTTTGGAGTGGACGGTTGCTAAGTGTTATAGTACTCAAATTTTTCTAGAGTGAATCCTTTATTCCGAGGTCGAAGAAGGGTGACGTAGGAGATTTAGCTCCAAACATTCATAAACAAACACTTGCGTATTTTACTTTCCAGTTCATATATCAGTCGAGCACATTCATTCACTCAAAGAATCAATCTAGATATTTGATTATTGGTTCTAATCTGGTAGTCGGCATTATTCCGCACCTAATAATTGTTTGTCAATTAGCATCAACATACGAGAAGGAAATAGTTCAATTGACCAACCTCAACTGAACTCAATCAAGTATTTCGAAGGTCAACTGCTATAGTAAAATTAGTCAAGGAATATCCCCAAAACCGATCCTATCACGATTTTTTCATTTTATATATGTAACAAATTCCATTTGGCCACATGCATATTCTTCTAATCATGCAAATTTCTCCACCAAAAATTTGCACAGTGTTTTCCAATTTTTACATAGGGAAGAAGGAATTTTAAAACAAGATGAGAAATTCCTTGGAACAACTGGAGGCTGGAGCTACAATGGAAAGGAATAACGTAGGCCTATAATTGTTTCGGAGTCGAACAAGGATTGGCGAGGGATAGTAAGAACATAATATTTATTAAAAAAATGAGGAAGCAATGAAATTATTTATTTTTAAAAATTTGAATTTGAACTTATAATTTATTATTCAATATAAATTATTAGAATTAGAATGAAATAAAATTACTATGAATGGTTAAAAAAATTTAAAAATAATTCTTATTGGAGCACAACAATTTCTTTTACTAGGAAAAACCATGAATTGCAAGAAGCACAATAATTTAGAAGAAGATTATAGAGAACAATAATTGCAGGTTTTTATTAGACAGAGACACAAATGTTTCTATCATCAAACTGTCATGAGATCAACTAAACAAGACTAGCATGAAGCTTACATTATAAGAGATCAAAAAATTGTGCTCATGAAGATCATAACTCGTGTATTTACTCAGTTTTTCATTCTCACACAAGACAATGCTGAGTGAGGATTCAACTGAAACTCCGGCAGTTTGCTATATTTCTAATCAACATCCCAGCAGGATCGATGCACTTGCGTGTCTGTATATATGTATATAAACGTGACCGGTGAACAAACACAATGTACCAGTTTTGAAAATGATGCTTAAAGAGAAAAATGCATGTTGATTCAAATCTCGCGAATACACTTATTGTGAATAAACCCAATGCATCAGTTTGAAATAATTCCTAAAGAGGAAATGCATGTTGATTCAAATCTCGTAAAATAGGCGCGCATACTCAAGTGAGACTAATGAAACCAATAAAATGGAACACAACGTATACAATCAATGGACAAAAATAGAAAAATCTGCTGCATCATGAATGAATCAAAACAATTTGAAACACTAAGGTCCTTCGTAGGAAAATAAGAAGATAATAAATGACGATAATGATCAAAATCTGCATCATACTGACACCGAGAATGTCAAGAAACATAGAAAATTCCACGCCGATACAAAGCAAGGATCACTGAACAGTGTACAGCCCAAACAAATATAATCCACCAAGCCATAAACAAAGCAACTTCTTTAACAAAAACAGAGCAAGATGAATTGTTACAAGGCCAATGGATATCAGTGAGAAAATTGTTATCGAATGGAGACAAGCCTAGTAGAAGAAGTACCATTGCTCCTGGAGCAAAGAACTGCAGAACTACAAGACATAGGTAGTGATTGTGAAGAAAGACCTTTGCCCGGCTATATTCCAAGTCCGGAACCTTGCTGCCATGTAATCTTTGGTACCAACAGAAGACCGCTTCGTTTAAGAACATTTGCACATTTGGACGCAGGGCAAGGATTTGAAGAAGTCCACTAATCAACATACAACATAGCCTCAAATTTTCAAAATTCGATCTTGACAGGCCGATGCAGCCAACTAAGTTCAAAACTTCTCCCTTTTTATCAGTTATATTCGATCCATTCTTACTATTCATCCTCGAATCAACAAGGAATTCAGCTACAGGGTTAATCCAAAGCAATGAAGTGAAGAAAACGAGTATGAAATTAGCATAAAGCAGCATCCTTGAAAACAATCCACAAGAGATGATGGACAAATTACACCGTATCTGATCAGTTCCGAGCCAAAAAGCTCGAGCATTTCTCAATGCTGGAATAAAAAGAATGCCCACAACGAATCCCATTAAAGCAGCAAAAAGGACTTTCCCGAATCCATCCAATGAATCAAAGCTAAAATCAAGAACCCATTTTGGAAAAACCTCAAAAACCATAATCAGACCTAAAAAAAACCCCAAAAACCCCAACACAAAACTCAGTTGCTTCTCCAACCTCTTCGAGGCAGACCCATCAAAGCCAACCCTAAACAACACAAAGAACTGCCTACAAACGCCCACCAACCCCAATAAAATCGGGATTATAGTCCCATTTCTGACAACCCCAGAATCTTTATCCACTCTCAGAAATCTATGAAGCAGCAAAGATAATAAAGAAATAAGAGTGTAGTTAAAAACACTGTAAAATTCTTTGAAATAAATCCTTGATTGGAGATGACCTTCATTGAGTTGCAGTCTAAAGATCTGAGCTTTACTTTCGTCAAAATCAAATCGTTCTTTTGATTTCTTTCTGGGTTTTATCTGTTCCGAGCCAATCGCGCCTGGCCTTCTAATGGCAGCTCGGAGACCTCCAGAGTTGCCGCCGGGATTGACATCATCGGGATGAATGTACGTGTGTAGGCCGTGAAGAAGTAAAGCTGGGATCTTGAAGAAGGACAAAAGAAGCGTGAGCGAGACGGCAAATACAGTGTGGAGTATGAGATTATTAGTGGAGAAAATCAAGGATATTGGTGAGGACATTATCATGGAGGGTTCGAACAGAGATCAAATCGAAGCTACAATGTTTTGGATCTCTTTCCTCTGAGCGATCATTTCCAGGTATCCAAGCTCAAATCTAATTTCCAATCTCAGCACAATCTTTATAAATTTGATTATATCCAAATTTCTGTACCCTATTTAAAGTACCGTTTGACTCGAGTATAAATAGTTCTTGTATAACTTTTGTATAATTTATCATATTCAATCTCGTTTTTTCATCGTATTATTTATCTATATATTAATTATTTCTTTGAAATCAATCGAATCATTAATCATTTATCTTATATCAATCAAATCATTAAATTTAAATTACTATATTAATTTTATAAATAATATTATTCATATTTTATTTATTTTTAAAAGGATAAAATAGTAATTTATCATTCTTATATAAAAATTAATTAATCAAATCAAAATCAAATCAAATGAACTATAATTTATCAATCAAATCAATTACTTTATTAACTATCATTTTTTATTTAATTTTTATTACATTTTATTATTTATCCAAATATTATTTATCCTATCACACGAACCAAACAGTATTATCACTGTTTTATAATCCAAAAAAAATTTATATATTTTTTAATTTACAACATTATTATATAAATATGATATGTATTTTTTAATTTATATTTTTTATTATTATTTTGTATTTCATATATACTAAAATTTTCAAATTTTATATTATCAAGGGTCTAAAAGTTTGGTATCGTTATCGTATCATAACGAAATACTCGATATATCGAAAATTTCAATAAATTCGATAATTTTTTTATATGATAAACTCGATAAATATTTCGATATTTTTTCTCATCGCTAATTATAACCTGCTCAGTACTTCAAAAATTCGCAATCCTTAACTTGAGTTTTCGCTTTGTAATGTACGGTTTTCAAGACAAGGGTATGATATATAATATTTCAATCATGATAGATTAATTTTACGAAGTATATTATAATGAAAAATATTTCCTAAGGATATGGTATGTGTCACCCGAGCCAGATCACCTATTAATCAAAATTTAAGCATCAATTAACTTAAGCAGATAAACTTGATAAAAGTAACTTAGCGGAAACATAAACAATTATCAACCCGACAAAATAAAATCTGCAACAACTGAGACTCAAAACAATAACTATACAACTCAAACGAATCAATACAAAATAGAACAAATAACCTAATCTAAACCACCGCCTACCCATGCTCCCAAGCCCTAGTCACCCACTACGCAAAGGTCCAACTCCAAAGCAACTTGCAACTGTCCCGCCGAATGGAGTGTCCAAAAATACAACCGAGGACGTGCTGCAATAAAAACGCTCAATACAAAAGAATAAGTATACACATGCTATGAGTGCGTGAATGCAAATGTTCAGGGTACCGCTAACCTATCTCGGTCAAAATTTTATCAGTCTGGAAGACACCATAGTATGTAGCACTCTGCACCATCACATCAGGAGGTGGCTCACACACCAGAAATAGAATATGGATTGAGCGGGTCCAACCATCCACTAAAGAAAAAAGGGTTGAGCGATCCCACTACTGGCTATCTCAAGGATATACGCTCAACATGAAAATGTATGCAACATAATAATCTTGATACAATATATGCACATAATAAATGATAGATAAACATGCAACATATAGAATATGCATACTCAACTAGAATATCTCGGGTAGTAATTTCGTTCTTTTATAACTGGCCTAGATGTGCACGCATCTATAATCCATCACTACATCAAGAAAAAATTATATCACTAACAATACTCTAAAAGCATTAAATAAGCTAATAAATATTCTATAATACTATTAAGGATCTCGAACAATACTTGCGTCTTTCGTCGGCCTACTAATGTCGAAGTTCCCAACCTTGGCACAACTCTACTATAAATCTCGTAGCACCTCGCTATCGTCCGACCCTCGAGTAAAAGGCTAAAACACTAAGAATATACACTTACTCTCTCCAAAAAACCTTAAACATGCACTAAGTATGTGTAGTGACCTGTCCCGAAATCACTAGATAATCAAAGCTTTAGCATGCAAATAAACCACCGGCAGGATACAACCGGTCCAAAGCAATACTCAGATAGTCTAGAGGAAACTTCAATATTATAACTAAAAACACCGGCAGGATACAACCGGTCCAAAGCAAAATACTGCAAATGTTATACAACCCAATCGAAACATAGTACTAAATCCCATAATAGAAAACCTGTTACAATACAATCCTCCCTGCTGAAGATCAACGACCGCTACCACCCGGTCCATCCAACCTAAGTCATGTCTTGTGGAATGGGTTGTCTAGAACAAAACCGAGGAAGTTAGCAAATAACGTCCAGTACAGATATATGAGTATACACATACTTCGAATGATAAATGCAAGTGAAGAGTATTGGAAACCTATCCATATAGAATCCTGCTCAACCAAAGGCGACATGGTATGTAGTACGTTGGGTCATCGCATCAGGAGGCACTCCCATACCATAAACCATGAACATAACCGAATCCAAAACCATGACATCCATCCGCAAAATATAATGGGGCTGAGCGACTCCTCTACAGGTTATAACAATGGTAAAAAGCTCAACATGATAATGCATGCAGCATAATATCCGTGACATAATCAATGAACATATCAATAATGCCACATAAAACATGCAAACATAGAATACCCAACCAGGGTATCTCGGATAGTACTTTCGCACCTCTGAATAAGCAACCTAGTGATACTGGCTCTCTAGTCTAAACCTATAAATAGATAATCATCGTATCACTAATCGTCTACTAAAAGCCTTAACTAGATTAATAGATAATCACTGAAGCTAAATAGAGTCTAGCGATATACCTGCGTCCGTAGTCAGTCTTTTGATGGCGATGACCTCAAAACATAGGCACAACTCTGCTACGACTCCAGGATGTCTTGCCAACTTCCGAACTGCGCCTAAGTGGCTAGAAATGGTCAAGAGAACCAAGATAAGATAGGAGAGAATTTGTGAATTGGCAATGAAATTAGCTCTCAAATGCTCTATTTATAGACCACGTTCGGAACTACCGAACTCGCGATCGGAACTTCCGATCCCACTTTGGAGCTTCCGATCGTGCTTCTGAATGAACTCCACCAAAAGCGTGTCTCTGATTTGACAACTCGGTTGCCGACAGTAGTTCGAAACTACCGATCTCTAGTTTGGAGCTTCCGAACTCTCTCAAGTCCAATCACCCAATCAAAACCCATACCATGTCCAACTGTCACACAATCGGAACTACCGATCGCAAGTTTGGGACTTCCGAACTATCCCAAACACTCGTAGCCTTAGAAACCATTTTTTACTGTTCTGAATCAGATTTTTGAATCCTTAAGATCAAATAGTATCCCTAAATTATTTTTAAACAATATATTATCTTAATTTGGAGTCGGCTACTACATTCTCCCCAACTGAAGAGATTTCTTCCTCAAAATCCAGACTAAGATAATCAGAACGATAAACACTGAAACAACCTTATTATAAAAATAACAATGCAGTTCAAAATAAAACTCAACTGCTTAAAGGAAAATACGAAATACAATCAAAATAACTCTGGATGCTCGAAACGCATACAACTTTCTAACTCCCATGTCGCTTCCTCGGTTCCTCGAGGCTGCCATTGAACCATGACTAGAGGAATGCATTAATTATTCCGAAGTATCTTATCATTCTTGTCAAGAATCTTCAGTGGTCTCTCCACGTATGACAAATGGTGCTCAAGTTGGACCTCTGTCGGATGCAAAATTTTTGACTCATCTGCAATATACTGACGGAGTAACGATACATGGAACACATTGTGAATGCTGGAGAGATACGGTGGTAACGATAAACGGTAAGCCACATCTCCAACCTTTTCTAGAATCTCAAACAGACCAATGAATCTAGGCGCTAAATTTCCCTTTAAACCAAACCTTCACCTTCTAGAAAGGCGAAACTCGCAGGAATACATACTCTCTTGTCTCAAAATTCAATGGTCTGTGCTTGGTATTGGCATAATTGGCATGTCTGTCTTGTGTTGTCTTAATCTTTTTCTTGATTTACTCAACCTTTTCAACGATATTCTGGATCAATTCCGGTCCTTTGACCTATCGTTCTCCTACTTCAACCCAAGGCTCACTGAAAGCTACCCCAAAACCGTAAGGTAAACCTCGGATCTCTATCACTGACGATGCCCAAAGGAACTATATGAAATCGCACAATCTCCTAGATGTATAACCTTGCCATGCGATCAAAAGTGAACTCGCGGTTATACCAAAGAAAATGAGCAGATTTGAACAACCTGTCCACGATAACCCACATAGCATCACACTTCCTGAAGGTCATTGGCAAGTGGGTGACAAAATCCATCGTCACATGCCCCCACTTCAATTCCGGAATTTCCAAGCTATGAATCAGACCACCTGGTTGTCGATTCTCAGCCTTGACCTGCTGAAAAACAAGAAATAGAGAGACAAACTGGTAAACACTATGCTTCATACCTTTCAACCAAAATCTGGTACGTAAATCCTTATACATCTTGTAACTGACTAGGTGCACGTCGAACCTACTACGATGAGCCTGTGACATAATCTCATCTCGCACGGTTAAATTGTTTAGTAAGACCACTCTACCGGACAAACACAACAATCTGTCATTCTGAAAGTGAAAAATGGATGTGTTGTCTCCCTGAGCAAGTTTCGCTAACTTTTGTGTCTTCGGATCAGAAAAATGCATCTCTCGGATGCGGCCAAACAAAGATGGCTCAACTAGCACTGAAAATACTCGAATCCCCTGTTGTCCTCTCTTATGACGAAACATATAACCTAAAGAACAACACTCCTGGAATGGTACTAACTCTTTCACTAGTGCTGAGAAAACTAATACTCACTTTACGGCTCAGTGTGTCTGCCACTGGATTTGCAGTACCTAGATTGTACTTAATCTCACAATCATAATACTTGAGAAGATCCATACAACGAAACTGTCGCATGTTCAACTCTGCCTGAGTGAACAAATACTTCAAAATTTTGTTGAAACGCCCCTCTATCCTCTATAATTTAAAAGATATTAAAATAATGCGGGATTTATCAAAAAACATTGGCATGACCTATCTACAACTCTTAAAATCCACCTGTCTCACCAACACTCCAAAGACTCAACCAAACGAGAAAGAAATTTGAAAGGAGAACGAGCATGAAACTAATGAAAGCGGTTCGAAAACACAAACATCAAAGTTTAACAGTTGAATAGTTTGCAGGCCAACAAAACTAATCTAGAAGTTCTTAGATTTACATCTAACCAATATACAAAAATAAAATACTTCAAAACATTTATGTTTAAATAACATCTGCGGAAGACTAGCATAGGTCTGATGGATGTGAAAAGCCCGTATCGCATTCCACTCAAGAGTCATGCCCCTCGATCTCATCGAAATTCTAACCTGCACCAAGCAAAGTAGTCAGCCTAAAGTCTCAACAAGTATAAAACATGTAATAACGAAGAATATATAATACATGAACACGACTTTTAAAATAATTGTACTCAAAATAATTTGAACTTTTCTCGAAAAAATGCTTGAAATTAAGAGTAGACAAGACTTAGAACTTTAAAGAAATCGCATATAATGAACTCACTCAAATTTAAATCAAACTCACTCTTGAATCTTTAACTTTACTCATGTCTTTAAACATAAACTTTCATAAACTTTAACTTTGAACTTTCCTCTGTGAATTTAGATATCGATTGTGACCCTCTTTTGTTTTGATCAATCAATGACTACAGTACTATGCCGACAAGGAAGCCAAGATTTTTTTCGGCCCCATATTGCCCCTCTATGGTAAGGAAACCAATATTTTTCTTGGCCCTTCCTTACACGTCTGGTTGATAAGAAAACCAAGATTTCTCCCGGCCCCTCCTTACACGTCTTGTTGGTAGGGAAACCAAGACGTCTCCCGGCCCCTCCCTACACATCTAACGTCACAATCAACTTTTTTCAGTCAAACAATTACTTTAACTCAACTTCAAACTCTTACTTTACACAAGCATAAAGGTCTTGTACACCACTTTCTTAAAACATACTCAACTCGAATGAAAATTTCTTTGAAACCAATAACACAAATATGCAACTTTAGAAGATGAAAACATGCTTTAAATCAAGGAAAAATCATGATTATGTGGCTTCTCCTAAGCATATGAACTTCTCTTGGCCCTTAAACTTATCCCGCCTTACATTCGTTATGGGCGATCGGACCGTACGGCCCTTAGACTAACTCATTCTTAACCGAATGGACTACCACTTTAACCGACATCTCCTACACTCCATGTACTAACCCAATGACCATTCCTTAACCCGAAAAGTTCACACCAGCCCCCAATTCTCAGCACTAGGACAGCCCCCCTTAAACTCAAAAAATTTCTACACCGACCACTCAATGCTAAATTGCCCTTAACTTGCCCAACCCTTAACCGAATCGACTCCGACTTGAACCGACACAACCCTCACATCCTAGGCTCGACCTGGTACTAGACCACAGCCAACCCAGGCGGCCAGAACCATCCACCTGAACCAAGGAGCCCCAGACAATGCGCATAGGCACAAAAATTGCTCAACACACTCAAAAGCAAATCACCCATTTGCACCCCTTAACCTCAACCGACCATAGATCAGCCCCTACATGCACACCATGGACCATCCCTAGGACCAGCGTTAGCCCCCGGAACAGCCCATGGTTCCCAACCCATTTCAATACCCGGACCAACATAACTACACTATCAACCAACAACCAAAACTTAGCTTTTGTGACTCTTTCCTCGACCAGCCCCTAGACCAACTACAACCATCATCAAAACACCAACAAAACATACCAAAAAAATCTCAAAACACATAGCTAGGTCTGCCCTTGAACCATCAACACAATATTTTTGAATTTTTCAAGAAAATAGACACAAACGGGTCTCAAACTTTCGAAAAAAATCTTAAAAATGAGAGATCAATACGTGGCTTAAATTAAAACTCAATACCATCAACATCCAACATGAAAATTTCGAATTACACCAAAATTTAAGCTTACAACATGATGAAAAATTTTAAATTCAAGCAAGCCTTCAAGATTCAAGTAAAACACATGACATAGCTCAACCCAACATCAACTTAATACATAAATCTCGAAAAAGGAAAAACACCTACTGATTTTTTCAATAAAATTAGAAACCCTAGCTGGAAATTAGGGAAAATCGAAATACATGGTTGGAACAAGTCATACAACATAATATCTTCACTTGGTGGCCAAAGGAATGGTTTATACTTGCCTTTAACCCAGAAATTTTGAGAAAAAGGGGCTGGAAATTGTGAGTGGAGACTCCCCTAAGCTTCCTTAGATCGAGCTTTGGCCAGTGGAGGGTGGTTGACGGCGGCGGAGGCGGGTGCTAAGGGTGGAGAGTGGTGGCCGACGGATTGGAGAGAAACAATGGAGAGGGGAGGCGGCTTGGGGGTTTGGGGAGAGAAGAGTTTCAGTTCTATTTTGTTTTAGGGCGAGGAACATATAAGTGTGTGTATGTATGTGTGTGTGTATTGTAGTTGTTAGTGTAGACTTTAATAAAGTTGCTACTTTACTTATAAAAGTTCTACTACAAATGAAACGACCATTACCTCTACTAAATAATAATTAAATAAAATACGGATTTTTCAAAAAATTTTGGCATGACCTCTCTATTTATATTCAAACCCGCCTGTCACAGACAACAACTAAAAATACGACCAACAATACTAAATAAACTAGACCGGGAAAGGAACGAGAACCAGAAAAAAAGATTCGACATTACAAACGCCCAAAATATTCCACATAATATTGTTACATGACAACAATCAATTCTGAAAGTCATTACTTTACATTTAGTCGAACAACAAAATAAAAGACTTTAAAGTGTTAAAATAAACTTTTGCGGAAGACTGGCATGGTCAGAGGGATGTGTCTTGCCCGCATCACAGTTCACTCGATAGTCCTGCCCCTCAATCACACAGATAACCTATACCTGCACCAAGTAGATGTAGTGAGCCTAGGGGCCCAACTAGAATATGGGGGAATAACTAATACTAATATAAACATGCACAAGCAGATTTAAAATAGCTTATATTAAAAATACTTTTGTTTTGTGCCCTTACATTAAACAAAATAGACTTCTAAAAAAATGAGAGAACATGAATATAACATATGCATGGCTGAGTCAAATATAATCAATGTAACTGCAAAATTTGTTCTGAAACATAGTAATATAAATAGTGAACTTAGATCCTTGAATTGTGACTCTGGTTTCGATCTAGATCATGGCTGCAGTGCACTATGCCGCAAGGAAGTCCGGATATCTCCCAAACTCGTCTTGCCCGTACTTGGTAAGGGAAGTTAGGATTTCTCCCAAACTCGTCCATACACGTCCTTCTGTGATATGGAAAGTCAGGATTTCTCCCAAACATGTCCATAAATGTCTGGTGGTATGGGAAGTCAGGACGTCTCCTAGCTCGTCCATACATGTCTTTCTGTGGTCACAACCATCTCACTTTGTTCAAAATATTTTCTTTCCTTCATAATTCATGGACATAGCATGATTATGTATATGTAATGTACTTGTAAATATTTACTCGATAATCATGCAAAAGACTCAAATATGGGTGACCGGGATGGTGATTTAGGGAGAAAACCAAGGATGGAGATCTAAACCATAATTTAGCGCTTAAGACAATTCGAGCGGTTCGCCGTAAAACTTATAAGTCACTCAATTCTTATTCAAAAAGGATTGCGCTTGAAACCACGACTCCCACACGCTTAGAACTAATTCAAGAAGTCATCATCGGGGTAATATTCCATATCCAATTATTTTATGAAAATTTATTTCCGGACAACAAGCCTATGACTTCAAATTCTGCACCTATTCATTCATATGTCTAGAACTTGACCAAAACTTAACCGAATTAATTCTCGCTTGAACCGACATATTCCCAACATCCTAGGCTAATTCCAAACCCGATCCCTTAACCAAAACCCGAGTATAGCCCTGTTTTAAAAATCAGTTTCCGGATAGCTCAAACATTACAGAAAAATCTGCTCAAGCCTACTACTTGTTCCTAATCCAAAAACTCAACTATGAAACTCCCAAGTTCCAAGCCACTAGACTAGGATCATGACCAATACTTAGGCTCACCTCAAAAACCTTCAACTCACCTCTAACCTGCATCAACTCAGCTCAAAGGGCAGCCCCAGCTACTCCTCAAACTGAGCCCATACCTTAGCCCATTCGAATTGCTCCTCAACTCGTACTTACAATCTAACCTCAAGCCATCCTAAGCACTACCATGTGAACTACATTTCACCCATGGTAGCCCCTAATTAACCATCCAAATCAACACAATCAATCAAACAAGGATTTTTGAGCCAGCGTGCTAGGAACACAAATTTGGAAATTTCGAAACCAACAAACATCAATAACATCACCATTTCAGAATTTAAATCCTTATCAAACCTCAACCATAACCATAATATAAACATTTCTCAAGCATGAAAATGGAACAATCTTGACAGAAAGAAATCAAAACCGGGCAAAAATCCTTTTCTGAAAATTTCGAACACTTGGGCATCAATAAAAATACCATTTCAAGCTCATAAACCATTTCTATTCTCAACCTTAAACATAAAGATCATGCATAAACTTGGCTAAGATTCCAAATTCCATTTTCAAAAATAAACAGGGCAAAAATATTTAGAGAAAACGTGAAGTGCATTAACACTATTTAAACACACTACATATAAATCTACAAGGTGAGAAAAGAACCCATAATCTTGCCTAAGCTACCAAAATTGAAGACAATAGCTGGAGTGAGCTGAAAATCGGCCAAGGAAAAATGCAGGGGTTTCGAACAGCTTGCTAAGGGGAAAGTCTACGTTGGAGCCGGCGGCTGGTGGTGCTGGAGTCGACGGAGGCGGCTAGAACTCCAAGGCGAGGTGAAGCCGGTCGATTAGAGAGAAAGGGGAAGAAGCCGATGGATTTTATTATGGAGAAACAGGGAAATGGCGTGAGTTGTGTGTGTGTGTGTGTGTGAGTTTGAGCATGAAATGAGAGTGTGAGTGTTGGGAGGCTAGGGTTAAATATGTAAGTTAGGGGAAATGTTTGAGAGTGTAGGTATAGGAAAAGTGCTATCCACTAATTAAAAGTGCTACTATCAAAATAGCAACTAAGATCATAAATTAAATTGCACTAAATAAAGCACAAACTTGAAATCCAAGAATTAAACACTTTAAATATTTTGATGTCACGGTAACGAGTAAAATATTTAAATACAAGCAGAACGATTAAAAATAATTTAAACAAGCTAGACTAACGTTTAAAAGCAATTTAAATAAATACACAAGCATAAATAAAAACTTTTAAAATGATTTGGACAATTAAAAAATATTTAAATAAATAATCTAGACATTTAAAATAATTTAAAATAACTAACCGCTAAACTTAGACTATTTAAAATAAATAAGTTGGACAATCGAAAATATTTAAACAAATAAGCTAAATATTTGAAATCATTTAAAAGAATAAACTAAACAATTAAATAAAAATCATTTAAATATGCAAGCTTAAATCTTTAAAATATTTAAAACAATTTAAATTGCACAATAAAATGATTTTGAATAAATAATAAAATATTTTATTAACACAGAATTCAAATAAATAATTTAAATCATTTAAACCTAAAAAAATAATAACTCTAATATTTATTAAATTTAATGCATGTGATTTAGTAGATTGGATTTTAGGCGTCACAATTCTTTTCCCCATTTAAATGGAATTTCGTCCACTTACTAACTAGGTTCGAATAACTTAGACCAGATCAACACTAAATTCCCTAATTTGCACCCACATGAGTTGGCCCAAATCAACTTTCGCTGCGCACTCTGATGCTTATCAACACCTACCAAGCAAGGATCTAACTAACTCCCACTTCAAAATAAGTTTGCAAATTTCTATTTATTTTAAAATGATTGTAGCCTAAGAGATATTTCTAATAATTGTTCCCATGTGACTGTAAGAGTTTTAATTCGCCACCTAAACTCCTAAAATATCTGATACCTGCCTTAGTTCGATATCCTTAAATCCTAGATCGCAAATTCAATCAATAAATATCCGTAAAACCAATAAATAATTTATGTCGACATTCCTCATAACTTAAAGGCTTCCTAACAACGAAACTATGCTTAATGTCTATTCACCAGTAAAACTTAACTCATATAATCTAGAACTTGAGCTTTTGAGAAATCTATTTCCCAAAATACTTAGCAACTAAACACTAAAATTTTCTAAATAGAATAGCTAAGGGAAATATACAATTCTACCTCAACTTCCCTCAAGATACAAGATGGATCTGACCCATACTTCTACAACCAAACTCTTCGGCATACCCAAACTATAGTGACCCTGCATGGAATCACCTACTAACTGACAACTAATAGTATGCATTAAACTTAATAAGCTAAATTGCTTAACAGAGTAAAACGTGCGGAAACACAATCCATAATTTACATATCAACTTAGTAAAACATATCCAGGCTTAATACTGTAGTGATACAACCATATCAAAAAGCTTAAAATAAACTATCTAAAACATTTATACAGCTAAACAAATCATGTTGTATAAAATCCTCTGAAAAGCTCCGGCTCCCAAGTCCTGCCTTGGGCTACCGGCTCCGTCCATCCTGCGATCTGCCCCGTAGAATAGGGTGTCCAAGATAATAACTAGGACGTGAGCGCTAACGCCCAGTACATAAACATGAGCTTTTGAGAAATCCACTTCCCAAAATACTTAGCAACTAAACACTAAAATTTCCTAAATAGAATAGCTAAGGGAAATATACAATTCTACCTCAACTTCCCTCAAGATACAAGATGGATCTGACCCATACTTCTACAACCAAACTCTTCGGCATACCCAAACTGTAGTGACCCTGCATGGAATCACCTACTAACTGACAACTAATAGTATGCATTAAACTTAATAAGCTAAATTGCTTAACAGAGTAAAACGTGCGGAAACATAATCCATAATTTACATATCAACTTAGTAAAACATATCCAGGCTTAATACTGTAGTGATACAACCATATCGAAAAACTTAAAATAAACTATCTAAAACATTTATACAGCTAAACAAATCATGCTGTATAAAATCCTCTGAAAAGCTCCGGCTCCCTAGTCCTGCCTTGGGCTACCGGCTCCGTCCATCCTGCGATCTGCCCCGTAGAATAGGGTGTCCAAGATAATAACTAGGACGTGAGCGCTAACTCCCAGTACATAAACATGGGTACACATATATATATGATGCATGAAATATGATGACTGGTAAAGGGTCATCTAAAAAATCATGCTCAGTACCGGCGCCACATGAATGGCTGCCACCGCACGGATCAACCTCTAGGTGCAACCACACTCGTCTAGTACACCAGAGTAGTCAGACATACATGTCCTCGCCGTCGCGGTACTCTCAGTGACAGACTATCGAGTATAGAGCTGAGCGACTCTATAATCAGGTATAACAAGGTATAGACTCAACGTGTATGTGCACATGATATATGAGTATAGAAAGCGGTAAAACATACATCATGCCACATAATAATGCCAAATAAATGCAACATATAAATATGTATACTCGCTGGAAATCTCAGTCAATGTGTACGTACCTCTAGGCTAGTTCAAGTCTAGTAGAATCCTAGGTTCCAAGCCTATATTCAAAAGTTTACCGTATCACTACACAAGTTCTATAAGCCTTAACTAAGCTAATAAGTACTCCAAAAACTTAAATAGATTCCCGGACCATACTTCGTCCGTAGTAAGCCCTTTGGAGTCGCTAGTCCCGGATGACTATAACCACACCTTGGTTATTCCAGAACCTCTATAATAACCGATAGGGCCCTCAAGTGTATATCTCACACGTTATATAACTGAAGAAGGAAACTCGGAATTCGTAATTCAAAATAAAATAAAATTATCCCTATCTATAGGTAAATTTCCGATCAAGTTCGGACCCTCCAAACTCGAGTTCGGGCCGTCCGATCCAACTCACTGCCTGCATGCAAGACACGTCGAGTTTGGACCATCTGATCGCCACTTCGGGCCGTCCAAAGTGTCCTAAATCCGACACTTGTCAAAATCCATGGCTGAGTAATCCTGCCTGCTTGGCATAAGGGACTTTGGGCCGTTCGATCCCGGTTCGGACCGTCCGAACGTGCCTTAACTCCGAAGTCAACATGCTCTTCTTCGGAGCCCCCGAGTTACTGAGTTCGGATCGTCCGAAGTCCGCTTCGGACCATCCAAACTGGCTCAAATATTGAAAGTCCAATTATTGATTCTGAAGTCCGATTAAGCCCCGAAATTTGTTAATTACTAACCCTTAATTATGTTTAACATATTATTATCTTAAAATGGGTTTTGGGTTACTATTCTTCCCACCTTTAGATATTTTGTCCGCAAAATAAAATCTAAAGACAAATCAAGATAACAATATGAAATATCAAACCATGTTTTATTACAATCAACTGTAATTACATCTTTACATGGTAATCAAAAGTACAAAGCAAACAACTCAGGATATTCTGCTCGCATACGACTCTTGATTTCCCAAGTTGCTTCTTCAACGCCTCGGCGCTGCCAGTGTACTATCACAAGTGGTATAGTCTTGTTCCGAAGAAATTTCTCCTTCCTGTCTAGGATACGGAGTGGTCATTCAACATACGACAGATCTGATTCTAGCTGAAAATCAGTAGGCTGGATAATATGAGATTCATAAGCTATGTACTGTCGAAGTAACGACACATGAAAAACATCATGTATACTGGAAAGATATGGCGGTAACGCCAAACGATATGCAACATCTCCGATTTTATCCAGTATCTGGAAAGGCCCAATGACACGAGGTGACAACTTGCCTTTCACACCGAATCTCATCACCTTCCTGAAAGGTTGTTGTGGGGACCCGGGTTGCTAATCTCATCTTAGAGCAATAAATGATTCATTAACAATTAATCATGTAATAAAAGATTGTTCAAACCAAGAGCTAATTTTTTTTTTTTAAAGAAGGCCCCTCGCTCGATCGGGTAAACCTTACCGATCGAGCGAGCACAAATTATAAACTCTCGGGTCTGCAAACATATGGCCTCGCTCGATCGGTTAAACTCTACCGATCGAGCGGGCAGAAAAATCGACTTCTTTGTTTTGGACAAAATGGGCCTCGCTCGATCGGTTACATTCTACCGATCGAGCGGGCATACCCTGCTCCAAAACTGCAGCTGTTCAACTTCTGAATTTGCTGCTTTCTTGGTGCCCTTCAATATTTAACATGCTGCTAAAACAATAAACATGCATTGATAAATAAATCCTAGCATCTAAATACATCAACTCATGAATATAAACTAGGATTTACAGACACATGTACAAGATTCCTTGTCTTCTAACATGTTTATATACAATACATATCAACTGCTTAAAACTAGAATCTCCACTTCTAATCTTTCAGTCTCATGCTATCCAAGTCACATCTGACTCGCTCATGCCCCCAACCTGATGCAATGCACACATACAAACAAAGCAACAGCCGGATAACTCCGGTGAGAATAAATCTCAGTATGAAAGACATGCATATACATCATTAACGCATATGAAATCTATATGCCATAAAACTCTAAAATCATAAAACATGTAATAACATGTAAATCATAGAATCATCATCGACTCATAAATTCTTGAATCACAACGATTCATCTAAAGCAATAGCATACAAAGCATAACAGAACATTCATATCTAGAATAGCGTATTACAACATGCTAGCATTTATAACTGCATATTCTAAACCATAGAAAACTCTAGGTTAATGCATAAATGCAATGCATGTGCCAAGGAATAGGCTATCAAATCTGATACGAATAAGCTTAGTTCTTGGGATCCCGGAGAATAAAATCTTTAACTAACCACTGACTCTCCCAATCGATGTGGTGTTAAATATCTCAATTCCCCTGACTTTGGTGCAACTATAGTGAGTCATCTAGCTTTGGATATAAATCTATATTCCGTGCTATGAGTCATCTGACTCTAGAAGTAAATCTGCATTCCATGCCACTCAACTACAGTTCTCCAAACGTCATATGCACTCTAGGCCATTCTGCCCTCTGTGCTATTCAAGGTAGGGTTCAAGATGAATGCAACATAATCTGTATGCATTAATCAAATAAATACTGATAAACATCTTGAACACATAAGTCAATATTCATAACAACAAAAGCAAGTAAATCACATAAAATCACTTAAAAAACTAAGTATGTGATTTCAGGATAACTCGAAAACCACCACGTTCTCGAGTTGTTCTACCTGGCAAGAATAATGTCAACTCATACCTTTCATCGCGATTCAAACATCTTGAATCTGTTGCCAATGCTGAGTATCTCAAAGCTAGCCAAATCAGTCATACAATGTTGCTCATTTCAATCAGTGCTACTTGAAGGTATTCTTGATTCAACTTCAAATACTTCAAGTCATTCGAACTCGAACGCGTCGATTCAACTTCGATAATCTTCAATTCAAATCTGAAATAGATTATAACATATCTAAACATCAATTCCAATCAGAATCGATGGTTCTTTAAAGCTTATACAGTTCAAATCTTGCTAATACAATCGGAATTCAAACCGACGTCGCCACTATTCGAGTTCGATAAATCTTTTGATTCAAATCTCATTATATCCACATTCTAAACTCAATCTCATATTCAATTCATCTACAATAAACTTGAAGATGAGATCTAGACCTTTAGAATGCATATCAATTCAAAATCTTGAACTGGCGGTGTAACGGTACGATTTCGGTCTTTCCAAAAGCATAACATCAATCTTACTACTTATCTCAACTCAAAAGCAACACCAATTCATCAACATAATTTCGAAATCATCAGCCCTAAAAATTCAGAATTATGAAAAATCTTTCAAAAACCAAAAACATGTTCAAACGACGATCTTTTTTCGATCCATCTTAGATATGCTATCGTCGTATATGCTAGAACACGTTTATACCATCAAATCTTAATTCTAACAACAACTTAAAATTCAAAAATGGTAGAACTTCATAAAACTTACGTCAAAACGTAGCACTCGGAGCTGTGATCGCAAATATATGTTCAATCGGAAATTCTACCGGCGGATCAAAAGATATCGGAGTTTGAAATCTCAAAATTGGCTTGGAACCCTTTTCTCTTCCTCTCTCGGTTTCTTGCTGGGTTTCTGATCACTTTCATGTCTTTACACGTTTTCAATATCAAGTTGCAAGGAGAATTGCATTTTGGTCCCTGAACTTTGGCATAATTTCAAATTAGTCCCCGGACAAGCAATTTAATTCAATTTCAATCCTAAATAATTTAAGAATATTAGAATTTAATTCTAAACTCTAAATATGCTCAAATTAAATATTCTCGGATCAAAGTTAAATCATTTCGGACCTTATCGCATTTTAGTCCTTGAACTATTCAATATTTGCAAATGGGTCCTTGCTCGAATTTCATCCTCAAATTAAATCCTTGATATTTATAATCTTGGAATTACATCTTAAATTCCATAAATATCAATTGCAAATATCTTTAATCTTTTAATTTAAGAATTCCGGATATTAAGATCTTAAAATCCAAAAAATCCTCAAATTAAATATTTCTGTCCCGAAATTGAAATCTCCAATTTCCATACATTCTTAAATTCATCTTTTCTCTCTTATTCGGAATTTAAATCTTAAATCCCATTATTAAAAACTTAATATTTTCAGGCCTTACAATTCCTCCCCTCTAAGGAATGATTTCGTCCTCGAAATCGCATTCGATCTTACTGCTGATTCTCGTAAGTTGTATAGCTGACTGAAGTAATACTGACTTCAATTATCTGAGCTTTCGATATCTATTCTGATATCTTCTCTTCCATAATATCTTACTCTTCTTGATCACTTCTGTAAAACATATAATCACTGAGTCAACTTATATCTAAGTTGCTCTTTCTCGTGATCGAATTCTACATCAGATAGTCTGCCTTGCTTACAATCTTATAAACTTCTGTTGTATCTGAATTGAATGTACATACATATTCTAGCTGATATTCTTCAGCCAATGCATATGGATAACAATTCATCTATCTGACAATTCGAGTATTAATCCATAAGCTAGATCAAATACTCATAGGAATCAATTCTGAAATCTCTTTCTGAACCTAATGATGCTCGAAAAAGAAATTCTTAACTGATCATTCTGTTCAGGCTTCACATTTCTATCTGTTACCCATTTGCTCATTCTGTCTATGCTGTTCTGTTCTTATTCTGTTTAAAGCCATCTTCACATTCGCTATCATTTCGTGACTCATAGCTGGTCTGATAGCTGATATTTCTGAAATTTTATTTCAATATAAAGACAATTCTGTGTTTTTGATCAATTAATCATCAAAATACTGTCTTTATATCTATCAAATAGCTGTCACAGGAATCATAGTAATCAAGTGGCAAATAATCAATCAATTAGTACCGAATCTAGTACTATCGTTCTGAGAATATCCTCGGAAATCTGGATAATCACATCTGATAATCCACTAATCAGAGGATGGTATAATGAAATCTCATACAACCAAACACTCAGAACATCTGACAATCAATGCCATAATCTAGAAAACAAATCTAAAGTCTCTATCTCGACTATAGATTTCAAGAATTCCTGTAATCTGATCATCTTGCTAAATGCATAACCAATATCTTTTTATGTTTGTATCATATCTAATACAACATATTCATGAATCTGTCGAAATCTACTACACTCTAAATCGCAAAATCATGACGATTCAAGTAGATTCGAACCAAAGGCGTTCACAAAGTTGATCTGATTTCAACTCTTATGTAACTAATCTGTTACATAAACCACATGAGTTCACTGGAATTTTAATATTGGTACTGTTAATTCTGTCTTATCTGCTTTCATTTCTTTCATCAATACTGATTCCAAGTAAATACTACATGTTTAGACAACTGAATAGATATTAAATATGTTGTCATATGCCTCTTTCAGAATTTGATATTCCATATCTAGAATATCTGGCATAATCAAACGATTAATCACCACAAACATTCATCTGTTTTGCTCTGCTGTCTTATCTCTTATCTTAATCTAGTGTTCTCAATCAATCTGCTGCTTTTATCTGTCCAAACTAATTCGAGTTTAGCTTGGATCACAACAATTCTGATTGTTTAAGTATCTGCCAAGCATAAACATTCAACAAGTACAGATCTGTACCCAATAATTCCAGCTATTAGCTAAAACCCAGAAATCTTGCTAGTATTCTGAATCTGAATTTCTATTAGTTACGAGCCAAATACGTCAAGATATATTGAATAAACACATCAAATAATCAATAATTCTCAAATTTCAAATCAAAGGAACTCGCTCAATTCAAAGTCATCCAAAATCAACTATTCTGAATGACAAAATCAGCTAAGTGAAAACAACTCACTTGCATTTCAAAACTCAACGCAAATAAATCAAAACAGACTCTAGCAAAGGAATAAGAGTCAATCAAAATCGATCGAGGTCGAATACAAAAACCTCAGAATCGATAGCCTGAAATTCAAGAATCATGATTTCTATGATGGAATAGCTTCAGCAAAATTGAAGAAAAAGGTCAACTGTAACTGATTTTTCTTATTCTCTATTGATATGAGTTCATTTATTAATTCTTAATTCTCAGCTGACAATAGTCGAATATACTCTTTTCGACTTAACTTATTGTCATAGAATTAATCATCATTTCGGTACTACATAACTCTTTTCTACGCAATCTGCTAGCTGTTTCTGAAGTTCTTCAGTTTAAGTAATGCTCTTCTATACAAGTTGTCATAATACCATTGTACTAGACACCACTCTATATCATGTCGTAGAAAGGTCGAAATATGTCATTGAACTATGTCTGTACATTCTAACCATTGACATAGCTGTAAATTCTAGGTTAATTCTGTACTAGTTCAATATATCGACTAGACTTCTACTGACATTCTTCCACGATCATCGTGATATAAACAGTACCGACATAATAGAAATTTATTTCTGCAACTCATATCAAATATATCTCTACTCATTGCTATTGCTAATCTAACTTAATCACTGCACAGAATCAATCAATTCTTATCTGATAGTCAGTTATTGCATTAATATCTATAATGCATATTCAATCTTATTTCCTCAAGTCTGCATTTCATCTTCTCTGTCTAATCATTCAAATGCATTTCTTCTACCCAAAGGCAAAAATCTCAGCAAATATATTGAATAAAGGCTCACCAGATACGAATTATAGCATAACAAATCACTAATCTATGACTGTATACTATGCAATCAATATATAAGCGGTTAACTAGAATTAACTCACTTACCTGTAATATTCTTATCTGATACAACTTGAGCCTTTCAATCTTTGTTGCTGTTGCCACTATCTCTTGCTTCATAGCTATACTGCTATGGAAGTTGTAGTGGAGGTGATGATCATAGTGTTTCCACAATTACAGAGGCGTGAATAAAAATTCAACTCTGCCACGTACTACCGGTTCATGATTTCGTTCTTCTCTTACTGGATTGAAATCAACTTATGCGTCTCTACTGTTCTATCATCTTTAGCATATACGGAAAAAAACAATTCTGTTTACTTACCTGCCAAACAATTTCAGTACTTCTTCTGGCAACTTCACCAACTTCTTGCTAAGTCCTGGAGTTGATCTAAAATCAAGCTGGTTCTATGTTCATCTGAATATGCTTCTCTTGAACAACTGATCCAGCTCTTCAAATCAATTCCTTTCTAGACATAGCATATTCTGTATCTTTCTGAGTTGATGATTCATAGCTTTGGAGTTGTTCAACTAACATACTTCTCAGTACAATCGGTTCAAAACCTTACCTCAACACAGTTCTGTTCTATCTGAGGTTCTGTTCTGTCTGAGATTCTCATGGTATCTGCATAAGCTGTCTTATTCAATAATAGAAGCAATATATATAGTAGAGATTATAACATACAATTTAAGTATAACATACATATAATCTCATGCTTCTGAATCGAACACATGCTTGCAAATTCTCATGCTTTTCACATAATACATGCTTGCAACGAATTCATTTATTCTAATGAATTCAAGAAATCATGCATACATATCAGCATATAAGCATGTAATTCGCATATCGATAAAGCAAGCAGTGTTCAATCAAATAATAAACGTCGCATACAATTCTGTAAAGCAAGTAAAGCATAATCATGCAATACTATAAATGCATGCGACTCAATCTACCTTGCTCAACTTCTATCTTAGTCCAAGACTTTACGCTCTGATACCACCTGTTGTGGGGACCCGGGTTGCTAATCTCATCTTAGGGCAATAAATGATTCATTAACAATTAATCATGTAATAAAAGATTGTTCAAACAAAGAGCTAAAAAATTTTATTTTTTTTAAAGAAGGCCCCTCGCTCGATCGGGTAAACCTTACCGATCGAGCGAGCACAAAGTATAAAACCTCGGGTCTGCAAACATATGGCCTCGCTCGATCGGTTAAACTCTACCGATCGAGCGGGCAGAAAAATTGATTTCTTTGTTTTGGACAAAATGGGCCTCGCTCGATCGGTTACATTCTACCGATCGAGCGGGCATACCCTACTCCAAAACTGCAGCTGTTCAACTTCTGAATTTGCTGCTTTCTTGGTGCCCTTCAATCTTTAACATGCTGCTAAAACAATAAACATGCATTGATAAATAAATCCTAGCATCTAAATACATCAACTCATGAATATAAACTAGGATTTACAGACACATGTACAAGATTCCTTGTCTTCTAACATGTTTATATACAATACATATCAGCTGCTTAAAACCCGAATCTCCACTTCTAATCTTTCAGTCTCGTGCTATCCAAGTCACATCTGACTCGCTCATGCTCCCAACCTGATGCAATGCACACATACAAACAAAGCAACAGCCGGATAACTCCGGTGAGAATAAATCTCAGTATGAAAGACATGCATATACATCATTAACGCATATGGAATCTATATGCCATAAAACTCTAAAATCATAAAACATGTAATAACATGTAAATCATAGAATCATCATTGACTCATAAATTCTTGAATCACAACGAATCATCTAAAGCAATAGCATACAAAGCATAACAGAACATTCATATCTAGAATAGCGTATTACAACATGCTAGCATTTATAACTGCATATTCTAAACCATAGAAAACTCTAGGTTAATGCATAAATGCAATGCATGTGCCAAGGAATAGGCTATCAAATCTGATACCAATAAGCTTAGTTCTTGGGATCCCGGAGAATAAAATCTTTAACTAACCACCAACTCTCCCAATCGAGGTGGTGTTAAATATCTCAATTCCCCTGACTTTGGTGCAACTATAGTGAGTCATCTAGCTCTGGATATAAATCTATGTTCCGTGCCATGAGTCATCTGACTCTGGAAGTAAATCTACATTCCATGCCACTCAACTACAGTTCTCCAAACGTCATATGCACTCTAGGCCATTCTGCCCTCTGTGCTATTCAAGGTAGGGTTCAAGATGAATGCAACATAATCTGTATGCATTAATCAAATAAATAGTGATAAACATCTTGAACACATAAGTCAATATTCATAACAACAAAAGCAAGTAAATCACATAAAATCACTTAAACAACTAAGTATGTGATTTCAGGATAACTCGAAAACCACCACGTTCTCGAGTTGTTCTACCTGGCAAGAATAATGTCAACTCATACCTTTCATCGCGATTCATACATCTTGAATCTGTTGCCAATGCTGAGTATCTCAAAGCTAGCCAAATCAGTCATACAATGCTGCTCATTTCAATCAGTGCTACTTGAAGGTATTCTTGATTCAACTTCAAACACTTCAAGTCATTCGAACTCGAACGCATCGATTCAACTTCGATAATCTTCAATTCAAATCTGAAATAGATTATAACATATCTAAACATCAATTCCAATCTGAATCGATGGTTCTTTAAAGCTTATACAGTTCAAATCTTGCTAATACAATCGGAATTCAAACCGACGTCGCCACTATTCGAGTTCGATAAATCTTTTGATTCAAATCTCATTATATCTACATTCTAAACTCAATCTCATATTCAATTCATTTACAATAAACTTGAAGATGAGCTCTAGACCTTTAGAATGCATATCAATTCAAAATCTTGAACCGGCGGCGTAACGGTACGATTTCGGTCTTTCCAAAAGCATAACATCAATCTTACTACTTATCTCAACTCAAAAGCAACACAAATTCATCAACATAATTTCTAAATCATCAGCCCTAAAAATTCAGAATTATGAAAAATCTTTCAAAAATCGAAAACATGTTCAAACGACGATCTTTTCTCGATCCATCTTATATATGCTACCGTCGTATATGCTAAAACACGTTTATACCATCAAATCTTAATTCTAACAACAACTTAAAATTCAAACATGGTAGAACTTCATAAAACTTATGTCAAAACGTAGCACTCGGAGCTGTGATTGCAAATATATGTTCAATCGGAAATTCTACCGGGCGGATCAAAAGATATAAGAGTTTGAAATCTCAAAATTGGCTTGGAACCCTTTTCTCTTCCTTTCTCGGTTTCTTGCTGGGTTTCTGATCACTTTCATGTCTTTACACGTTTTCAATATCAAGTTGAAAGGAGAATTGCATTTTGGTCCCTGAACTTTGGCATAATTGCAAATTAGTCCCCGGACAAGCGATTTAATTCAATTTCAATCCTAAATAATTTAAGAATATTAGAATTTAATTCTAAACTCTAAATATGCTCAAATTAAATATTCTCGGATTAAAATTAAATCATTTCGGACCTTATCGCATTTTAGTCCTTGAACTATTCAATATTTGCAAATGGGTCCTTGCTCGAATTTCATCCTCATATTAAATCCTTGATATTTATAATCTTGGAATTACATCTTAAATTCCATAAATATCAATTGCAAATATCTTTAATCTTTTAATTTAAGAATTCTGGATATTAAGATCTTAAAATCCAAAAAATCCTCAAATTAAATATTTCTGACCCGAAATTGAAATATCCAATTTCCATACATTCTTAAATTCATCTTTTCTCTCTTATTCGGAATTTAAATCTTAAATCCCGTCATTAAAAACTTAATATTTTCAGGCCTTACAATTCCTCCCCTCTAAGGAATGATTTCGTCCTCGAAATCGCATTCGATCTTACTGCTGATTCTCGTAAGTTGTATAGCAAACTGAAGTAATACTGACTTCAATTCTCTGAGCTTTCGATATCTATTCTGATATCTTATCTTCCATAATATCTTACTCTTCCTGATCACTTCTGTAAAACATATAATCACTGAGTCAACTTATATCTAAGTTGCTCTTTCTCGTGATCGAATTCTACATCAGATAGTCTGCCTTGCTTACAATCTTATAAACTTCTGTTGTATCTGAATTGAATGTACATACATATTCTAGCTGATATTCTTCAGCCAATGCATATGGATAATAATTAATCTATCTGACAATTCGAGTATTAATCCATAAGCTAGATCAAATACTCATAGGAATCAATTCTGAAATCTCTTTCTGAACCTAATGATGCTCGAAAAAGAAATTCTTAACTGATCATTCTGTTCAGGCTTCACATTTCTATCAGTTACCCATTTGCTCATTCTGTCTATGTTGTTCTGTTCTTATTCTGTTTAAAGTCATCTTCACATTCGCTATCATTTCGTGACTCATAGCTGGTCTGATAGCTGATATTTCTGAAATTTTATTTCAATATAAAGACAATTCTGTGTTTTTGATCAATCAATCATCAAAATACTGTCTTTATATCTATCAAATAGCTGTCACAGGAATCATAGTAATCAAGTGGCAAATAATCAATCAATTAGTACCGAATCTAGTACTATCGTTCTGAGAATATCCTCATAAATCTGGATAATCACATCTGATAATCCACTAATCAGAGGATGGTATAATGAAATCTCATACAACCAAACACTCAGAACATCTGACAATCAATACCATAATCTAGAAAACAAATCTAAAGTCTCTATCTCGACTATAGATTTCAAGAATTCCTGTAATCTGATCATCTTGCTAAATGCATAACCAGTATCTTTTTATGTTTGTATCATATCTAATACAACATATTCATGAATCTGTCGAAATCTACTACACTCTAAATCGCAAAATCATGACGATTCAAGTAGATTCGAACTAAATTCGTTCACAAAGTTGATCTGATTTCAACTCTTATGTAACTAATCTGTTACATAAACCACATGAGTTCACTGGAATTTTAATATTGGTACTGTTAATTCTGTCGTATCTGCTTTCATTTCTTTCATCAATATTGATTCCAAGTAAATACTACATGTTTAGACAACTGAATAGATATTAAATATGTTGTCATATGCCTCTTTCAGAATCTGATATTCCATATCTAGAATATCTGGCATAATCAAACGATTAATCACCACAAACATTCATCTGTTCTGCTCTGCTGTCTTATCTCTTATCTTAATCTAGCGTTCTCAATCAATCTGTTGCTTTTATCTGTCCAAACTAATTCGAGTTTAGCTTGGATCACAACAATTCTGATTGTTTAAGTATCTGCCAAGCATAAACATTCAACAAGTACAGATCTGTACCCAATAATTCCAGCAATTAGCTAAAACCCAAAAATCTTGCTAGTATTCTGAATCTGAATTTCTATCAGTTACGAGCCAAATACGTCAAGATATACTGAATAAACACATCAAATAATCAATAATTCTCAAATTTCAAATCAAAGGAACTCGCTCAATTCAAAGTCATCCAAAATCAACTATTCTGAATGACAAAATCTGCTAAGTGAAAACAACTCACTTGCATTTCAAAACTCAACGCAAATAAATCAAAACAGACTCTAGCAAAGGAATAAGAGTCAATCAAAATCGATCGAGGTCAAATACAAAAACCTCAGAATCGATAGCAAGAAATTCAAGAATCATGATTTTTATGATGGAATAGCTTCAGCAAAATTGAAGAAAAAGGTCAACTGTAACTGATTTTTCTTATTCTCTATTGATATGAGTTCATTTATTAATTCTTAATTCTCAGCTGACAATAGTCGAATATACTCTTTTCGACTTAACTTATTGTCATAGAATTAATCATCATTTCGGCACTACATAACTCTTTTCTACGCAATCTGCTAGCTGTTTCTGAAGTTCTTCAGTTTAAGTAATGCTCTTCTATACAAGTTGTCATAATACCATTTTACTAGACACCACTCTATATCATGTCGTAGAAAGGTCGAAATATGTCATTGAACTATGTCTGTACATTCTAACCACTGACATAGCTGTCAATTCTAGGTTAATTCTGTACTAGTTCAATATATCGACTAGACTTCTACTAACATTCTTCCACGATCATCGTGATATAAACAGTACCGACATAATAGAAATTTATTTCTACAACTCATATCAAATAGATCTCTACTCATTGCTATTGCTGATCTAACTTAATCACTGCACAGAATCAATCAATTCTTATCTGATACTCAGTTATTGCATTAATATCTATAATGCATATTCAATCTTATTTCCTCAAGTCTGCATTTCATCTTCTCTGTCTAATCATTCAAATGCATTTCTTCTACCCAAAGGCAAAAATCTCAGCAAATATATTGAATAAAGGCTCATCAGATACGGATTATAGCATAACAAATCACTAATCTATGACTGTATACTATGCAATCAATATATAAGCGGTTAACTAGAATTAACTCACTTACCTGTAATATTCTTATCTGATACAACTTGAGCCTTTCAATCTTTGTTGTTGTTGCCACTATCTCTTGCTTCATAGCTATACTGCTATGGAAGTTGTAGTGGAGGTGATGATCATAGTGTTTCCACAATTACAGAGGCGTGAATAAAAATTCAACTCTGCCTCGTACTACCGGTTCATGATTTCGTTCTTCTCTTACTGGCTTGAAATCAACTTATGCGTCTCTACTGTTCTATCATCTTTAGCATATACGGAAAGAAACAATTCTGTTTACTTACCTGCCAAACAATTTCAGTACTTCTTCTGGCAACTTCACCAACTTCTTGCTAAGTCCTGGAGTTGATCTAAAATCAAGCTGGTTCTATGTTCATCTGAATATGCTTCTCTTGAACAACTGATCCAGCTCTTCAAATCAATTCCTTTCTAGACATAGCATATTCTGTATCTTTCTGAGTTGATGATTCATAGCTTTGGAGTTGTTCAACTAACATACTTCTCAGTACAATCGGAGGTCACGCACCCTCACCATAAAAGTACCAGCTATCACTCACATCCGGATGAAACTATGCCAAACGCTGATAACAATCCACAGTAGCGTGATACAAATTCAGTATATCTATTCCCAAAATACAATCAAAATCTGCTATCGCTAACATCATCCGATTAGCCGATAACACATGACCCTCAAACTCTAGAAGACAATCAATCACTAGACGCTTAGTTACTACCTCATGCTCCAACAGAGTAGATACAACCAAATCTATATCTAATGATATAAATGGTAATCTATGTCTCTTAACAAAACGGCTAGAAATAAAGAAATGCGATGCTCCACTATCAATTAAAACAAGTGCAGGAATACCACATAATAAAAAGGTACCTGCCAACATGCGATCGCTTCCCTCAGTAGCTTGCGCTTGAGACAGAGCAAATACCTGCCCTTGAGTCTGTGGGCGGTAACCAGAAAAACTCTGTGGTGCTGGATGATGACGTGGAAAATTTGAAGCTTGAGATCCAACCTGTGATCCCGATCCACTAGAAGAACCCATACAATGACGACAATCTCTCCACAGATGTCCCTGCTCACCACAAATATAACAAGCACCAGTAGCCTTCTGACATGAAGCTGCAGGATGCTTCCCACCACAGTGACTGCAAAACTCATCCTTCTTCTTATTCTTCCCAAAACGGAATGTACCTCGTGAACCACGAGAACCAGACAAAGTAGTAGTAGAAGAAGACATAGGTCCAGATTGCACAACAGATTGAGCCCTAGGCACAAGAGATCCACTAGGCCGTCCTGGCATCATCAACATTGCCCGCCTATTGCTGTTCTCCACTTGTAGGCAACGGTTCACCAAAGTCTCATAAGATGTTGCATCATCACAGACGACAACTTGTGAGTAGATATCTTGATTCAATCCTTGCAGAAAGATATCATAATTTGATGCATCATTGTCACTGATATGAGGAATGAAAGGTAGCAGATCAAGAAATCGTTGCTGATATTGATCAATAGTCATTGATCCTTGCCTCAGAGTCAGCAACTCCACTGATCGTGCCTAACGAACTGCTGGAGGAAAATATAGTTTCTGAAATTGCAGACAGAAATCCCCACAAGTCACTTGTCCTCTCTCCGCACGTGCCTGAGTAGCCTTGGCTTCCCACCATAAGCATTCTCGATCCTCTAGAACAAATTCTAGAACTTCCAGTTTTTGCTCTTCAGTGCAATCGAAAGCTCGAAAAGCACTCTCGAGTTTAGACATCCAACCTCTTGCTTGTTCAGGATTTTTGCCACCCAATAAGGGCTTCGGTCCTACTTGCATAAACTTATTGATAGAGTAGCGACGTCTACCCTCATGAGGACGATGTCTATCATCATGATGGTGACGATGATGACCACCTCCCTGGCCAACACTACCGTGACTCTCGTCAGCCATATCCCGAAAAGAATTGCACATTCAAATCCCAAATGCGCAATAATTACTTAAGACTAGACTAAATCCCAAGTACTAATCCCAAAATCTAATCATGCTCTGATACCAAAAATGTAGTGACCCTGCATGGAATCACCTACTAACTGGCAACTAATAGCATGCATTAAACTTAATAAGCAAAATTGCTTAATAGAGTAAAACGTGCGAAAACATAATCCATAATTTACATATCAGCTTAGTAAAACATATCCAGGCTTAATACTGTAGTGATACAACCATATCAAAAATCTTAAAATAAACTGTCTAAAACATTTATACAGCTAAACAAATCCTGTTGTATAAAATCCCCTGAAAAGCTCCGGCTCCCTAGTCCTGCCTTGAGCTACCGGCTCCGTCCATCCTGCGACCTGCCCCATGGAATAGGGTTTCCCTGATAATAACTAGGATGTAAGCGCTACTCCCAGTACATAAACATGAGTACACATATATATATGATGCATGCAACATGATGACTGGTAAAGGGTCATCTAAAAAGTCATGCTCAGTACCGGTGCCACATGAGTGCTGCCACCGCACAGATCAACCTCTGGGTGCAACCACACTCATCTAGTACACCAGAGTAGTCATACATACATGTCCCCGCCGTCGCGGTACTCTCAGTGACAGACTATCGAGTATAGAGTTGAGCGGCTCTATAATCAGGTATAACAGGGTATAGACTCAACGTGTATGTGCACATGATATATGAGTATAGAAAGCGGTAAAACATACATCATGTCACATAATAATGCCAAATAAATGCTACATATAAAAATGTATACTCGCTGAAAATCTCAGTCAATGTGTACGTACCTCTAGGCTAGTTCAAGTCTAGTAGAATCCTAGGTTCCAAGCCTATATTCAAAAGTTTACCATATCACTACACAAGTTCTATAAGCCTTAACTAAGCTAATAAGTACTCCCAAAACTTAAATAGATTCCCAGATCACACCTTCGTCCGTAGTAAGCCCTTTGGAGTCGCTATTCTTGGATGACTATAAGCACACCTTGGTTATTCCAGAACCTCTATAATAACCGATAGGGCCCTCAAGTGTATATCTCACACGTTATATAACTGAAGAAGGAAACTCGAAATTCGTAATTCAAAATGAAATCAAATGAGCCCTATTTATTGGAAAATTTTTGGTCAAGTTCGGACCCTCCGAACTCGAGTTCGGGCCATCCGATCCAACTCACTGCCTGCATTCAAGACACATCGAGTTCGGACCGTCCGATCGCCACTTTGGGCCATCCGAAGTGTCCTAAATCCAACACTTGTCAAAATCCATGGCTGAGTAATCCTGCCTGCTTGGCATAAGGGACTTCTGGCCGTCCGATCCCGGGTCGGACCGTCCGAACGTGCCTTAAATCCAAAGTCAACATGCTCTTCTTCGGAGCCCCCGAGTTACTGAGTTCGGATCGTCCGTAGTCCGCTTCGGACCGTCCGAACTGGCTCAAATATTGAAAGTCCAATTCTTGATTCTAAAGTCCGATTAAGCACCGAAATTGGTTAATTACTAACCCTTAATCATGTTTAACATATTATTATCTTAAAATGGGTTTTGGGTTACTACAAAAACGATAAAACAAATTACCAATCTCCTCAACAAATTGCATAAGGACCGACAAAACGAGTTAATTTCCTTATATTCCCAAATCGGTAATATTACGGAATAATGATACCTTCGAGAATAACTTAATATCCATTTTGAAATTCTAAAGGTCCATGCCACATATTAGTAGTGTTATTGACCGCGTTAATCGGTGTGAATAAATTCAACTGGCAAGCGTACCAGGTCAAGTAATAATATAGTGGACAAAGGTCCAAGTGTCGAACCCACAGGGACTGTAAATATATGATTACCAAAATATATTTATTTCTACTTAATCTAGACTAATGAATAAAGATGATTCAGATTTTTAACTAATAAATAAAATTTCAATTAAAATTAAATTAATTAAAACGCAGCAGAAAACTTTGGATTACTTCAAATTTGGGAAAAGTTCGATCAAGGACTCACGTAGGTACCAGACAACTCATGTAACAAGAAGTCGATCTAAGACATCAGACTTAATCTTAATTCACGGAAATTTTCCTAATTCGTTCGAAGGACTATTTCTAGAACAATCAAACCTATTCAAATATTGATGAACTAATCTTTCGTAATTCTAATCAAATTTGAATGCATAAATAACTGTGAAAATTCAGTTTACACCCAAACCGCATAATGAAATCGAATTCTATTTCTAGTCAACTTTACACTATGTTGAAAATCAAAGTGATCGAATTCGAAACCTCCTCTGTCGACTTGGAATCGATTAACAGGCAAATAAATAACTGGCCAAGAAATTTGTAAGACAAAGATAAATTTGATAATCAATAAACTCAATCAAGTCTGAAAATCTCAAATAAACAAATCAAGTTTTTACATAAACCGTCTGGCCCAATCACGTGGCCTTGATCGAAAGGGAAAACTACTCAATAAATAAAATCATTATCAAACAAGGTTTATAATCATGAAAAGTAAAAATAAAATCAAAGAAAAGAATAAGAAAATCTCCCAAGAAGTAGCAGTAGCCGCCTCTACGTTATGTTCTCTCTGCTGCGATCCGGAACCCTTTCTCACGTCTGATATGTCCCCTTTTATATGTGGTTGAAAGCCCATCCAATAAAGCCCCAAAAAAATCGCAACTTTTAATGTTAGAAAATTAATATTTTTTCAGTCTGCGTCGCGCCATGGCGCAGAAAATTCACGCCATAGCCTGAAAAAGTTCTGTTTTCACTTCTTCAAAATCCTCGGTTCACGCCAAGCCGCAGGAAAAATCACGCCATAGCCTGAAAAGTTCTGCCTCCAATTTTCAGCGCGCAGTTATCTTGAAAAATTCATATCTTAAGTTCTAGCCGTCGGATTGACCTGAAATTTGGACAGCAGCTTCAAAACATCCTGAACTTTATTCTGAACAGTGGAGATCGGATTTGGATCTCTCTAAAATTAAATATGATTTTTCTACCAAAGCTGCTCCATAATTCACTCTTCACAAATCCATTTTCCTACAAAATTAACCCGAGGAGTGAAATACACACACATGAACTAAAACACATAAAAGCATATGAATGCACATAAAATAGACATAAAAATAACATGAAATAATGCACACAAAATGTAGTTATCAACACCCCCATACTTAACTCTTGCTCGCCCTCGAGCAAGACATGCAAAAATAAAATGCAAACAAAAACATAAGTGAGGACGATTCATAAATGTGCACAGCCTCCGAGAAGTTCAATCACAAAACCAAAAACACAGACATGCTCTCAAATTTTCATAATAAACTTTCGGTTTAACGTGAACGTGTGTGTGTGGAATGTCATTCTAGTTTTATGCAACTTAGATCGAATTTGTCTCAAATCTGCTTAGCAACCTATGAAAATTTAGTGCAAGTTTCACTCTTCAAGTGCTCATTTCTTCCAATGACCTCTAGACATACCCACCTCCCTTGAGATAATGAATTACACACCTCCGGATTTTGCACCCGGTATTGCTTTAGCCCCAATAATTACCCGCATACTTAGCTAAAACTTTGATAGGATACAAAAAATCTTTCTCTTTTTTTCTAATTCCCTCGTCTATAGCCCGGATGGAGCATCAATCCCATTTAACCCGCATACTTAGCCTTAAATTTAATTTTTTATAGGATTTTAATCCTTTTAAGGCCCGGATGGAATTGTATACAAAAATTTTTTTCCTAGGTGCGCCCAAGATCATAAGTGTAAACTAGAGCCTCATCAAAATTCATAGAACACAATCAAGATCCACAAACCACCTATTGCCGTGCAATGGTCAAACAGACAGAAACTTCATCAAATCTTTCGTTACACTCCACTGGTCTAACACAAGTGCTTATAAATATTCACGATTCAACCTACAGTTTCTCATGTCAAGTCAAGAGCAAAATTTTTCAAAAATAAATTTTTTTCAACATAAACTTCATCATCATTGGCTATTATGACTCATCCCACTCATAATAATGCAAACAACAACAAACACAAACTGTATGAAAACAAATACGTAACACGACAGATGCAACACAAACACATAAACAATGCAATACTAGTCTACCCCCCATACTTATCCCAAAGCATTGCCCTCAATTCTTCAGAACAATGAACAGAATGCAAACAAACACACAATGCAATGAAAAACAAAGACACAAAGAAAACAAAAATAACAGTCCCCTGGTTTTCGATTCATTCTCTTCCTTCTTGACAGACTCCTTTGGGATGGTATCAGCATTCTATATATATCAGCAGGCATGACAAACTGGCATGGGAAAGAAAACAAAAATCAAAGAAAAACAAAAACATAAACAAAATAAAAAGCAAAAAGCAAAAACAAAAACACTGGGTTGCCTCCCAGTCAGTGCTAAATTTATAGTCTATAGCCCGACTATACTCCTCTCTTGAGTGGCGAAATTCAAGGTGGTTTATACACTGTCTTTGAAAAACTCAGATTAGTCATGCACTTGCATGCCACACCATTAAAGAAATTGTGCAAGGGACTAATTCCTGCAGGAAATTGCACCTGCAGACATGCACCACCATCATGCATCTCATCAACTAAATAAACAGCAGAGCAAGATTTTAAAATTGGGCTCTCAATAGCCGAATTTAACATTTTAAATATAACTTGCTCATCGTTCAGTCTCAAAACTAACTCTCCTCTCTCAACATCAATTAACGCCCTACTAGCAGCCAGAAAAGGACGTCCTAAAATTAGGGGAACCTCTAAATCCTCTACCATGTCAAGGATAACAAAGTTTACATGATAAATTAAATTATCAATCTTGACTAGGACATTCTCTACAATCCCTCTCGAATATTTAATAGAACCATCAGCAAATTTGAGAGATATAGCAGCAGGTTCAATATTTTCTATTCCTAGTTTTCGAGCAATAGAATATGATATTAAATTTATAATCGATCCTATATCACACAACACATTATCAAAAGACAGACTTCCAATATGACAGGGTATAGAAAAACTCCCTGGATCTTGAAATTTTGTTGGAAGCTTCTTTTGCAGCACTGCCGAGCACTCCTCATTCACTGTAACCTGCGTAAGATCAGTCAATTTTTTCTTATTTTTCAGCAAGTCTTTCAAAAACTTTGAATATCTCGGCATCTGAGCTAATGCATCTGCAAAAGGAATGTTAATATGCAGTTTCTTGAAAATTTCAAGAAACTTTTTAAATTGAAAATCAAACAGCAGTTGCTTAGCTCTATGGGGGAAAGGTAAAGTAGATAAATCAACATTTTCATTAACTTCAAATTTTGAAGTCTTACCTTTCTTACCTGTCGTGGAGGATTTTTTTGCACGCACCTCCTCTTTTTCTTCATCAATTTTCGACCCTTCCATAGCCTTCTCTTCTTCCGGTTGCTTCTCAGACTGTTCAGATTGTGATCTCGTCACTACCATAATTGCATTCACGCCTTTGGGATTTGGTTCAGTGTTGCTCGGCAGAACTCCAACGGGACGTGTGGACAATTGGGTTGCAATCTGGCCCATCTGAATTTCCAGCTTCTGCAGCATGCTCTCCTGATTCTGCAAGCGAGCCTCAGTACCCGCCACGTACTTCATCATGATCTCCTCAAAACTCGGCTTTTTCTCCATTGCTTGGGCTTCCAGTTTTGACTGTAGCTGTTGTTGGAGTTGTATGGCTGCCTTCCTTGATTGCCCATAAAATTAACAACCTCTACTTCAAATAACTTCTGGTCTTGTTGCATATTCCCTTGTGATTGATTGACCGGCACTGTTTTCATGAGTGCCACTTGGTGTGTCAGCGCGTCAATCTTAGCATTCAGGGCCATAAAAGCATAGACCTCTAAAACTCCAACCTTCTTCTCTCTCTTTACATCCGGCCACCCAATGTTACTCTCTGCCATGTTGCCAATGATCTCCCAGGCTTCAGCTGGCGTCTTCCTGAATAAGCATCCATTAGCAGCAGAATCTAGCATAGAACGCACTGAAGGATCTGCTCCATTATAGAACGTCTGGGTTTGATGGCTTTGTGTGAGATTATGCTGAGGACACATCCTCAACATCTTTTTAAATCTGGTCCACGCCGCATGTAGAGATTCTCCCTCCTTCTGCTTGAAAGATATAATATCTGAGAACAACTTTTCCATCTTAGTAGGAGGGAAATACTTGTTCAGAAAAGTCTGAACAAGTTGGTTCCATGTAGTGATGGAACTCGCAGTTAAATCATCTAACCACTCAACAGCTTCGCCTTGAAGAGAGAATGGGAATAACCGCAGTCGCACTGCATCAGATGTTACCCCATTAACTTTGAACGTGTCGCAGATCAACAGAAAACGCTCCAGATGAGCGTAGGGGTCTTCAACAGATGTGCCCCCAAATCTAGCTTGCAATTGTATTAGCTGAATAGTAGAGGGTTTCAGCTCAAAATTGTTCGCCTCAACAGCGGGGCGAACGATGCTAGATCCATAGCCTTCAGTTGGCGGCCTAATAATATCCCAAACAGTACGATTGTCCACCATTTATCCTAGCACCTGAAAGTTACAAAGAAAAGAGAGGAATTCATAATTTAATAAAAAAAATTAAAATAAAGTCTAATCTCAAGAGAAACAAAAATTCTAATATCAAAACAGTCCCCGGAAACGGTGCAAAAAACTTGACCGCGTTAATCGGTGTGAATAAATTCAACTGGCAAGCGTACCAGGTCAAGTAATAATATAGTGGACAAAGGTCCAAGTGTCGAACCCACAGGGACTGTAAATATATGATTACCAAAATATATTTATTTCTACTTAATCTAGACTAATGAATAAAGATGATTCAGATTTTTAACTAATAAATAAAATTTCAATTAAAATTAAATTAATTAAAACGCAACAGAAAACTTTGGATTACTTCAAATTTGGGAAAAGTTCGATCAAGGACTCACGTAGGTACCAGACAACTCATGTAACAAAAAGTCGATCTAAGACATCAGACTTAATCTTAATTCACGGGAATTTTCCTAGTTCGTTCGAAGGACTATTTCTAGAACAATCAAACCTATTCAAATATTGATGAACTAATCTTTCGTAATTTTAATCAAATTTGAATGCATGAATAACTGTGAAAATTCAGTTTACACCCAAACCACATAATGAAACCGAATTCTATTTCTAGTCAGTTTTACACTATGTTGAAAATCAAAGTGATCGAATTCAAAACCTCCTCTGTCGACTTGGAATCGATTAACAGGCAAACAAATAACTGGCCAAGAAATTTGTAAGATAAAGATAAATTTGATAATCAATAAACTCAATCAAGTCTGAAAATCTCAAATAAACAAATCAAGTTTTTACATAAACTGTCTGGCCCAATCACGTGGCCTTGATCGAAAGGGAAAACTACTCAATAAATAAAATCATTATCAAACAAGGTTTATAATCATGAAAAGTAAAAATAAAATCAATGAAAAGAATAAGAAAATCTCCCAAGAAGTAGCAGTAGCCGTGTGAGACCTCGGTTCTAAACAACTAATCTCGGTATTAAACAACAATTAGGCAATCAAGAACCAAGATTAAAAGCAATAAATTTTTTTTAAAAAAAATGAACAGTGCTCCGCTCGATCTGCAAGATCTTGCAGATCGAGCGAGCCAAAAATCTCAAGCCTCTGTCCGAGGCAAAAGAGCCCTCGCTCGATCCGCAAGATCTTGCTGATCGAGCGAGCCACAAAAATCCTAAAACAGAGGACTGAACGTATTCTCTCGCTCGATCCGCAAGATCTTGCAGATCGAGCGAGGATAGAAACAGGGCAAAAAGAATAGCATAAGCTAGCTGAAACTCAATCTCACACATTCAATATACAATCATGCATCAAAACATACTATCTCTCATTAATACATGAAGTTCTAGAGTCGATCAACTACGCATATGGAAATAACATGAAATCGAGGAGCTCGCATAATCGATACAACATAAACAACGAAGTTCGAGATCTAAACATGTTCAAACATAAACTAGGTAGACATGCCGACACGACTTCTAAACCGAGTCTCACTTCTACATCTTTCCCTCGAAGCTAACCATGCCTCTTCTGACTTGGTCCTGCCCCACCTGTTGCCAAGTACACATACAAAACAAAGCAACAGCCGGATAACCGGTGAGAATGATAATCCCAACAAAAGCAACATATCAAATAATAAATAAACAACATGCTATCAAGACAACATATTCAAGTCAAGGTTAATGATATGCATGTCTTTAAAAACCAGGATATCGATTCTAATAAACAAGGGATTGCTGCAGTTCTTTTGGGATCCCGAGGATGAGATCACGTAACGACTCACCAACTCTCCCAATCGAGGTGGTGCCATGTATCCCACTCCTCTAGACTTTGAGCAACTATAATGAGTATGCTAGCACCAGGCGAAACGACTACGACTACGACCCAGGCCACTCAATCATAGTTCCCAAACGTCTAAACAAAAAGGGCGGTTCTGCCCGCTGAAAGCAAGATTGGCTCAAGATGAATGCATAACAGAAACATAACATAAGCCACATAACAAAAGTCCAAGAAATCAACAAGACACGAGTTCTTCATGCTAGAACAAGTGTACAAACAAGCATATGATTTAAAAAGGGGAAACTCAAGAACTAAGTTGTCTCGAGTATGCTATCCCACTACGATGACTACTTTTACCTTTCAATGCAGTAGTTCCAACTTTTGGAAAGCTACAACAAAAGATTGTATCAAAGTCTAACCAATCTAAACAACAACAAGGCTCAAGGTAATTCTCTATACCGTTCTTCGCCCAAAACTCTGAAACGAACAATTGCTGTTAATCTTGGGCTTGACAAGCTCCAAACGAATCTGTTCAGATACCAACAATTGATCAATAACCACGATCAACTTACAAGCCAAGATCACAACTCAATAACGGTTTGAAATCCCCAAAACTCAAACCGATGGCATAACGGCTATAAACTGAACAAACCGACAACGCAGACAGCAGTTCAATAGCGATATCAACTCAATTCAATGCTAATACAACAACAACAAGACAAACTCAACAAATCTCAAAATCATGATTTTCGAAAATAGCTTCCAAAAATCATAACAATTCCGAACGTCGCTCTAATTCAAAACCGACAGATAATAAACGATCAGAACTCCGCCAAGAACAACATACTAGAATATAAATCGATTCTAACAACCTCCGAAAAACAAAACATATCCGATTGGAGAAATACTTACGGTATAACGGAGCTCTCACTGCAGTGATCACTAATCTGCCTTCAGAAATAAATTCCAACGGCCGGATAGAGCTCGGAAGGAAATCTGAAAGCTCAAAACTCAAAACTCCAAAAGGGGCGCTTCAATGGAGGCTCACGGTTGGAGAGGAAGAAGAAGGCTTCTCCAATTAAAATCTATGTGTAGATAATATATAAAAATCAATATTTACGTTTTAGTCCCTGAAATTTCCAAAATTTGCTAAAAGGACCCTGATCAAAATCAAACCAGCTCGAGAACTCTGTAATCTCTGATTAACTCAAATAAACTCATTTAAGATAAAAAAAACAGGGCGTTACAATTCTCCCCCACTAAGAAGAGATTTCGTCCTCGAAATCAACGAGAACCACAACTCATAAGATAGAATAAAGAACTAAAGACAGTAATAAGAACTCACGTCATCCGAATAGCTCTGGAAAATGCTGTCTCATGTCAGACTCTGTCTCCCAAGTCGCTTCCTCGACTCCGTGACAGCTCCACTGCACTTTCACTAACGGAATCAACTTGGTTCTGAGTTACTTTTCTTTCCGATCAAGGATCTGAATCGGTCGTTCAAAATAGCTCAGAGTCTCGTCTAACTCGGCTGCGTCAGGCTGAACTGTTGGAGAACGCGGCGATCAGATCAATCAGAATTGATACCCGGTGCAGCGGAAGTTTAAAAATTTTATATGGAACGATTCCATAATGGGTATCAAAACTTAACGATTAAATTGTGTGTGTAAAAATTAAATAAAAATTATAAATTTTTACCTCCAATCTCGAAGCGAGATTATGGACACCAACAGATTGCTCTGCTCTTGTTGTATATCCCTGGAACTGATGGACGAACTGTTCTTCAATCAGGTCCACGAACGGATAATTAATCCCTCTGATAGATTGCACTAGAAAATCTATCAGAAGTTTCTACGAAGAGAATTAACGAATTTGATCCGTTAAACCAGACTGTAATTCAAAATTCACAGACTGGATTTTACCGAGCAGAGGGGGGAGGGGGGCGGCCACTACAGAGAAAAATACTAGGGTTTTTCGAAAATTTGTGACCTGTTGTGTGTAATTTCTGTACTGCAATAACTTATTTATAATGTAGGCCACTAACAGCTTAGGGCCCATTAGTCATAAGTTCAAGCCCGACAAGCAAAGCCCGCATGTTCAGAAATTAATATAAAATTCATCGTGACTCCGATTGATAAACCGATTTCACCAATGTGCACAGAAACCATTTCTGCACCTTTTAAAGTCAAGATAAATTTTTCTGAATCCGAATTCAGTGGTTTCCAAAAATGCCCATCCCTATGTCATTTTAGGAAATCTTACTCCTCTACTCATAATTAAGAAGTCCAACTTCTTTGTTCATTAAATTTAACTCTTTAAATTTAACTATCTCAACGGGGATTAAAAATCCATTACTCTGTGTGACCCTCAATGGTTCAGGGATACAGCTAGCCGTGGGCTCACAACTCCTTGTGACTCGGAACAACAATTTCCGACTTGCCCATAGAATCATGGTAAGAGCGCCTAGCAACATCGCCCCATGATTCCCTAGGTATCACTGATAGTGCCTGCAAGAACCAATAGATTTTGGTTAGCGTACAGTACGGTCCCTTCATCCATATATCCCGATCGAATCAACAACCATTGGTATATCGAGAGTCGTTCGAGATTCGATAACTATGCAATACATCTTGAAGATCAAATAGTGACATCGCATGTGCTACTAAGAAACCATTTCTTAAATCACATCATGTACTCTGGCCAGAGTTTCGTCACACTAATATCTCCTCAGATCGCATAGGATATCCACACTCGCAAGTATGTGGTGAATCCTTGACAACAAAGCATCGACTCCTATATGTGTTGTAACTGTACCCAATCCCGACACCTGATGACCCCAATAGAGTCGGTAAACGAGTCAAAGCACAGTACTAGCATATAGAGTCTCAATGATGTTTCAAGTAGTAAGGACTAATGGTGTACAACCAAAACCGCGGACTTTATCCACTCGATAAGTGATAACCACTTGGAAAGTTCGGATAGGGTAGTTCGATCATTCATCGTATGAATATCCATTTGCATGCTTCGAACATCTCTATGTTCCTTACCAATGAAACGTGGTACTCTGCATCGCAAATGCTAGTCTCTAACTCGAGCGATCCTTATCCTTATTATCGGACGGCTCAATCGACTAGGAACAGTTTAGAATATACAGTGACTATAAGATGTGTTTCATGATAGACATCCCCATGTTCTATCACATCTTACATACACTATAGTATATTCAAGGTCTTTATCAAAACAACAATAGTATATCACAATATAACAATATGAAGAAAGATAACGTCATTGCCATTAATAAAAGTGTAAATTATATTAAACAAAAGATTGTTTATACAAAGAGTCATCAAAGCCCTTAGCCACAAGTTGGCTCACCGGGCACCTACTCTTTCATGAAGGATATGTGAAGGATCTGGATGATACTTTCGCAGCATAGAGACGTGAAAAACGTCGTGAATACCAGATAAAGACGGAGGAAATGCAAGTCTGTAGGCAAGATCGGCTATCTTCTCGAGAATCTCGTACGGACCGATGAATCTTGGAGATAACTTCCCTCTCTTACCGAATCTGACAGTGCCTCTAAACGGAGAAATCTTAAGAAAAACGCGGTCTCCCTGCTCAAAACTCAGAGGTCTACGTCTAACGTTCGCATACTTTGCCTGTCTATCTTGAGCTGACTTCATTCTGGTCTGAATGATCTTAACCTGCTCTGCCATATCTTGAAGCATTTCCGGCCCCAAATCTGGTGACTCGGACAAATCATCCCAAAACAGCGGATATCGGCACTTCTTGCCGTACAAAGCCTCAAAAGGCGCCATACCGATACTCGCTTGGAAGCTGTTGTTGTAAGAAAACTCGACAAGAGGCAAAGAATCCTGCCAACTAGTGCCAAAGTCTAGCACCACCGCTCGCAGCATATCCTCTAACGTCTGGATAGTCCGCTCTGACTATCCATCTGTCTGAGGGTGATAGGCTGTACTCAGATGCAATCGAGTACCAAGTGCCTCCTGAAGACTATGCCAGAAGTGCGAAGTGAATCTAGGATCTCTGTCTGAAATGATCGACTTTGGCACACCATGCAATCTCACAACATTGCTAACATACAACTCAGCCATCTGATCATGATGATACGTCATCCTGTACGGAATAAAACAAGCAGACTTCGTCAATCGGTCGATCACTACCCAAATAGCATTGCATCCTCGAACGGATCGTGGTAGCTTCGTGACGAAATCCATAGAAATGTGATCCCATTTCCATTCAGGAATAGATAGGCTATGCAAAAGACCTCCTGGTCGCTTCCGCTCTGCTTTTACTTGCTGTCAGTTCAAACAACAAGATACAAACTTCGCTACGTCTCTCTTCATTCTCTTCCACCAGAACTGGTTCTTCAGGTCGTTGTACATCTTACGACCTCCAGGATGAATACTGAACCAACTGCAATGAGCCTCTCGGAGAATACGCTATCTCAACTCCGCAACATCAAGCACAACAATACGGTTATTCACATACAGTACATCATCTCTAACCTGGAATTCAGACTGATGCCCAGATCTGACTTTCTCTACTGAAACCTGAATGCTCGGCTCAGACTTCTGTGCTTCTCTGATTGCAACAAACAACTCCGGCTCGGCCTGGATAGCAAACACTCTGATAGTCTCCCTATCTGTTTCAAACTCTAAACCAGAAGTGCAACAATCATCGATCAACTGAGAAACACCAATAGTAGAAAGAGATAAGGAACAAAGCTTTCGGCTCAAGGCATCTGCAACTGCATTCGACTTCACGGGATAATACTTGATTTCGCAGTCAAAATCTTTCAACAGATCTAACCATCTTCTCTGTCTCATATTCAGCTCTGCCTGCGAAAATAAGTACTTGAGGCTCTTATGGTCAGAAAAGATCTCTAAAGACTCACCATAAAGATAGTGACGCCAGATCTTCAGTGCAAAGACAATTGCAGCTAGTTCAAGATCGTGAACCGGATAACGGGTCTCGTGCGGTTTCAGCTGTCTCGATGCATACGCTATCACATGCTTATGCTGCATAAGAACACAACCCAAGCCTCGGTTGGAAGCATCACAATAGACTGTGAAACCTCCAGTACCCTTCGGAATAGAAAGAATTGGAGCACTGGTCAGTCTCCTCTTCAGATCAACAAAGCTAGCCTCAAAATCTGGAGTACAAACAAAAGGCGCATTCTTCTGAGTTAGCTGGGTAATTGGCTTGGAAATAGACGAGAAACCCTCGATGAAACGACGGTAATAACCAGCTAAACCCATGAAGCTTCGGATCTCAGGTACTGATGTAGGTCTAGGCCAATTCATAACCGCTTCAATCTTGCTGGGATCGACAGAAATCCCATCTTCAGAAATAATGTGACCAAGAAAGACAACTCGATCCAACAAGAATTCACACTTGGACAACTTGGCAAACAACTGCTCAGCTCGCAAAATCTGTAAAATAGTCCTCAGATGCTCCTCATGGTCAGTACGGTTCTTCGAGTAGATAAGGATATCATCGATGAAAATAATGACAAACTCATCTAAATAACGCTGAAAGATACGGTTCATCAAACCCATAAATACCGCTGGAGAGTTAGTCAAACCGAACGACATGACTATAAACTCAAAGTGACCATACCTCGTTCTGAATTTTGTCTTAGGAACATCTTCCTCTCGCACTCTCAGCTGATGGTAGCCTGACCTCAGATCAATCTTAGAATAAACAGAAGAACCCTGCAGTTGATCAAAAAGGTCATCTATTCTGGGTAAAGGATACCTGTTATTGACTGTAGCCTGATTCAATTGGCGATAGTCAATACAGAGTCGCATAGAACCATCCTTCTTCCGAACGAATAGAACAGGAGCACCCCAAGGTGATACACTAGGTCTGATGTATCCCTTGGCAATCAAATCCTCAAGCTGCTCCTTCAACTCTCTCAATTCAACAAGTGCCATACGATAAGGAGCTTTTGAAATAGGTTGAGTACCTGACACTAAGTCTATGCTGAATTCGATTTCTCGAATAGGAGGCAATCCAGGAACATCTTCCGGAAATACATCCGCAAATTCTCTAACCACTGGTAAATCTACCAACGCTGGGCTAGATCTCAGTACATCCACTGCATACACCAAAAATCCTTCTGCACCTCTCTGTAGCAAACGAGTCATAGATAACACTGAAATTAAAGGAATTCTAGATCGAGAACCCTTACCAAAGAATTTCCACTCGTCTGCCATTTCCGGTCTGAACCTGACAACTTTCAGAAAACAATCGATTGTCGCCCTGTACTTGGTTAAAGCATCTATCCCGACAATACAATCAAAATATGACAGTCCAAGTACAATACAGTCAAATTCTAACAAATTTCCTTCAAAACACAGTTCACAGTTCCTGACTAATCTGACAGAAACAATTCCTCCACCCAAAGGTGAAGTAACAGCTACTACTGTAGGCAACAATTCAGTTGGCAAAACATGCAATAATACGAATTTCTCAGAGATAAAAGAATGGGAAGCACCTGTATCTATCAAGACATGAGCAGAATAATCGAAAATTGAACAGTTACCTGCTATAACATCATTAGGTGCTTCTTGAGACTGATCCTCTGTCAGAGCAAAGACTCGTGCTTGCTATCTCGGAGGCTGATTTGCACTGGTACTACCTCCCTGTCTATTCTGCTGCTGAGGCTGGAAAGAGTGCACTGCAGAAGACTGCCTCTCAGGCTGAGCTGCAGGTCTAGACGAACTCCCACTCTGAGCTCTATCTCTGTTACGCTGTGGGCACACTTTAGAGAAGTGTCCCGGTTGCTGACAGGTGTTACAATTACCAAAGATTCCCACACACTGATCCGGTGAGTGTCTTCCTCCACACTTGCTGCAGTACAAGGATGATGACCCAGAACTCAGTCCTGAACCGAATTGCTTCGAACCACTGGAATTGGACGAACTGTTCCCCTGCCTTTTGAACTGTTTACCTCTTGCCTTGTACTGATCCTTTCTGTTCCCCCCACTGTTTCCACCTTCATACCTTTGCTGCTGGTTCTGATGCTGCGGTGGCTGATTCTGATACTGAGATGGTTGGTTCTGATACTGCCTCTGCTGCTGAGGTGCTACCTGATTACCTCTTTGCCTCCACAAGTCTGCTTCTGCTCCCTTTGCGTGATTCATGGCATCCGAAAAGTTGTCTGGCCTAGCAGTGTTCACCAAAGTGAAGATGTCATGATTCAAGCCATTTATGAAGTGATTGGCTTTAGCTTCTTCATTTCCGGCAATTAGTGGTGAAAAACGCAACAGACTATCAAACTTGGCAACGTACTCTTCGATGTTCAGATTCCCTTGTCTCAAATTGGCAAATTCTGCTCCCTTGACCTTACGGTACGAGATAGGAAAAAACCGATTATAGAATTCAGATTTAAAAAGAGTCCAAGTAACTTCCGTACCTCTATTCTCTATTGCTTTCTTTGTCATGATCCACCAGCTCTTAGCAACCCCACGTAGCTGATGAATGACTAACCTGATTCTGCGGTCATCTGTGTAATCAATGGAATCAAACAGCTGATCAATATCATCCAACCAACTTTCACAGTCAACTGGATTTTCTGAACCTAACAACAACGGCGGATTGAAAGACTGAAACCTCTTCAGCAAGGTTTCCATAGGCGTTGCTGAAGCATCCAACTGATCAACTTCAGTGCTAGCTTGATCAGTTGCAGGGATAACTGGCGGTGTGTTTCTGTTTATCACTCGACGAGGACCCATCTGATAATCAAAGGTTAGGACACGAGATATTTCAATCGCTACAATCAGTGCCCTAACAACAGCTTGGAATACCGGATACCAGTCGATAACAGAAACAGTTATACCTCAAGTAGATCATGCTTTATAAATTAAATCACATAACCATGTAATTCAATAATTCTCAAAATAAAGCATGCTCGCATGGAATTAAGTACACAGTTAAAATAATTCAAACACATGCGAGGAGCCAATACACGCAGACTCGATCTACCCCGCTCACTCTAGTTCAACCAAGAATCTTAACTCTCTGATACCACTTAATGTGAGACCTCGGTTCTAAACAACTAATCTCGGTATTAAACAACAATTAGGCAATCAAGAACCAAGATTAAAAGCAATAAATTTTTTTTTAAATGAACAGTGCTCCGCTCGATCTGCAAGATCTTGCAGATCGAGCGAGCCAAAAATCTCAAGCCTCTGTCCGAGGCAAAAGAGCCCTCGCTCGATCCGCAAGATCTTGCGGATCGAGCGAGCCACAAAAATCCTAAAACAGAGGACTGAACGTATTCTCTCGCTCGATCCACAAGATCTTGCAGATCAAGCGAGGACAGAAACAGGGCAAAAAGAACAGCAGAAGCTAGCTGAAACTCAATCTCACACATTCAATATACAATCATGCATCAAAACATACTATCTCCCATTAATACATGAAGTTCTAGAGTCGATCAAATACGCATATGGAAATAACATGAAATCGAGGAGCTCGCATAATCGATACAACATAAACAACGAAGTTCGAGATCTAAACATGTTCTAACATAAACTAGGTAGACATGCCGACACGACTTCTAAACTGAGTCTCACTTCTACATCTTTTCCTCGAAGCTAACCATGCCTCTTCTGACTTGGTCCTGCCCCACCTATTGCCAAGTACACATACAAAACAAAGCAACAACCGGATAACCGGTGAGAATGATAATCCCAGCAAAAGCAACATATCAAATAATAAATAAACAACATGCTATCAAGACAACATATTCAAGTCAAGGTTAATGATATGCATGTCTTTAAAAACCAGGATATCGATTCTGATAAACAAGGGATTGCTGCAGTGCTTTTGGGATCCCGAGGATGAGATCACGTAACGACTCACCGACTCTCCCAATCGAAGTGGTGCCATGTATCCCACTCCTCTAGACTTTGAGCAACTATAATGAGTATGCTAGCACCAGGCGAAACGACTACGACCCAGGAGACTCAATCATAGTTCTCAAATGTCTAAACAAAAAGGGCGGTTCTGCCCGCTGAAAGCAAGATTGGCTCAAGATGAATGTATAACAGAAACATAACATAAGCCACATAACAAAAGTCCAAGAAATCAACAAGACACGAGTTCTTCATTCTAGAACAAGTGTACAAACAAATATGTGATTTAAAAAGGGGAAACTCAAGAACTAAGTTGTCTTGAGTATGCTATCCCGCTACGATGACTACTTTTACCTTTCAATGCAGTAGTTCGAAAAGCTACAACAAAATATTGTATCAAAGTCTAACCAATCTAAACAACAACAAGGCTCAAGGTAATTCTCTATACCGTTCTTCGTCCAAAACTCTGAAACGAACAATTGCTGTTAATCTTGGGCTTGACAAGCTCCAAACAAATATGTTCAGATACCAACAATTGATCAATAACCACGATCAACTTACAAGCCAAGATCACAACTCAATAACGGTTCAAAATCCCCAAAACTCAAACCGACGGCATAACGGCTATAAACTGAACAAACCGACAACGCAGACAGCAGTTCAATAGCGATATCAACTCAATTCAATGCTAATACAACAACAACAAGACAAACCCAACAAATCTCAAAATCATGATTTTCGAAAATAGCTTCCAAAAATCATAACAATTCCGAACGTCGCTCTAATTCAAAACCGACAGATAATAAACGATCAGAACTTCGCCAAGAACAACATACTAGAATCTAAATCGATTCTAACAACCTTCGAAAAACAAAACATATCCGATCGTAGAAATACTTACGGTATAACGGAGCTCTCACTGCAGTGATCACTAATCTGCCTTCAGAAATAAATTCCAACGGCCGGATAGAGCTCGGAAGGAAATCTGAAAGCTCAAAACTCGAAAAGGGGCGCTTCAATGGAGGCTCACGGTTGGAGAGGAAGATGAAGGCTTCTCCAATTAAAATCTATGTGTAGATAATATATAAAAATCAATATTTGCGTTTTAGTCCCTGAAATTTCCAAAATTTGCTAAAAGGACCCTGATCAAAATCAAACCAGCTCGAGAACTCTGTAATCTCTGATTAACTCAAATAAACTCATTTAAGATAAAAACAGGGCGTTACAATCCGCCTCTATGTTCTGTTCTCTCTGCTGCGATCCGGAACCCTTTCTCACGTCTGATATGTCCCCTTTTATATGTGGTTGAAAGCCCATCCAATAAAGCCCCAAAAAAATCGCAACTTTTAATGTTAGAAAATTAATATGTTTTCAGTCCGCGTCGCGCCATGGCGCAGAAAATTCACGCTATAGCCTGAAAAGTTCTGCCTCTAGTTTTCAGCGTGCAGTTATCTTGAAAAATTCATATCTAAAGTTCTAGCCGTCGGATTGACTTGAAATTTGGACAGCAGCTTCAAAACATCCTGAACTGTATTCTGAACGTTGGAGATTGGATTTGGATTTCTCTAAAATTAAATATGATTTGTCTACCAAAGCTGCTCCATAATTCACTCTTCTCAAATCCATTTTCCTACAAAATTAACCCGAGGAGTGAAATACACACACATGAACTAAAATACATAAAAACACATAAAAGCAATATGAATGCACATAAAATAGACATAAAAATAACATGAAATAATGCACAAAAAATGTAGTTATCAGTTATGCTTAATGATCCTAGACTATGCCCAATTCCAGACGCAACGACTAAGAAATCCTTAATTGTACTTCAAGTCAAAATATACTACGAGCTATTATCCACTTATTGGATTAGATGGTCTCTAAGTACCAAATTTTTTTTACATATCGCCTGAAGACATATCTCAAATCCCTAGTTCAACTTGACAGCAAGTCTGAAAATTCAAAAATTCCAAAATTATTATATGTTCAACCTGAATTCATATTTCAAGAACTTAGTATAAAATTGTAGACCTCGCAGAGTTTGTAACCCGATCGTATATGATTCCTCAGTGTTCCTCTAGTACCTTAGTATTTCGTTGATGGCTAAATATACAACTTATCCAGAAAACTACCTGAATATTCTATTCATCATTCTGTACCTATAGTTGGTGCATTAGTCTTACTGGTTGACATTCACAAAATCTTGGAATGATAATGGAAAGTACCCAAAAGTGCTCTAGGGACAACTCTATTTCCCTATCTCGCGACTGACCAGCCATGCAGCTTACCAAAATCATATGTTTACTCTTAATGATCCTATTTAAAATTGAAACAACTCATTCAATTAATTCACTAACCAGCAGTTCCTCGCTAGAACTAGATAAAATTAGTAGTCGTTATTCCTCGGAACACAACGATAACTTAGGATTTTATCTAGTACTAATACTAAATTCCAACAGTCTAAACCCTCACTATGCGGTTACGAGTCAATTCTCTATTCAAGAAATAGATATGACAATTGAGACTATAATCCATCCAAATTCTCATCGTGATGGATCATGAAAGGAAACAAACATTCACGTAATGCTTCTTAATATGAAATGAAATGATGCATGCATTACAAACAAATGAGCTGAAAATAAAAATCTAGATAAGTGAAAACAACTCACTCATAATAATGAAGGCTCCATGAATAATGAACATGAGCCAACAAGATCAAAATCTTTTAATCATTCATCCTTGGGTAATGAATCATGCTCAAACAATCAAAGAACAATCAAGGCAATCGGTGTGACTTCAGTCGAGAAAAGTCCACACAAGGGGAAACAACGGTCCTAAGGCATATTCTGATGTCAGCCACAACATAAGTAGATCACCAAAAAGAAAGATAATGTGAATCTCACTCACATCAACATGTGGCTCTAGAACCGAAGGAAAATTCAAGAAGTGTGAAATATACACAAGATTTTATTAAGAAGTTTAACCAAGGTCAAAATAGAAGAATACAACGTTGACTGACGTCGTACGATCCTATAAATGAACCAAGGATGTGCAAAGAAATTTCAGATACTCAAAAGTATATGTTGCAATGGATACAAGCACAATTGAAGAATAAGGAAATAATGATCGGAATAATAGTTCACAAAATTGAAAGGCTCATAGTAACCGACTCACTATTTCCCCAAAATCATACTTTCCTGAATAAACAAGGAAAAACTCAAACTATCCATAGTAATATAAAACCAAGTTCGTAACCCAAGTCTTCACACGAGTTTGATTCACTAACTTAACTGACAAACATACCTCTATCAATTTCTAAGCAAACTATTCACTTAGTTTTATCCGACTAAATTCCATCCATATGAGAATAAATTACAACAAGGACAGATCAATTAATATCTCCTAATACGCAAGTTTAATGCTTTCCAGCAAACTCCTAAAAACTCATCAAAATTATTTGTACTACCTAATAACTCAAACAACATCCGCGTACTGCCCAAAACCGGAAGGAATATTGATACACCAACTCCGTTTAACTTGGAACCGCATGCTATAAAAATAAACAGTCAAATAGTACACTTTAAACTATAAAAGAAGTTTTTAAACGAAAATAAACACTAAACTACACACTTAAATAAATTAAACATCTAGTTTTGAAAATATTTTAAAAAGAATGTGACATCAAAACATTTAAAGTAATAAATCAATAAAGACTACCATATAAAATTCATTAAAACTTACAGACTTTGAGGCGAGATTTCTCGAGTTTCTTGCAATCGACAGTAGGCACAACCCAAACCAGAACCATGCTCTGATACCAACTGATACGACCCTTACCTCTACTAAATAATAATTAAATAAAATACGGATTTTTCAAAAAATTTCGGCATGACCTCTCTATTTATATTCAAACCCGCATGTCATAGACATCAACTAAAAATACGACCAACAATACTAAATAAAATAGACCGAGAAAGGAACGAGAACCAGAGAAAAAGATTAGACATTACAAACGCCCAAAATATTCCACATAATATTGTTACATGGAAACAATCAATTCTACAAGTCATTACTTTAAATTTAGTCGAATAACAAAATAAAAGACTTTAAAGTGTTAAAATAAACTTTTGCGGAAGACTGGCATGGTCAGAGGGATGTGCCATGCCCGCATCACAGTTCAGTTGATAGTCCTGCCCCTCAATCACAAAGATAATCGATACCTGCACCAAGTATATGTAGTGAGCCTAGGGGCCCAGCAAGAATATGGGGGAATAACGAGTACTAATAAATACATGCACATGCAGATTAAAAATAGCTTATACTAAAATTACTTTTGTTTTGTGCCCTTACTTTAAACAAAATAGACTTCTAAAAAAAATGAGAGAACATGAATATAACATATGCATGGCTGAGTCAAATATAATCAATGTAACTACATAATCTGTTCTGAAACATAGTCATATAAATAGTGAACTTAGATCCTTGAATTGTGACTCTGGTTTCGATCTAGATCATGGCTGCAGTGCACTATGCCGCAAGGAAGTTAGGATATCTCCCAAACTCTTCTTGCCTGTACTTGGTAAGGGAAGTCAGGATTTCTCCCAAACTCATCCATACAAGTATTTTTGTGGTATGGAAAGTCAGGATTTCTCCCAAAATCGTCCATACACGTCTGGTGGTATGGGAAGTCAGGACGTCTACCAGCTCGTCCATACACGTTTTTCTGTGGTCACAACCATTTCACTTTGTTCAAAATATTTTCTTTCCTTATTAATTCATGGACTTATCATGCTTATGTAAATTTAATGTAGTTGTAAATATTTACTCGATAATCATGCAAAAGACTCAAATATGGATGACCGGGATGGTGATTTAGGGAGCAAACCAAGGATGGAGATCTAAACAATAATTTAGCGCTTAAGACAATTCGAGCGGTTCGCCCGTAAAACTTATAACTGACTCAGTTCTTATTCAAAAAGAATTCCGCTTGAAACCATGACTCCCACATTCTTAGAACTAATTCAAGAATTTATCCTCGTGGTAATATTCCTATCCAATCATTTTATGAAAATTTATTTCCGGGCAGCAAGCCTATGACTTCAAATTCTGCACCTATTCATTCATATGTCTAGAACTCGACCAAAATTTAACCGAATTAATTCCCGCTTGAACTGAAATATTCCCAACATCCGAGGCTAATTCCCGACACGAGCCCTTAACCAAAACCCGAGTTTAGCCTTGTTTTAAAAATCAGTTTCCGGACAGCTCAAACATTGCAGAAAAATCTGCTCAAGCCTACTACTTGTTCCTAATCCAAAAACTCAACTAGGAAACTCCCAAGTTCCAAGCCACTAGACTAGGATCATGACCAATACTTAGGCTCACCTCAAACACCTTCAACTCACCTCTAACCTGCCTCAACTTAGCTCGAAGGGCAGCCCCAGCCACTCCTCAAACCGAGCCCATACCTTAGCCCATTCGAATTGCTCCTCAACTCTTACTTACAATCTAACCTCAAGCCTTCCTAAGCACTACCATATGAACTACATTGCACCCATGGTAGCTTCTAATTCACCATCCAAATCAACACAATCAATCAAACAAGGATTTTCGAACCAACATGCTAGGAACACTAATCTGGAAATTTCGAAACCAACAAACATCAATAACATCACCATTTCAGAATTTAAATCCTTATCAAACCTCAAACATAACCATAATATAAACATTTCTCAAGCATGAAAATGGAACAATATTGACATAAAGAAATCAAAACAGGGCAAAAATCCTTTTCTGAAAATTTCAAACACTTTGGGCATCAATAAAAACACCATTTCGAACTCATAAACCATTTCCATTCTCAACCTTAAACATAAAGATCATGCATAAACTTGGCTAAGATTGCAAATGCCATTTTCGAAAATAAACAGGGCAAAAATCTTTAGAGAAAACGTGAAATGCATTAACACCATTTAAACACACTACATATAAATCTACAAGGTGAGAAAAGAACCCATAATCTTTCCTAAGCTACCAAAATCGAAGACAACAGCTGGAGTGAGCAGAAAATCGGCCAAGGAAAAATGCAAGGGTTTCGAATAGCTTGCTAAGGGAAAAGGCTTCGTCGGAGTTAGCGGCTGGTGGTGCTGGAGTCGACGCCGGTGGCTGGAACTCCAAGGGGAGGTGAAGCCGACTGATTAGAGAGAAAGGGGAAGAATCCGATGGATTTTCTTATGGAGAAACAGGGAAATGGCGTGAGTTTTGTGTTTCTGTGTGTGTGAGTTTAAGCATGAAATGAGAGTGTGAGTGTTGGGAGGCTAGAGTTAAATCTTTAATTTATGGGAAATGTTTGAGTGTGTTGCTATAGGAAAAGTGCTACCCACTAATTAAAAGTGCTGCTCTCCAAATATCAACTAAGATCATATATTAAATTGCACTAAATAAAGCACAAGCTTGAAATTTCAAGAATTAAATACTTTAAATATTTCGATGTCACAGTAACGAGTAAAATATTTAAATACAAGCAGAGCGATTATAAATAATTTAAACAGGCTAGACTAACGTTAAAAAGAAATTTAAATAAATACACAAGCAAAAATAAAAACCTTTAAAATGATTTGGACAATTAAAAAAGATTAAAATAAATAAGCTAGATATTTAAAATAATTTAAAATAACTAACCGCTAAACTTATACTATTTAAAATAAATAAGTTGGACACTCGAAAATATTTAAACAAATAAGCTAAACAGTTAAAATAATTTAAAAGAATAAACTAAACAATTAAGATAAAAATCATTTAAATATGCAAGCTTAAATCTTTAAAATATTTAAAACAATTTAAATTGCACAATAAAATCATTTTAAATAAATAATAAAATATTTTATTAACACATAATTCAAATAAAAAATTTAAATCAATTAAACCTAAAAAAAAAATATAATCCTAATATTTATTAAACTTAATGCATGTAATTTAGTAGATTTTATTTAGGCGTCACAACAAATATTACAACTCTTTCACTACTTACACCAATTTCCTGAAAATCCCTAGGCTTGAAGAGTCAAGAATTTGAAGAAAATAATTAAATTTTATTTTCCCAGGTTTTTAAAATGCTAAAATTTGAAAAGTTCTAAAAGTGACTCTAAAAAGTCATAAAAGCGATTTTGTTCACCCGAAAAAAATCCTACAATCAAAATTTTATCTATTTTCCCCAGTTCCTCATAAATCTCAAATCTCCAAAAATAAGGGTTACAGCCAAAATCCACCGTCTCCTCATGCCGGGACCGGAACTACTGAACTCGATAACTCATGAATACTTTTAAATCAGTACTTAAACATTTTGATGTTGCAATGATAAATAAAATATTTAAATAATAAACGGAGCGATTAAAATAATTTAAATTAAATAGATGAACATTTAAAAGCCATTTGAATAAATACACAAGCGGAATTAAAAATCTTTAAAACAAATTGGACAATCAAAAGCATTTAAATAAATAAGCTAGACATTTAAAATAATTTAAATAACTAACCGATAAACTTAAGTCATTTTAAATAAATAAGGTGGACAATTAAAATCATTTAAATAAGCAAGCTTAAACCTTTAAAATCATTAAAACAAATAAGTTGAACAATAAAATAATTTAGATAAATAAATAAACATTTTAATAACACATAAATCAAATAAAGAATTTAAATCAATTAAATTTATAAATAATAATCACAATATTTATTTAATTTAATGCATGCGATTTAGTAGATTGAATTTTAGGCGCTACAATTATTTTTCCATTTAAATGGAATTTCGTCCTCGACACTAACTTTTCTTACCTTGCACCCACATGAGTTGACCTTAATTAGCTTTCACTGCGCACTCTGATGCTTATTGACATTTATACTACCAATGATCTGGCTAATTCCTACTGCACTATTAAAGTCACAGTTCTTATTTGTTCCCAAATGATTGTACCCCAAAAGAAATTTCAAATCTATGTTCCAACGTGACTTTCGATCTAAATTTACAAACCTAACAACGTCATCCTACCGCAACTGATAAGTTCTATAATCTACAAATTCTTAGATCTTTAAGTTAATGCACAACTTACATTTTTCTAACCTTATACCCTTTTTATTACTCAAATATTCTCCACATGAAGTCTCACAATGTCTGATACTTTCCTTAATTCGATGACTTTAAATCCCTAATCACAAATTCAAGTAATAGAGACCGCAAAACCAATAAATAATTTATGTCGATCTCAACCATAAATTAGAAGATTTATCACAACGAGACTATGCTTAATGTCCACTTACCGATTAAGCTTAACACAAATAATATAGAACTCGAGCTCTTGAGAAGTCCATAAGTTCCCAGAATACTTAGCAACCAAACACTCAACTTTTTTAAATAAGATAGCTAAGGGAACTATACAATTCTACCTCACCGGCCCTCCAGATATGACATGGATGTGGCTCATACTTCCACAATATAGACACATGAAACACATCATGTATCGCAAACAAACTCTGCGGCATGACCAAACGATAAGCCAAAATACCCGTCTCCTCAACAATCGCATATGGACCGACAAAATGAGTTAATTTATTTTTATACCGAAATCAATAATATTGCGGAACGATGATACCTTCAAGAATAACATAACAACCAATTTGAAATTATAAAGGCCTACGACACTTATTAGCATAGCTTTGCTTAATGATTCTGGACCGTGCTCATCCCCTTTTTAGTTACTACAACTCACAACACTTCTAAGGATGATTGAAAATTTTCAACGACTCTAGTTTAGCTAACATTCAAGTGGGACGAATGGCTCTTCTCAACTTAGGATTGATTGACTCATTTCTATAAATAAATCTAATCCTTGAAAAGAAAACATAACCACAAAATCCATTGTTGTTCAGTTCCAAGATATTATCCGATAATATATAGAATCCAAATGGGTAACTAAACAGATCCAATTCATCCATTCACCAATTTATACTTTCGTCTCTTGGGCATTCTCGATTCTACCAAAAGTTCAATAATACGGTCACGAAATCTCGAAATTTTTGTTCATCCAATTTATCAAATGACTTACCTTTCTTCGGTGGTATTGCAATTCTTAGTTAAATCATTACAATGGATTTAACCACCTTTTTTTTTATCTCAAATGCAACGACTAAGTAATCCATATTTATTCTTGAAGTCACAATATACCATCAACTATTATCCGTTTATGGGATTAGATTGTCTCTAAGTACCAAATAATTCTTACATATCGCATGAAGGCATATCTCAAACCTCTAGTTAAACTTGACAGCAGGTCTGGAAATCCAAAAATTTCTAAATTATTATATGGTACAACCTGAATTCATATTCAAAAACTTAGTATACAATTGGACATCTCAAAAAGTTTGTAACCCGATTGTAAATTCTTTCTCATTGTACCTCCAGCACATTAGTATTTCACCGATACATAAATTTACAACTTATCCAGAAAAAAAACTTCTTGAATATTCTATTCATCATTCTGTACACACCGTTGGTGCATTACTCATACCGGATGACATTCACAAAATCTTGGAATACAAACGTAAAGTACCCAAAAGTGATATAGGGATAGTTCTATTTCCCTATCTCGTGACTGATGACCCAAATTATCGATTCTAAACGGAGAATATTCACTCTCGAGTATGTTCCAAATTCTAATCAGATCATTAACACAACCATTCAGCTTACCAAAATCGTCTGTTTACTCTTAACGATCCCGTTTATAATGAAACAACACATTCAACTAATTCACTAACTAGCAGTCTTCTCGCTATAACTTGATATAATTGATAGTCATCATTCCTCGGATTACAACGATAACATAAGATTTTATCTAGTATTAGTACTAAATCCCAACGATCTAAACACTTACTATGCGATTACGAGCCAATTCTCTACCCACGAAATCGAAATGATAATTGAAACTATAATCTACCCAAATCCACATCATTATGGATCATGAAAGGAAAAAAACATACAAGTAATGTTGTCAATACGAAATGAAATATTGCAAGAATTACAAACAAACAAGTCGGAGGTAAAATCTAGATAAGTAAAAACTACTCACTAATAATTCAATTCTAAGGGTGAGTGAATAATGATGGAGGCTCCAAGAACAATAAATATGGGCCAACAAGATAAAAAATCTGGTGATCACTCATCCATGGGTAATGATATCATGCCCAACAATAAAAACATACTCCAAAATCAAGAGCAATCAGTGTGACTTGAATCGTGAGAAATCCACACAAGTCAATAATCATGGAACAACGGTCCTAAGGCGTAATCAGAAGTCAACCACACAACTTTAGTATATCACCATTAAAATACAAAGTGAAACTCACCCACATCAACATGTGACTCTAGAACCAAAGCAAAATTTCATGAAATGTGAAATATGAACAAGATCTTATTAAAATGTTCAACCAATGTCAAAGTAGCAGAATACAACGTTGATTGATGTCGTACGAATCCGTAAATTCACAAAGGTCGTGCAAAGTGATTTCGGATATTCAAAAGTATATGTTGCAATGAATATGAGCACAAAAGAGGAAAAAGAAAATAATGATCGGAATAATAGTTCATATAATCGAAAGGCTCATTCGTAACCGATTCACTATTGTCCAAAATCATATTTGTCTCTGTAACAAGAGTAAAACTCAGGCTATTCATAATATAATACAAGGTATGTATCCCAAGTATTCGCACGAGTTTCGATTCATTAATATAACTGAAAAAACATACGTCTATCAATTTATGAACAAATTATTCACTTAGTTGTATCCGACTAAAATCCTTACATAAGAGAATAAATTACAACAAAGACCCCACAATTAACATCTCATAGTGCACAAGTTAATATTCTTCGAAAAACTCCTACAATCTCATAAAAAATTGTTAATGCCACTTAGTATCTCGAATAAATACACGTACTGTCTAAGACTGGAAGGAAAATTGGTACACCAACTGCACTTAACTTGAAGTTGCATGCTTTTTAAAGACATATAAATAGTACACTTTTAACTACTAAAAAAATTTTAAACAAGAACAAACACTGAACTACACATTTATATAAAATAAAAATCTAATTTTGAAAATAATTTTAAATGGGTAACATAAAAATATTTAAAGTACTAATTCAAATACGGCTAACATATAAAATTCGTTAAAACTTACAGACTTTGAGACGAAACTTCTCGAGCTTCTTGCAACCAGAAGTAGGCACAAACCCAAACCAAGACCATGCTCTGATACCAACTGAAACACCCCTTTATCCTCTATTATTTAAAGGATATTAAAATAATGTGAGATTTTTCAAAATATTTCGGCATGACCTATCTAAAACTCTTAAAATCCACCTGCCTCAACAACACACCAAAGACTCAACCAAACGAGATAGTAATTCAAAACGAGAAACGAGCATGAAACTAATGAAAGTGGTTCGAAAACACAAAAATTAAAGTTTAACAGTTGAATAGTTTACAGGCCAACAAAACTGATCTAGAAGTTCTTAGATTTACATCTAACCAATATAAAAAATAAAAGATTTGAAAACATTTATGTTTAAATAACATCTGCGGAAGACTAGAATAGGTCGGAGGGGTGTTCCAAGCTCGCATCGCATTTCACTCAAGAGTCATGCCTTTCGATCTCATCGAAAGTCTAACCTGGACCAAACAAAATAGTTAGCCTAAAGGCTCAATAAGTATAAAACATATAATAACGAAGAATATATAATACATGCACATTTTTAAAATAATTGTACTCAAAATACTTTGAACTTTCCTCAAAAAAATGTTTGAAGTAAAAAGTAGACAAGACATAGAACTTTAAATAAATCACATACAATGAACTCACTCAACTTTAAATCAAACTCACGCTTGAATCTTTAACTTTACTCATGCCTTTAAACATAAACTTTCATAAACTTTAACTTTGAACTTTCTCTGTGAATTTAGATATCGATTGTGTGCTCTTTTGTTTTGATCGATCAATGACAACGATCAATGACAACAGTACTATGCCGGAAAGGAAGCTAAGATTTCTCTTGGCCCCACATTGCCACTCTTTGGTAAGGAAACCAAGATTTCTCCCGGCCCCTCCTTACACGTTTGGTTGGTAAGAAAACTGTGAGACCTCAGTTCTAAAACTTCTAATCTCGGATGAAACAATAATTAAGCATACAATATCCAAGAATAAAAGCAGTAAAAGAAGATTTTTTTAAAAAAAAGAACATTGCCTCGCTCGATCGGTAGAACTCAACTTATCGAGCGAGCAAAGTTTCAAAACTTACTGCCCGGATAAAATCAACAGCTCTGCTCGATCGGTAAAACTCAATCGATCGAGCGGGCCAAGTTTTTTACAAAAACATAGAACAGATTCCTCGCTCGATCGGTTAAACTCTACCGATCGAGCGGCCAACTCTGAACAGAAAAACCAGAAAAATAACTTGCCAACTCAAATTAATAAATCCATTCAATACATAATGAGGTACAAAATACATTCAACAACAACATACAAACCTCAATACTCGTATAAACGATACAACAGATAATAAAAATTTCGAGTTCTAAACATGTTCCAACATAAACTATATTGACATGCTGATACGGCTTCTAAATCGAGTCCCACTTCTATCCCTCACTCTTGATGCTAACCAAGTCTTCGCTGACTCGATCCTGCCCCACCTGTTGCCAAGTACACATACAAAACAAAGCAACAACCGGATAATTCCGGTGAGAATGATATTCCCAGTAAAAGCAACATAACATGCAATAACAAGTAATATATCAAAAACATGACATAAAGACAACATATTCAATGTTAAGACAAATGAAATGCATGTCTTTAAAATCGGGATATCAACTCTGATAAAAAAGGGATTGCTGCTATGCTTTTGGGATCCCGAGGATGAGATCACGTAAACAACCCACTGACTCTCCCGATCGAGGTGGTGTCACGTATCTCCATCCTCTAGACTTTGGTGCGACTATAAGGAGTATGCTGACACTAGGTGAACTTCTACACCAAGGCTACTCTATTATAGCCCCCAGAACGTCTAACAAAATGGTGTACCACCGCTGAAATCAAAGATTTAGGCTCGAGATGAATGCATAAGAAAAACATAAAGTATTAATCCATAAAACAAGATCAAACAACAAAATACAAGTTTCCCATTCTAGAACAAGTATTGATGCAAGTACGCGATTTAAGGGAAACTTAAGAACCAACTATCTCGAGTGTGCTATCTCGCTAAAACGATGATTGCTTGTACCTTTCGATGCAATTAGCTCCAACTCTGGATACACTACAAAAGAGGTTATATCAAAATCTATACAACCTAAACAACAACAACGCTTAAGGTAAACTCTTTACCGCTCTTCGTCCAAATCTTCGACGATCGACTTCTGCTAAATCTGGGCTCGACAAACTTCAAACGAATCTGTACGGAGACAAAAGAAGATCAAAAACGACAAACAAACTCAATAGCCAAAGTTCATCAACTCAAACAGTTCAAAATTCCAAAAATAAAACCGGCAGCATACCAACTATAAACTGATAAAACCGGAAACACAGACATCAGTACAGCATTGAAAACAACTCAAAGCAAAGCTAAAACATCAATAAAAATCTGAATCCAACAAATCACAAAACCCCCATTTTCGAATTATGCTTCCGAAAATTATAACAAATCCGAACGATGCTCTAATTCAAAACGACTAAGAATAATCGATAATAACTATCTCAAGAGCAACATAACCGAAACTCAATCGATTCTAACAACATCAAAAAATATAATTATAACTAATCGGATAAATACTTACGATAGAACAAAGCTCTCGCTGTCGTGATCGCTAATCTGCCTTCGGATTAAAATTCTAACGGACGGATCGACCGGAAACTGGGATCTGAAAGCTTGAAGAAACTTTTTCCAAGCTCTAATGGAGGAGACGGCTAAGGGGAAGAAGAGGGAATAGGAGAAATGACTTGGTCAAGTCAATTAATATAACAATTCCACTTTTTGCGTTTTAGTCCCTAAAATTTCCAAAAATTGCAAAATAGACCCTGATCAAAATCAAATCGGCTCTTGAATTCTGTAATCTCCGATTATCTCAAATAAACTCAATTAATATAAATTTGGGGCGTTACAGAAATCAAGATTTCTCCCGGTCCCTCTTTACACGTCTTGTTGGTAAGAAAACCAAGATTTCTCTCTGCCCCTCTTTACACGTCTGGTTGGTAGGGAAACCAAGACATCTCCCGGCCCCTCCCTACACATCTAATGTCACAATCAACTTTTCTCATTCAAAATTTTATTTTAAATCAGCTTCAAACTTTTAATTTACTCAACAAGAATAAAGGTCTTGTACACCACTTGCTTAAAACTTACTCAACTCGAATGAAAATTTCTTTGAAACCAATCACACAAATACGCAACTTTAGAAGATGAAAACATGCTTTAAATCAAGAAAAAATAATGGTTAAATGGCTGCTCCTAAGCATATGAACTTCCCTTGTCTATTAAACTTATCCCGCCTTAGACTCGTTATGGGCGATCGACCCATACGACCCTTAGACTAACTCATCCTTAACCGAATAGACTACCACATGAACCGAAATCTTCTACACTCCATGTACTATCCCAAATACCATTCCTTAACCCAAAAATTTATTAGACCAGCCCCTAATTCATTGCACTAGGACAGCCCCCCTTAAACCCAAAAAATTTCTGCACCGACAACTCGACGCTAAATTGCCCTTAACTTGACCAACCCTTAACCGAATTGACTCCGACTTGAACCAACACAACCCTCACATACTAGGCTCGACTGGGGACCAGCCCACAGCCAGTCCAGGTGTCCAGAACCATCCACTGAACCAAGGAGCCCCAGACAATGTGCATAGACCCAAAAATCTGCTCAACACACTCAAAAGCAAATCACCCATTTGCACCACTTAACCTAAACCGACCATCGACCAGCCCATACATACACACCATGTACCCTCCATAGGACCAGCCTTAGCCCTCGGAACAGCCCATGGTTCAATCAGCCCATTTCAATACCCTATCCAACATAACTACACTATCAACCAACAACCAAAACTTAGCTTTTGCGAATCTTTCCTCAACCAGACCCTAGACCAACTACAAGCATCATCAAAACACCAAGAAAACATACCAAAAACAATCTCAAAACTCATAGCTAGGGCAGCCCTTGAACCATCAACACAATATTTTTGAATTTTGCAAAAAAATAGCCACAAACGGGTCTCAAACTTTCGAAAACAATCTTAGCAATGAGAGATCAATACGTGGCTTAAATTATAACTCACTACCATCAACATTCAATATGAAATTTTGAATTACACCAAAATTTCAGTCTACAACATGCTGAAATATTTTAAATTCAAGCAAGCCTTTAAGATTCAAGTAAAACACATGACATAGCTCAACCCAACATCAACTTAATACATAAATCTCAAAAAAGGCAAAAGCACCTACTGATTTTTGCAAGAAAATTCAAAACACTAGCCGGAAAATATATAAAATCGAAATACATGGTAGGAACAAAGCATACAACAAAATATTTTCACTAGGTGGCCAAAGGAATGGTTTATACTTGCCTTTAACCCAAAAAGTTCGAGAAAAAGGGGCTGGAAATCGTGAGTGGAGACTCCCTTAAGCTTCCTTAGCTCAAGCTCTGGCTGGTGGAGGGTAGTTGACGGCAGCGGCGGTGGTTCCTAAGGGTGGAGAGTGGTGGCCGACGGATTGGAGAGAAACAAGGGAGAGGGGCGGCAGCTTGGGGTTTGGGGAGAGAAGGGTTTCAATTTTATTTTGTTTTAGGGCTAGGAACATATAAGTGTGTGTATTGTAGTTTTTAGTGTAGGCTTTAATAAAGTTGTTACTTTACTTATAAAAGTGATACTACAAATATTACAACTCGTACAGTACTTACACCAATTTACTTAAAATCCCTCTGTTTAAAGAGTCGAGAATTTGAAGGAAATAATTAAATTTCATTTGCCGGGTTTTTAAAATTCTAAATTTTGAAATGTTCTAAAATAGACTCTAACATTTCATAAAAGAAATTTTGGTCACCCAGAAAATCCTACAATCAAAATTTTATCTATTTTCCCCAGTTCCTCATAAATCTCAAATCTGCGAAAATAAGGCTTACCGCCAAAATCCACCGTCTCCTCATGACGGGCCCGAAACTAATGAAATTGAGAACTCAAGAATACTTTTAAATCAATACTTAAACATTTTGATGTTGCAATGATAAATAAAATATTTAAATAATAAAAGGAGCGATTAAAATAATTTAAATAAAATAGATGAACATTTAAAAGCCATTTGAATAAATACACAAGCAGAAATAAAAATCTTTAAAAACAAATCGGACAATCAAAAGCATTTAAATAAATAAGCTAGACATTTTAAAATCATTTAAATAACTAACCGATTAACTTAAGTCATTTTAAATAAATAAGCTGAACAATTAAAATAATTTAAATAAGCAAGCTTAAACCTTTAAAATCATTAAAACAAATAAATTGAACAATAAAATCATTTAGATAAATAAATAAACATTTTAATAACACATAAATAAAATAAATAATTTAAATCAATTAAAATTAAAAATAATCATCATAATATTTTTTTAATTTAATGCATGCGATTTAGTAGATTGGATTTTAGGCGCTACACTTCTGGTTTGAAAATATCTCAAACCTCCTACCATATAGATGATAGCTCCAAATCTTCAGTGAAAACACGTTCGCTGCATGTTCTAGATCGTGCACTGAGTAATTCTCTTCGCGAGTCTTCAACTGTCTTGAAGCATAGTCAATCACATGCCCATTCTATGTCAACACACAACCCAACCCTTGAAAAGATGCATTTGTGTAAACCACATAGCCTCCGGATCTTGATGGTAATGCAAGAACAGGCGCGGTAGTCAGTCGATTCCTCAACTCATTAAAGCTCTGTTCCAAAATTCTTGACCAGACAAAAGTAGTATCCTTCCTTATCAGCTGCATCAATGGTCTAGAAATTAGTAAGAAATTCTCAATAAATCGACGATAATACCCTGTTAAACCTAAAAATCCGCGAATCTCTAAAGTTGTAGTCGGACGTGACCAATTCAAAATAGATTCAGTATTACTCGGGTCTACTGATACACCTTCCCGAGAGATAACATGACCAAGGAATACAACTTGGTCAATCCAGAACTCGCACTTAGGAACTTGGCATAAAATTGCTTCCCACGGAGAATCTGCAGTACTAGCCTCAAGTGTTGCGCATGCTCGTCAATGCTACGAGAATGGACCAAAATGTCGTTAATAAATAATGCGACAAACTTGTCCAAATAATCAAGGAATACTATGTTCATCAAATCCATGAACACTGCTGGTGCGTTCGTCAACCCAAAAGGCATCACTAAAACTCGTAATGAACATACCTAGTAGGAAACATTTTCTTCGAAATATCCACATATTGAACACACAACTAATGATACCCTGACCTCATATCAATCTTGGAATACACGGAGGTACCCTAAATTTGGTCAAAAAAATCATCAATTCACGGGAAAGGATACATGTTCTTAACTATTGCTTGCTTCAACTGTCTGTAGTCAATACTGAGACGCATAGAACTATCTTTCTTTTTGACAAAAAGTACTGGAGCTCCCAAGGTGAAACGCTCGGTTGGATACATCTCTTATCCAACAAATCCTAGAACTTCTGTTGAAACTCCCTCATCTCTGCTGGTGCTAGACGATAAGGTGCACGAGAAATCGGTGCCGACCCTGGCATAAGTTCAATCCTGAACTCGACTTCTCTAAATGGAGGAAACCCTAGAATCTCAATTAGAAAAACATCTGGGTACTAACAAACTACTGGTAACTTCTCTACAGTGCTGCTTACCATGGATGTATCAATCTCATAGATAAGGTAGCCTTCCATCCCACCTCTAAATCCTGACAATCCAATAGAGATGAAACCAGAGACATAAGGGGTCATGCTCCCTCACCATAGAAAAACAAACTATCGCCCTCAACCAGACGAAACTAAACAACCTTTTGATAAAAATCCACAATAGCTATATATGAGGTCAATACATCAATAGCCAAAATAAAATCAAAATCCTCCATCGCTAGAATCATAAGTTTCGCTAATAACTTAGAGTCCTCAAACTCTAAAGTATAACCCAAGACTAAACGCTTGGCCAAAGCTGAATGACCAGTTGGGTAGACACTGACAGTACTACGTATAGGGATATGTAAATAAATCTATGTCTCTTAAAAAACGTGCTATAACGAATTAATGCGATGCACTAGTATCTATGAGAATGAAAGCATGAATTCCACACAAAATAAATGTACCTACGATAACTTCCTCATTCTCCTTCTGAGCCTGATCTTGGCTCAGCGCAAAGACTTTCCTGGAATACGTGGTCTTTGGTTGGTACTCCCAGCCGACTATCTTGATGGCTTTTGCGGAACTGATGCTTGAGAACCCAAACCATATATTGATCCTCCAACCATCCGCGGACAATCTCTTTTCATGTAACCCATCTGTCCACAACGGAAACAAGCATCATTTGCTCCACGACATTTGTCTGTAGGATGATGTCCCCCCCACTTCTCACACTGTCCTTTCTTCTACCCGAAATTGAACACACCTCTACCGGATCCTGATCCTGAACCTGATCCTGAAGAATAAGACACATCAGGCTTCTTGAAAGAATAGGCTCTAGGTCCCAAAGAGTTACCTGGTCAGATGGAAGAAAAGTTTATGTTCCTATTGATGTTGTTCTCTGCTTGGTGACAACGGTTCATTAACACCTCATACAACGTCAGATCATCGTTGATAGCTACCCGATCATGAATCGCTGGGATGAGACCTTGCAGGAAAAGATCATACTTTGCCTCCTAACTGGTGGCAACATACGGGCAATACAAAAACAACTCAAAGAACTTCTGTTGGTACTCGTCAATCGACATGTTTCCCTTTTTCAACTTCATCAGCTTATTCACCTTTGACTGTCGGATCGCTGCAGGAAAGTACAGTTATCTGAATTTTGTAACGAATTCGGCCCAAGTGGTTGTGCCTCGCTCAAATACAAAAAGTGCAAAAGTGGACCTCCACCACTTGAGGGACTCCCTTCCAGAATAAATTTAACGTTCTGCATTTTTTGCTCGTCGGTGCAGTAATAAACCTCGAAGAAGTTATCCATCCTCTCAAGCCAGTTCTCTGAAACCTCCGGAGTCTCACCTCCCATCAATGGCTTAGGAGCCATCTGCACAAACCTACGCAAATCTAATCGACGTCGGTCATCTCTGCGACGATGATGCCTCCGAGGTTGCTCCTTATCTTCGTCGTCTCCCGAACGACCACCGACACTCCCATGACTCTCATCTCCATGTCGAGCCATCTGGTTAAAGTAATAGAACTAAACCTCAAGACTGTTTACCTAGATCCCAAATCTCAATGCATGCTCTGATACCATAAATATAGTGACTCATCTCGAAATCACAAGATAATCAAAGCTTGAGCATGCAAATAACTTAATTGCAATAATCGGGTAGTCCAGCAAAAACTTAAATATTACAATTAAAAACCACCGGCAGGATACAACCGGTCCAAAGCAAAATACTGCAAATGTTATGCAACCCAATCAAAACATAGTAATAAATCCCACAATAGAAAACTTGGTACAACACAATCCTCCCTGCTGAAGCTCAACGACCGCTACCACCGGGTCTGTCCAACCTAAGTCATGTCCTGTGGAATGGGGTGTCCAAGACAAAACCGAGAAAATGAGCAAATAACGCCCATCACACATGTATGAGTATACACATTCTATGAATGTTAAATTCAAGTGAAGGGTACTAGAAGCCTATCCATATAGAATCCTGCTCAGTCAAAGATTCCATGGTATGTAGTTCGCTGGGCCATCGCATTAAGAGGCACTCCCATTCCATAAACCGTGGACATGACTGGATCCAAAATCATGGCATCCATCCACAAAATATAATGGGGCTAAGCATCACCTCTACAGGTTATAACAATGGTAAAAGGCTCAACATGATAATGCAAGCGGCATAATATCCGTGACATAATCAATGCACATACCAATAATGCCACATAAAACATGCAAACATAGAATATGCATACCCAACCAGGGTATCTTGGATAGTACGTTCGTACCTCAGAATAAGAAACCTAATGATACTGGCTCTCTAGTCCAAGCTTATTAATAGATAATCATCGTATCACTAATCGTCTACTAAAAGTCTTAACTAGATTAATATCTACTCACTGAAACTGAATAGATTTTAGAGATATACATGCGTCTGTAGTCAACCTTTTGATGGCGATGACATCAAAACTTAGACACAACTCGGCTACGATTCTGAGAACGTTTGTCCAACTTCCAAACTGCGTCTAAGTGGCTAGAAATTCTCAAAAGCACCAAGATAAGAGAGGAGAGGGTTTGTGAATTGGAAATGAAATGAGATCTCAGATTCTCTATTTATAGACCACGTTTGGAATTACCAAACTCGTGATCGGAAATTTCGATCCCACTTCGGAGCTTTCAATCGTGCTTCCGAATGATATCCACCAAACACGTGTCTTTGATTTGACAACTCGGTTGTTGACAGTAGTTAGAAACTACCGATCTCTAGTTTGGAGATTCCGAACCCTCTCAAGTCCAATCACGCAATCAAAACCCATACCCTGTCCAACTGTCACACGATCGGAACTACCAATCACAAGTTCGGAACTTTCGAACTGTCCCAAACACTCAAAGCCTTCCGATTTTTGACCCCTTAAGATCAAATTAGTATCCCTAAATCATGTTTAAGCAATATATTATCTTAATTTGGAGTTGGGCTACTACATTATTGGTATCGCTTAGTCGTATCACACCTAAATTAACCCAACTCAACTCAAACAAATAAATATGTAGTAGTGAGAGTATGGATCATTCCCAGAGGAAGGTGCAATTTATTGTGTTCTTAAAAATACTGAAAATAAATAAAAGGGGATTTTGGGTTTTTGAAATTAACTACTGATAGTTATGTTTTTGTTGCATATTTTGATGTCATTTAGTTGTTGTTTTGCATTCGTTTATGTATTTTATTTATGTGTTTTTTTTCATATTGCATATTCTGTGTTTGCATGATTTGTTTCCCGGTTTGTTGTATAGGTTGTGCGTTTTAACGGACTCATGGACAGAACTATGGAGTAAGAGAAATGCTGAAGATTTTTTTGAAGAAAAGTGCCGCTCGATCTGCTGACCTTTACCGATCGAGCGGCCGTCTGAAGAAGCAAAACAGTGGGCAATGAAATTTTCTACCGCTCGATCTGCTGACTTTTACCAATCGAGCGGCCGCATTATTTTTGAAAACGGTAGGATCACATTTTTACTCGCGATCGATCGGCAGACTTTAACCGATTGAGCGCGAGGTGCTGTTCGGGAAGGAATTTTTAAATTTGGAAACTCTTTTATTTTGGACTCTAGCTTTTATTAGGCTGATTGTTCCATTTTTCATACTTTAATTATAAGATTTTGAAGTTATTCCTGAGCGGCTAGGTTTTGTATTCTAACTTTCATCAAGATTTCTTCCTTTCTTTTGAATTTTCTTTTGATTTTTCATGAATCGTTGTAGCTAAACTTTAATACTTTGTTGAGGAAGACAAGCCCTTGATGTTATTTATTTATGAGATTCAAATTTTTCATTGTAATCCTTATTGAGTATCAAGAGTCGTTCGAGTTTATTCTATGCTTGTATGTGAAATTTTTAGATTGGTCATCTTAAGATTTTGCTTTACAAGCTATAGCTAAATTAGAATTCAAATCCGTAATTGTTTGAATAAACTAATTTGCGAAGCAACTGCGTTTAATATTTTCTGCTGTTGAATTTATTAAATCTTAGGAACAACAATTGACAAGGATAAATACAATCGCTGGTATTTGTGTTGTCTAGATTCATCATTTTTACTCATTTGAATGCTACCTTAAATTTAAGTCTATATCACTGGTATCCTGATTGGTTTATTGGTAAGAGTTAATCTAGAACGCTGGTGTCTAATTAACTAAGATTAAGGTGAAACAGAAATTTAATTTTCAATGATGAATATTTGATAGGATTAATTATTTTTAGTTAATCGATGATTGAATGAATGATATCAAGGGTGTAGTCGACTGATACCAAGGCTTGTTTCTTATTGATTTTCTCATATTTTAAATCTTGGATGTTAGTGGTAAATTTGAATTTTTTTAAATTGCTTGAAATTTCAGTAGTTAATCTCAAACTCAAAACCTCTTTTTTTATTTATTTTCTAGAACACATAAATTTCCCTTTCCTCGTGGGAACGATCCCTACTCACACTACTGCATATTTTATTTATCTGATTGAGTCGGGTAATTTGGGCGTGATACGATTAAGTGCTACCAACTACCGAAAATTAAAAGCAAATTAAAATAAATTTTATCAACTAGCATGCAAGAATTAAAATTAAAATTTAAACGAATTAATTAATTAAAACAAGCCTTGGTATCGGTTAACTACACCCTTGACGTTATTCACTCGATCATCGATTCCATAAAAATAATTAATTCTCATTGAATATTCATCATTGGAAATTTAATTTTTATCTAACCTTAATTTTAGTTAATTAGACACAAGCGTTCTAAATTAACCCTTACCAATAAATCAACCAAAATACAAGCGATTAAGATTTAAATCCAATGTGGCATTCAAAATAGTGAAATTGATGAAGTTAAACAACACAAGCACAAGCGGTTGTATTTAATCTAGTCAATTTTTGTTCCTACAAATTAATAAATTCACAACCGAAAATTATTCATCATAGTTGCTTCACAAATTAGAGGGATCAAACAATTACGGATTTGATATCTAATTTAGCAGTAGATTGTATGAGAAAATTATCAAATAGTCAGCCAATAATTAAACACACAAGCATAACAATCAATTCCAAACAACTCTTGAAACTCAAATAAAAATCAAACAATGAAAATCAAAATTGCACGAAATAAATAAACTTCAAAGGGTTTGTCTTCCACAACCAAGGATTAAAAACTGAGAAGAAATAAAGAAATAAATTAAGTCTAAGAACAAAGATGATAAAACCTAGCCACCAAAGAGTTTCTCTACTTTGTTGCCGTCCAAAAAACTGATTAAAAATCGGGTTCTAAGAGTTATTTAAAGTATAAATTCCTTCCCAAAAAAGTTCTTTTTAAAATATAATTCCCGAAGTTCCCGTCTCGCTCGCTCGATCGGTGAAAACATGCGGATCGAGCGAGATATTCTCTGTCTCGCAATTCTTCACTCTCCCGCTCGATCGGTGAAAAACTACCGATCGAGCGAAAGTTTCTCTGCCTCGTATCTTAACGCAAACCATCCTAGCGCCCTTCATTATCTCCCACGCGCGATAGCGCTTCTCAAGGGCGCTCAATAGCATTGCTCTCAAGAGCGATAGCGCAACAACAACCGCTGATCACAAGGGCTAACACGCTTCAATCTCTTCAACAACTCTTCCTTACCTTGCTACAGTTAGAGCCCTTTGTTAGAGCGATAGCACTCCTCAAGGGTTGTTCGTTAGAGCTGTTAAGTAGAGCTATTCGTTAACGGCTCTAACGAACCGCTCTACTTCTTCCATCTTCTTTCTTTGCTCTTTTCTTCAATTATTTTGCTCAATTTTCATATTTTCCTATATCAAAACACAAACAATGATTAGGAAATATAAAATGAATTTAATCAACGCAAATTCTCCTAATCATACAAATTAACACAAATAAATATAGGAAAATATAACCACATCAAGTATGAGAAATCTGCGGCCTATTTATAGACTGTGTAGTAACGTAGTTAACATTCTAAAGTAATTAAATTTTAAAGAATATTTAGGGTAATTAATTATAACAAATCAAGGGAATAATCAAGTTTCGAATTAAATTTCAGGCTTCGGACCTTTTAAGAGTTCGGAAGATACAAAGGGAGTTCGGAAGCACCGAATTGATCCGAATCAAGATCGGAAGCAAAGGCAAAGTTTGGAAGATCCAAACTAGGATCGAAACGTCCAAACAATGTTAGTCAATACAGGGTTTGAGGTTTCAGCTACACACAGACACGTGGGAGTTTGAAAGGTCCGAACTCGAGTAGACACTTATGTTTCAAGAGGCTTTATACACGTCAATACATGCTTGCGATCAGTAGTTCTGAAGTGTAGATCGGAGTTTCTGAAGTGGCGAGTTTGGAAAATGGCAAGAATGCAGGGATAGGAGTTTCTGATCTAGGGATCGGATCTTTCGATCGATGCCTATATATAGGACATCCGAAGGTCATTCATCCGAAGGTCATTTCCAACTTTACTCTCTATTATTTAGTGCATTCTTAGGCTTTCTAGCCATCCGCTCGAGGTCTGGGCACTAACGAGTGTTTATGAAGTAGCGACAGAGCTGTGTCCAAGAGGCGGCCTTAGACTTAAAAGGGCTGACGATGGACACATGTATAAGTCTAGAATCTGAATAGCTTTTGAGAGTATCTATTAATCTAGTTAATACTTTTAGTAAGTTAGAAGTGATATATTAATTATTTGATTATATGCTTGGACTTGTGAGACAGAGTTGCTAGATTTCTTGATTAGGGTACGGACACACTATCTGAAATATTCTAGTTGAGTATGCATGTTCTATTTTTGGCAAGTTATCTAGTATGTTTTATGTGCATATATTATGTCATGATTATCATGCTGCATGCATTATCATGTTGAGCATATACTTTGTTATAGCCTGTAGTGGGGTCACTCAACCCCTTATTCTTTGGTGGATAGTTGGATCAGTTAGTACGGATTAGGTCGCCTATATCCACAGATTATTCTACTATGTGAGTTTAGTAACCCGACTTCTGTTTGAGTTATTAAACTGTCTAAGGATGTTTAAATGGATAAAACATAATTAAAGAATCATTATTGAGGAAAATATGTAGAAAATCGGATTGAGGACGATCAGAAATGACCCAAAGGGCATAAAGGGTTCGAACTTGGTCTTAAGAAGTTCGGAAGGAAAGGGTGTAGTTTAGAAGCTCCAAACTTGATATCGGAACGTACGAACTTTGTTGGATAGATAGGGTATGAGTTTTTGATTGGTGATTTGATTGGAGTTAGTTCGAAAACTCCAAACCCTCATATCAAAACTTCTGAACTCTATCTACACAATGAATTTTCCAATCACAGGACACGCGTTCGATGAGTAGAGAACGTCCGAAATTTTGGCTATAAATAGGGGTCGTGAACCTCATTTAATTTTTCAATTCCACAGCTCCTATTTCGTCCAGTCTCTAGTTTTTAGGCTTTTTAGGCATTTTCTCGAGGGCTGGGCAATAGCGAGGCACTACCGGGACCATAGAGAAGTTGTGCCTAGAGTTGGGTCTATCGCCATCTTTGGGCTAACGATGAATGTAGGTAATACTCCGAGATCCTTGATAAGTTTGGTAATATATATTAGCTTAGTTAAGACTTTTAGAATGGTATAAGTGATACGGTATATATATGATTATAGGCTTGGCTACTAGGTTGTTCACCTAAACTTGACTTATAGTGGTAAGTAAGTACTAACTAAGATATCCAGTTGATTATGCATTCTTTTGTGTGCATTTTATCTTCCATGATATGCACGCATTAATTTTCATATGTTACATGTCCATGTATCACATTGAGCTGAATCTCCTTCAAAATACCCATGTTTAGTAGGGTTTCTCATCCCTAATTTGTGGATGATTGGACATCAGTCACATGGTCAAAGGGCATAGAGGGATGTGATGCTTCCAGGATATTCCAGATCCACGTCTGGATTATTATTCTAATTTTCCAAAGGGGTATTTCTGTGTTGGTACTATTCACTCTAGCGCATCCAGTTGAGCTTGAGTTCTTTTCCTGTTGATCTAGTTACCCATTTCATGTCATATGCACACATATAGGTTTGTATACTCATATTTATTGTACTGGAATTTAGTGTTCATGTCCTTGTTTTCATCTTGGAAAACCCATTCTTTGGAGCTGGCCTCAGGTTGGATGACGCAGACAGGAATGAGCCCTGAGGCGAGGAGTAGTGCCATTGAGATTCTGGTTATTTGGTTCAGTTGTTTTACTTTGGGTTGTATTATGATACAGTGATTTAAGATATGGTTGACCTAAACCAGTATTTCATATTGATGTTTTGGATCTGGGTTTCTATGAATTCTAGTTTTTGCTAATTTATCTGATTATGTCTATTTAAGTTAATTTCATGCTTCATAATATTGATTATCAGGTGATTTCGGAGCGGGTCACTAAATTTATGGTATCAGAGTATGCATTATGTTTTTGGGATATAGAACCTTAATTTGGGTTGATTTCTTTTTGTCTCATAGATGGTTTGAAAAGATGATGAGAGCAATCACGACAATGTGGGTTGATTGGGTGACAATAAGTGCCGTGATAATCACCAGGAACATCGACTTGTAAACCCAATTATAAACATCATTAATAAAAGCATGCACATCAACTTCATCTTGGGGGGATGGAATATTTACAATTGTGGTATTCATATCTTATGAGCACATGGGGTTCACGTGATCATGATCATTGTACAACAAGTGATAGTTATGTTTTTATTGCATTTGTTAGTGTCATTTTGCTGTTGTTTTGCACTTGTTTACGTGTCTTATTTATGCATTTTGTTCGTATTTCATTTTCCGTGTTTGCATGATTGGTTTCCCGGTTTTGTGGTTAGGTTGTACATTTTGGCGGATACATGGAAGGAATCTTTGAAGCAATGGAAAATCTGGAATTTCTGAAGAATTTTTGGCCGCTCGATCTGTAGGAGTTTACCGATCGAGCGGAGCATGTTTTGCGAAGACAGTAGGCTCGGATATTTTTTGGCCGCTCGATCTGCAGGAGTTTACCGATCGAGCGGCGCGCGTGTTTTGAAGCCAGTAGCTTGATTATTTTGGCTCGCTTGATCGGCCAATGTTTACCGATCGAGCGAGCGGGTCTGTTCGAGAAAGATTTTATATTTTTGGAAACTCTTTTATTTTGGACTCTAGACTTTATTAGGCTTTTAATTCCGTTTTTGGGGGGATTATGAGGAAACTGGGGAGATCTCTAAGGCGACTAGGTTTTATTCTTTTCAATTTTCTCTCTAGTTTTCTCTCTTCTTTGAATTTTTATTGATTTGGTGATGAATCGTTGTAGCTAAACCTTTTATACTTGGTTGAGGAAGACGAAACCTTGATATATTTTATTCATGAGATTCAGTTCGTAGTGTTTAATTCTTGTTAAGTATCAATATTTGATCTGGTTTATTTCATGTTTGTATGCGAGATTTTAGGATTGGCCATCTTAGGATTTTGTTTTGCAAACTATAGCTAAATTAGAATTCAAATCCGTAATTGTTTGAATTAACTAATTTGCGAAGCAACTACGTTTGATATTTTCTGCTGTTGAATTTATTAAATTGTAGGGTCAATTATTGACTAGGCTAAATACAACCGCTGGTGTTTGTGTTGTCTAGATTCGTCAGTTTTACTAGTTTGAATGCTACCGTGGATTTAAATCTGATCGCTGGTATTGGGTTAATTTATGGGGTAAGGGTTAATTTAGAATGCTGTTTTCTAATTAACTAAAATTAAGGTGAAACAGGAATTTGATTTTCAATGACGAATATTTAATAGGATTAATTATTTTTAGGGAATCGATGATTGAATAAATGAATATCAAGGGTGTAGTCAACCGATACCAAGTCTCATCTCATATTGATTTCTCCAGTTTAATTTTCATCCTTGCATGATAGTGATAATTATAAATTTTAATTGTTTAAAATTTTCAGTAGTTAATCTCAAACTTCAAAACCTCCTTTTATTTATTTAGAACGTATTAAATTTACCTTTCCTCGTGAAAACGATCTCTACTCACACTACTACATTTTAGTGATTATCTGATTGAGTTGGGTAATTTGGGCGTGACACGATTAAGCGCTACCAAATTTTGGCGCCGTTACCGGGGAAGGCGTTTAGTTTATTTGTGTTCTTGTTTTTATTTTTTATTTTATATTCTTTCCCCAGTGCTTTTCGGGTTTGTTAATGCTTACAGGAGAATCTTCTGAAGAAGAATTCCCCTACGACACGGAGATTGAAAGAACTTTGCACAGGTGAAGGAGAGAACTCCGTAGGCAACAACAAGAAGCCGCTGCTCGAGCTGCTTTTCCAGAAGAAGAAGAGATGGCTGCTAATGCAAATCTGAGTCTTTGACAATTGGGCACTCCTGACCCCAATCAACAACCTTTATGCATTACTTTTCCTACTTTAGAAAATAATGCTACTTTTGAGCTCAAATCTGGATTAATTCACATATTACCTGCTTTTCATGGTCTTGCGGGTGAGGATCTGAATAAACACTTAATGGAGTTCCAAGTGGTTTGCACAAGTATGAAACCCCATGGAGTGACAGAGGAGCAGATTCAGCTGAGAGCTTTTCCTTTCTTTTTGAAGAGTGCTGCTAAGGATTGGTTGTATTACTTGCCCTCTGGTTCCATCACGACGTGGACGGAAATGAAAAGAATCTTTCTGGAGAAATATTTCCCAGCCTCTAAAGCTGCGAACATCCGGAAGGAAATCTATGGAATCAAGCAATACTCCGGAGAGTCACTGCATGAGTATTGGGAGAGGTTCAAGAAGCTTTGCGCTAGCTGTCCGCAACATCAGATAAGTGAAAACCAATTAATTCAATTGTGCTATGAAGGTTTATTGTCTCATGACAGGAATATGCTGGATGCGGCCAGTGGAGGAGTTTTCGTGGACAAAACTCCAGTCCAAGCAAGGAATCTGATAGAGAACATGGCCGCCAATTCTCAACAATTTGGAACCTTCAGGAGTGATCCAACACCCGGAAGGAATAATGAGGTAAATGTTTCTTTCCTTGAACAACAACTGATTGATCTGACGTCTCTTGTGCGTCAAATGACTGTAGGGAATGGACAAAATATGAAGGTTTGTGGAATTTGCACTGCAAGGGGACATGCGACTGACATGTGTCTCACACTTCAAGAGGGATCGGCTGAGCAAGTCAATGCAGCAGGAGGATTTCCCGGACCGCCACAACGGAAGTATGATCCATACTCCAACACATACAATCCAGGTTGGAAGGATCATCCAAACCTGAGATATGGGAACCCGCAAGCAATTCAAGCACCACCGCACAATCCAGCTTATAGGCCGCCATAACCCCAACAACCACAGCATCCTCAAGTCCCCACGCCTGGTGAGTTTCTAGAAAACATTGTTAAGGATCTTGCTACTAATACTGCCGCTTTTCAATAGGAAACTCGAGCAAGTATCCAACAGTTGAACACTCAAATGGGGCAGTTGGCAACCGCAGTGAACATGTTGGAGGCACTGAATTCGAACAGCTTACCATCACAGACTGTGGTGAATCCGAGGGAGAATGTGAGTGCAATCACCTTGAGGAGTGGAAAGTAGTTGAAGGTTAATGAAGAAGTTGTGAAAGAACCAGTACAGAACAAAGATGAGTAGGAATCCAAGGTAGAGGAGGACGAAACAATTCAGGAAGCACCTAGAGGTAAGTTCCCTCCTTTTTCCGAGTATAAACCTGTAGCCCCTTTTCCCTTAGCATTGAAAGAGTCTAGAAAAGATGATGGAATTAAGGGGTTGTATGAAGTGTTTCGTAGATGCGAGGTAAATATCCCTTTGTTAGATGCTATTAAACAAGTACCTCGTTATGCTAAATTTTTAAAAGAATTGTGTACTGTGAAGAAAAAAAAAAGTTAAAGGGATGTCAGAAAGTTGAATTGGGAGAACAGGTCTCTGCCGTAATTCAAAGAAAGGTACCTACAAAATGCAATGATCCAGGTATGTTCTCAATTCCTTGCAAGATATGAGATGTTCAGCTTGATACAGCCATGTTAGATTTGGAACCGTCGATCAATGTCATGTCATATTCTGTGTATGCTTCCTTTAAACTAGGGCATTTGACTGAAACTGGAATTGTTATTCAAATGGCTGATAAATCTACAATTTTTCCAAGAGGAGTGCTAGAAGATGTTCTTGTGCAAGTTGACAATTTGGTCTTTCCTGCTGATTTCTATGTGCTTGATATGAAAAATAATGATTTGAATAGTCCAATTTTACTAGGAAGACCATTTTTGAAAACTTCAAAATCTGATATAGATGTGAACAATGGCACTCTCACTATGGAGTTTGATAAGGAGGTTTTTAAGCTTCATATTTTTGATACCCTGCAAATTACTGATTGTGAAAGTGTTGTTAATAATCTTGATGTCATTAATAACTTGTCGCAAGAACACAAGAAGGTTATTGCAAGACCTATGGAGAATTTTACTACTGAAAGTGTTCTTTCTGAACTGCAGGCACCCAAGAAATCCAAGAAGAAGCAAAGACCAAAAATCTCTACAAAACTGCGCAAGTGGGTAAAGGTGGACAAGGGAACTAGATATGAACTACCTTGATGAACTGAAGCATGCAGTCGAGCTATAGACTGACTGTAAATTTAGTGCTGACTGGGAGACAACCCAGTGTTTTTTTGTTTTTTTCTTTTCTTTAGTTTTTTTCTTTCATTTTGTTTTTGCGTTTATTTTTGTTGTTTTCAGAAACCGAATGCCGCCACCTCCGCAGTCAAATTTTCAATATGATTCTTCCGTTATGTTGTCAGACGTTGAAGAGGACAGTGCCAACACTTAAACCAGGAGAGTTTCGTTTTACATTTTTTGCATTTCATTGTGTTGAGTTGTTTGTTTGTGTTTTTTGTTTTGACGCATTGAGGGCAATGCTTCATTTAAGTGTGGGGGGATGTATTCATATTGTTGCATTTGTGTTGTTTTGTTATTGCATTCATTTTGTTTTTCGTTTGTGTCGTATTCATGAGTTGAGGATAAGATTGTTAGCCTATGACGAGGTAGTTGAAAAATAATAAAATTTTTGAAAAATTTTACTCTTGATTGGATTTGAAAAACCGTAGGTTGTTTGTTGAATATTCCAAGCACGCCTATTTAACCAGTGAGTTGTAGCGATGTATTTGATATTGTGAATGTCTGTTGGACCATTGCACGACATTAGGTGTTTGTGCTTGACGGTTCTTAAGTCTTGATAATCTTATTGATAGAGCATTCACTCTCTTGTTTTTTTTTTTGGAACATGATTTTGAGCAATCGACTCCATTCGGGTTGCGAGCGAGATGTTTGAAATCCTATTCATCTTGTTTGTGGCTAAGTCTGCGGGAAAAAAATAATAAAATGGGGTTAAGCCTTGAAAAAAAAATCTAGTAAGGCACCAGTTCCATCCGGGCTATATTCCTGCCCCTCAGCCTCAATGAAATAGTCCTCACCTGAAAACAATAAGTGTAGTGAGTCTAAAAGACTCAGCAAGAATATAGGGGGATAACAAGTACTACATAAATACAAGCACAGGCAGGTTAAAAATAACTTGTAATAAAATAATTTTGTGCCCTTAACTTAAAATAAATGATTTCTAAACGAAAAGAGTGAACATGAATGAAACATATGCATGGCTAAGTCGAACATAAGAAATATAACTGAGTAAACTGTACGGAAACATAGACATAAATATTTGAACTTATATCCTTGAATTGTGAGTCTTTGATTTCGATCATGATCATGGCTGCAGTGCACTATGCCGCAACGAAGTCAGGATAACACCCAACTCGTCTTGCCCATACTTGGTAAGGGAAGCCAGGATTTCTCCCAACTTGTCCAAACCCATACTTGATAAGGGAAGCCAGGATTTTTCCCAGCTCGTCCAAACACATAAATTTGGTAAGGAAAGTCAGAACGTCTCCTAACTCGTCCAAACTCATACTTTCTATAGTCACAATCATCTCACTTTGTTCCTAAAAATATTTTCTTTTCATACTTGAACATGGACTTATCATGCATATGTAAATATGGCGTAAATGTAAATATTACTAAATAATCATGCATATAACTCACACATGGATGATCGGGATGGTGATTTAGGAGCCAAACCAAAGGATGAAAAATGCTAAACTAAAACGTAGCGCTTAAAGACAAATTGAGCGGTTTGCCCGTAAAATTCATAACTTACTCAATTCTCACTCAAAATCAGTTCCGCTCGAACCCACCACTTCCTAACACTTAGAATTAACTTAAGAAGTCATCCTCTGATTTTATTTCTCAAGCAACCATTTTATGAAAATCGAATTTCCGGGCAGCAGCCCCTATTCCACAAAATTCTGCACTCACCTACCCGACCCATCACCTAAAACTCAACCAAAGCTTAACCGACTTAATTCCCGCTTGAACCGAAACATTCCCAACATCCTATAATACTTCCCGACCCGAGCCCTTGGCCAAAACCCGAGTTTAACCCCTGTTTAAAAATCGATTTCCGGACAGCCCACTCACTTTGCAAAAAATCTTCTCTTGACTTGTTTTCAAACTTAACCAAACTTAATTATAAATCCTCCAATCTTCTAAGTTTATAATCCTAGGACCAAGACCAACATTCAACCACATTTCCAGCCCCTACCACTCACCTCGAACCACTTTAAACCCAGATAAAAGGCAGCACCTAACCACCATCCAAAACCGACCCTTACCATACTCAAACTCTAATGCATCTCCAACCAAGTCTTCAAGTCAATTTCAAGCCAACTTCGAGCCAACCTAGGAGCTACCATGTGAACTACATATCACCCATAGTAGCTCCTCAATCACCATCCAATCAACCCAAATAAATATGCACAGTTTCAAACACAACCAAGAGACATTTTTTGAAAATAAATTCGAACCAAGCTAGGATAATTTTCTGAAAATAAAACGAATGCAACAAGGCATCCATGACAGCACCGATCGAATGCAAAACATCAAATTAACCAACAATGCAGCAGAAACCGATTTCATTTAGCAAGACTTCTGTCCAAATTCCAAATGCAAGGCGCAAATATTTCTGGAAAAAGCATTCGAACCAACTCATGAACTTTTTCAATCTTCAACAAACCATACGCATAGCATCAATAATTATCAAGCTAAAAAAACGAGCTGCACAAGAAAAATTTTCTTTCCAGAAAAGGGGCAAAAACCGAGCAGGGCATATGTTATAAAAACTTTCAAAAAAATCAGAAATGCATCTATAAACCAAGCACACTACATAATAAATCGAAGGGGGAAGGAAATGAATCCATATCCTTGCCTAGCTTGGAAAGAAAATCGAACGGGGACAACTCGCTAAGGCCGATCGAGTGGTGAAGTAGCGTTGCTCGATTGAGCTAAATCCGAGCTGAAAATGAGCTCAACCTTCAACCAGCTAGCTTAGGACCGTTTTTCTCGGAAAAAAATGAAGATTGAAGAGCTTAGTGAAGAAGAATGGCATAGCCGATGGGTTCCATGAAGAACAGGGCAAGAACTCGGCTGTTGTGTGTGTTTGTGTGCGTGAGTTGTGTGAGTTTTTATGGCTAAAGTTGAATCTTGTGCTAGATTAGGTAACCCTAAAAAAAATGGAAGTGTTAAGAAATTTAGGAAAAAGTGCTATACACTAAAAAATATCAAACCAATAAAGAAATTAGGACTACAATTTAAATCGCAATAAATAAAAATACAAGCTTAAAATTCTAATTTAAAATATTAAATTTTATTTTACTAGTCCGGGAATTAAAATGATATTTTTTGCAAAAAGTTAGAAATAATAAATTCTAATGCACGGAAGAATATAATATTTAGCCAATTAATCACAAAAAATTAAAATAATTAAAATAATAAATATTAAAGATTAATTTAGGCATGAAACTTTAAATTAAGAAATTCTAGGCGTCACAGTTAGTTAGGTAGATGAGATTGGTGAATCACACACAAAATAATTCCTGAGAATGATGTAGAAAATAAGTGGACTACATGATAAAAAATAAATTTCTAAGGCCGACTCCATTAGTGGATATCATGACTTGCATGTTTGTGTGTTAGTTGTTTTCTTGGTGTCTTTTCTTTTTCTATTCTTTCTATTATATTTTTTCTCGTGACTAGCAAAAGTTTAAGTTTGGGAGCATTTGATAATTTCTATTTTTGCAATTATATTTTATATGATTTGATTTGTATTTTTTTGTGTATCGCGCAATATTATGCGTATTTTGTGTTTTTTGTGTCGTTTGCAGGAATTTGTGTAATGACTATTTTATTTGAATTAAAAAGGTCAGAAATGTGCAAAAAGAGGGAAAGAAAAGTGCACGGAAAAGGAAACAGATGGAACATAGATGCGCCTCAGTGTCCAACGCCGAAAACCAGAGGCGCCTCAGCGCCTGATACTACATGACGAGAAAAATAAATATTGGCGATAGGCACCTTAGCGCCTACTTTTTGGTGCCTCAGCGCCAATGTGTTTTAATAATTTTGGAAACTTTTTTAGTTGATTTTAAAAAGGATTCCCTCGAATATTTGAGGGATTATCAAGGGTTGTCAATACATAGGACGAATTGAAAACTTTTGGAGCGCAAAAGAGAAAGAGAACTCAGTACGAAGACGGAATACGGCGGCATCCAGGGACGAATAAGCATATTCTAACTTCGTTTTTGTTACTCTTTCATTCTATAGTTTTGATTTGATGAATTTTTGGAAGAACATGCTTAGTTTTATTTTCAAATTTGTCATTACTAATCTTTTAGTCTAGAGGGTAAACGGATCTTGACTTGAACCCATGATTTTGATGTGTTGATTTATATATTTGAATTCTTCACATAGTTTATTTGTGTTTTCCTATTCTTAATGCTTTCAATTTATTGACCATAGATTGAATGATTTATTGTTTAGAAGTCATCACCCGGGTGAGAGAGTTTTGAATACGATATAGAAAAATAAATTATTGGTGTTTATATTATTCGAAAGGCGTATAACATCATTAAATACATTGTAAGAATTATTGTGATGTTTACTGGATAAAATATTCAAACTTTGATAGGAATATTGAGTTTGATATTAGATACGAACTTCTACTATCACTTGGGAAAGAGAGTAGGAAACAATTGGATTCTTGACTAATAAACTAAAAGAATTTATAATTAAGAAATCAATAGTAATTAATCATGGTTGATAGTCAAGTGAAGTTGAACCTCTAGAATTTATTTCTCATTGATTTTCTGCCTTGCAAACTCATTGTTGGTTAATTTTATTTGCTGAAACTGTTAGTTAATTGAATCCAAACCATCATCGTAGCTCTAAATAGAATTGAGATTTTATTAGTTACAAATATTTAATATAATATCATTTTATTAATTCTCTGTGGGATCGACTTGGACTTAAGTCCTATATTATAACTTGACACTGTACTCTTATGATCAAAAAATACGCAACAAAAGGCCCTCCTCGGTGCTCATCCCGGAGCACCAATCTCGTACTACCACCACAAGTCCACACAAGACATCAAAAGTTTTCATGCATGCATAACATCATTCAACATCATAACTTCGTAAACTTCATCATGTTTTCTCTTCATAAACATCATCATTATAAATTTTCTCATAACTTCATCATAAAACTTCTCATCTTTCATGAAACATACTTTAAACATCTTAAAATCATCATGTCATCATGAACTTGAAAATAACTTGAAACTTGATATTTCATGCTCTTTGAATTCTTTCGTGCTTGAAAATCATGCATGCTAAATAAAATAAAGATAAACAATTCCATTAAAATTTCACAACATTTCGTGTTTTTCATAAGGAACATAGTTTTTGTTAGAACATAGTAGCATTCAATGCATTACATAACTAAACTGATATACGTGAGTCGTTCTTTTCGTTCTTGACATTAAAACTAGAAATTTTTTTCATAAAACATCTTTAAAATGTTTAAAATAAATTAAAATACCATAAAATTGAATTTAGGACCTCACATTTGAAAAAAAAAATCAAATTGTTGCCTAACCCATGTAGGGGGCACGCTCGCGTGGGTGTAAAAGCAGTAGGCGTGGGTTGTGCAGAAAATTTTATACACGATCAGCTTCGACTCTACACGCACCAAACTCTTCCAAATTCATTACAATCGACATCCAACCATGAAAAAAACTTTGAAACATATCAAGATACTCTTTTAAACAATTAGATCCCAAGATTGAACCCAAAAATACATCAAAACCTCAATCATCAACCAAAATCAGATTTGGACTCTTTGAAACCCTTCAAAAGATGCAAACTCTCAAAACATGATCAAGAACTCATGAGAATGACCCACGTTTCACGAATACATACAATCATACATCATGTTCTTCAAAATTCATGCAATATACAATACATACACAACAATATGCAAATTTTTATATCATAATACATATATTCTTGAATGATGGTTTAAACCGAGTTTAAAACTTGTGTGCTCATTTTAGATTGGAAGTAATCGGTACTTTGGTAGCGATTCTAGTCTCGAACGGACGAGAACAAAGGTTTCTGCTTGCCCTTGGTGCAATTTTTGACCGTGAAGAGGGAGAGGGGAATGGGAGTAGTCGGCATGTGATTTGAGAGAAAGGTTTGAGGGAAAGACTCACACGCTCAAATAATTTGTAACTAATTGGCTTGAAAGTCGGTCCATTAGTTGCAAACACACATTTTTAAAATTTTATATCCAAAATATTAAAATAAAAATACACCAACTTTAAACTTCAAATAAACATGAAATAATTTCTTAACCTGGTACGAAGTTCAGTCTCGTTCCCTCAGTCCAGAATTAATCCCAACCTGAAAAAAATAAAACTAGCTTGCAACCATTAAATACCAGGAAAATTACCTAACATTAAATCATTTAACACCACATTTAAACATATATTTTAACACTCAAAAACTCAAATTTGATACATAAAATCTCATAAAATATACATAGCACGAAGTCTTTTAAACATAACTTTTAAATAAATAATATCACATAAAATCATTCAATTAAACATAACTTTTAAATCATAAATAAATAAAATTAAATAATTTAAAATTCTTGTAATACTCGTGAGTGAATTTATGGATTTTTATGGCGTTACAGAAATGGATTCAGTGAAATCAAATAAAGTTTGGGAACTAGTTGAAATTTCACAAGGTCATAAAGTTATTGCGAACAAATATGTTGTCAAAATTAAGGAAAAGGTTGTCGGAACAATAGAGAGGTATATGGCTCGACTAGTGGCAAAGAGTTATTCTCAACAAAAGGGTATTGATTATGAAGAAACTAATTTGCAAGTAGTGAGATTTACCTCTATTCATCTGTTGTTGGTCATATTTGCTAATTTGGATTTAGAATTATATCAAATGGATGTTAAAACTACTTTTCGGAATAGAGAACTTGATGAAGAAATCTACATGGAACAACCAGAAGGTTTTTTTGTTAAATGTCAAGAAAATATAGTTTGCAAATTGAATAAATCAATTTATGGACTTAAGCATCCTTCTAGACAATGGTATCTGAGATTTCACATAGCAATAATCTCACATGAATTCATTATGATTGATGAAGAGCATTGTTGTCCTCGAATTTTTAAAAGAAAGACATGGTTTAGGCAAATTATATTCTAGGTGTTAAAATTCACAGAGATCGTTCTAGGAGACTGCTTGCATTGTCTCAAGAATCTTACATTAAAAATATTCTGGAGCGATTTAGAATGTCAAATTTCTAAATCATTGATACTCCTGTGGCCAAAGGCAAAAACTTAAGTCGTGAAATGTGCCCAAATACTTCTAAAGAAATTCACGAGATGTCTAAAGTGTCATATTCTAGTGAAGTTGGGAGTTTGATGTACACAATGATGTATAATCGTCCCGATATTTGTTATGTCGTGGGTCTGGTCAGCAGGTATCAATCTAATCCAAGAAGAAGACACTGGAGTGCAGTTAAAATTATTTTAAGATACCTAAAAGGAACTACAAATTATTTCTTCTGTTATCAAGGAGAGGATCTAACACTGATTGGATACACAGATGCCGACTAGGGTGGTGATTTAGATGAGCGTAAATCCACCTCTGGATATGATTTCTTGCTAAATGGTGGATGCATATCTTGGAGAAGCAAGAAAAAAAACATGGGTATCTGTATCCATAATGGAAGCATAATTTAGTATGCTTCCGTTGTGTAAGAAGGTGTTTGGTTGAGAAGATTTCTAGATCAGTTAGGTATAGTAAGCAGTCCAATTGTAGCTATAACAGTTTATTGCGATAATCAATCAGCAATTTCTTACACAAAAGACCCTAAATATCATGGAAAAACCAAACATATCGATACAAAGTACAACTTCATCAGAGATATTATTGAAAAATAAGGAGGTGACTTTGAAATACATGCCTACGCGCATGATGGTGGCTGATTCTTTTACTAAGTCAATATCAAGAAATATTTTTATAGATCATGTTAGATCTCTTGGACTACGTAGGATGTGATTGTAGCAGAATGCATGAATATTTAAGATATTGGGCTCATTATTATAATAATATTTTACTATGTGTTATGTGTACACATTTACTCTATGAAGTATTAATCTGTGCATTAAAGGTTTATCTGACAAGTTGAGATTGACTCTCTCACATGAGAAAACGCCTCTGATGCTGAGAAACATGTAGAGATGAGACAATATTGATTTTGTAGTGAACAAATTCATACATATGTTGCCTTGATCATGAATTATCAAGATGGGATTACTTCATTAATATTTTTTTTTGTAATCGGAATGGATTTTCCCACAATCCATTATACTTGTCTGATAGCCAGATTCGATTTTTCATTCCAAATTCGATTTTTTATTATATCGATACTTTTTGGAGGATAAAAGAAGTAGAAAACTCGAGTTAAGTGTTGAAACACACTTGAGTTAAGATCTGTATGATGTGAATAATTTTTTATATTGACATACGCTTCCAAAAAGAGGAAAAAGCACATCATAAAACATGTTTCATACCACGTGTGTTGAGGTGATCATTTGGATAATGAATAGTTGAGTTCCAAATCTTTGTGTTAGATCAATAGGTTTATATACAAACCTAATTTGATACCCTTAAGACTTTCAACTATTTCTTTAATTTTATTTTAGTGGTGCTACATTAGCATGATACTAATAGCTATGTATGATTCGATAATGCGGTACATGTCTAAGAAAGAAATTAAAATAAAGATTGAAAAATTCCAACAGGAAATGAAGAGATTTATTTTGACATCTATTTTGTATTCACTAGACGGCTAATTGTTTTTAACTTAATTTTTTAACATAATTGTGAATATATAAATATAGATAAATATTTTTAATCAAGTAGACTCTTATTATTTGGTTTGGGACAAGAGATACATTGATTAGTGTTGTAAAATAGAAAAGGGATATAGCGAGTTGAATGTCCTCATAATATTTTGAATTAAGTTGTTATATATTTTTAACCGGTGTGTAGCTCTAAGCTCTTATTTTGATATGCTCATTGGTCAGACGATCCACTTGCTCGTATGAAACTGGTGGAACATGATTATGATATATCTATGAAAGAAGTCTAGCCCTCATGTGCGAGTGAGAGATGTAAGAAATAACAAATTGGGTTAAAGGGTCACCCATAAGTACTAACCCGACCGACCCAGAATATATTCAAATAGTTTTATTTGAATTATTGGAGGGAGTGGTTATACTGAAATATGGATAACCTTCCAACTTCCAATATATAATACATACATCACATTTGCAAGAAAAAAAAAGTAGGAAACAGCTGTGATTTCCAATCCACTTACAAAACAAAATCATATCACCATAATTAAGCATTTGGGTTGTGAAACTTGACTCCTTTCTATTCGTAATTAGCGTCGGACTATCGAATCGCTATTATCTTCGGAAGAAAGGTTAATAATTCAACTACTAAAAAATCCAAAATCAAATCATGTTTTATTCGATTTGTTTCGATATATTCGAGTTTATTTTCCATAACCATGTAATCCTTATCCAATATCTCGTTGTCTCCAGTCTCTTCCTTTGCCTTTTAACTATATATGCAATTAACTATATATGCAATGGCTTATAGCTTGACAGTTTTTTATATATCTATTATTAATTAATAATTCAACTACTAAAAAATTCAAAATCAAATCATGTTTTATTCGATTTGTTTCGATATATTTGAGTTTATTTTCCATAACCATGTAATCCTTATCCAATATCTCGTTGTCTCCAGTCTCTTCCTTTGCCTTTTAACTATATATGCAATTAACTATATATGCAATGGCTTATAGCTTGACAGTTTTTTATATATCTATTACTATTAATAAAGTAAAAGCATGTTAAAGTAACTAATTTTTTGTATTTTCAAATGAACTTCCAAAAATAACTCTATCCAATAAATAAATATACTATTTAAAAATTTTAATTTATTTTCATACAAATTTCTCATAATTTCTTACTTCACGTGTAACATACTTTAATTTCAAAATTCAAAAACTAACTCTCACATATATTACCTACATGACATAATTGATTTCTAATTTTTTTTTTAAAAAAAATACAAATTTTATCATAAATTATTTTTTAATATGATAATTTGATAAACACACACATTACGTGTGCAAAGCGTTAGTAATTATGAAATTTCCTCTGTTTTTCCAATTATATTTCGTGCAATTTGAAAGGGTTTTTTTTGGTAAAATATTTTTCTATTTATATATGTATATTTAAATAAATTTAAAATTGTTATTTTACACTAGTATCATATTTAACGTGTGTGCATATAATTGTTAATTAAGATAAATACAAAATATCTTGTAGTTGGACTTGGGAGTATAAATGCACAAAAAATTTTATGAGATTGTCTCACGAGTAAATTAGTGATACGGATTTTCAAACCAGACTCGCAAAAAAATATATTTTTATGTCAAAAATAATATTTTTAATTATAAATATGAATTGACTCGACTTATCTTATAAATACATATTAGTCGTGATAACGTCTCAAGGATGGACCTACTTGTGTAGTCGTTGAATATCACGAGATGATGTTATGTGACATGGGCAAAGAGTGAAGATATTTTTGGGTGTGCAACTAATAAAATCGTTTTAATTTAGACAATCTGGTAGGTGATTTCAAATCAATTAGTATCGCATTCTTGTACTTGAACCATGTGGGTCAAGTCATCACCCACTTTTTTGCTTTGAACAGTTTTTTTTTTTAAAAAAAGACATTCTATATAATACAAAATTGGGACAGATTATTTGATTTGATATATGTAAACATAAATCATTCTCTATCGACAAAAGTGGTGAAGTTATTTCTGCTCGGTTTCATGAATGAATTTATTATCCTTTTGCATATGAAATAGAAAGAGAACTGAACCCATTACTTTGGCTCTGATAATAATTAATGTAGGACTGAACACTAGCTTTTTTTATCGAAAAGTATAGCTGGTGATAACTAATAACAATGTATTTCAAATATTTTAAACGATATAATAATCCAAATGTCACGTTTTAATCACTTTTCTAACAAAGATAATTATTACACCTTAAGAAAAATCTAAATTGAAGTCTTATAATTTTTTAAAAGAAAAAATCGAAGTATTATCTTAAAAAAGTAATAGATTGCCTCTCTTCTAAATTAAAAAAATAAAAAAATTTCACGAGAATATTAAAATGCAATGGCATCAATCCGACAAAAAAGGATTGAACTTTTATACTATATTTTGCACAGACCCAAAAGGTATTTGCCTTTATTTTTTCTTTTCCCTTTATTTCCTCATGGAAAAGGAACTTTGGCATAAAATATGTGTCAGTTATTCCGTATTTCACGCATTTTCAATTTTTTTTTTAAGATACTCATTTTTATTTTCTCAAAATTATCGAATAATTTGGACTAACATATTAGTCCGGGAACATTTTTCTCATTTATATACTCAAATTCTGAATAGTGAATTTGTATTTTGCTAAATATGAATTTCAGTATCAATGAATTCCAAATTTTTCCTTTTGATCTAGTTCTTTGAAAGTTTCAGTGTTTAATAAGTGGAAAAAATTAATGTATATATTTGAAAATGTTTTTGTGAAATGTTCTAAAAGTGGTTGAGGTGAAACCCATAAGGCTCCGTTTGGTACGTGTTGCTATTAATCTATGTATAACTTATCTTACCTAATCTCGCGTTTTTTTTGTCATATTATTTATCCATCTATTAATTACTTATTTTACATCGATCAAACAATTAATCATTTATCTTACATCAATCAAATCATTGAACTTAAATTACGATATTACCTCTTCTAAATAATATTATTCACATTTTTTATTAAAAGAAAAAAATGGTAATTTATCATTTTTATATAAAACTTAATCAATCAAATAAAATAAACTATAATATATCAATCAAATCAAATACTATATTAACTATCATTTCTTATTTATTTTTTATTATATTACATTACTTATCTATGTATTATTTATCATATCACTTAAACCAACAGAGCCTAAAAATATGACACCTATATAATCCAATGATATTAGAGATATACAATCAAGAAAACGATGTATGTCATCTATAGTCTCTGACTAAAAAATATATCTTGAACCAAATATTAAAGGGTAGCATTCAACTTATACTGTAAAAAACGTGTAACTATCTTGGTTATGAATAAATCTAGAGTCAATTGTGAATAAATCCCTAAACCCAAACCTAACTTTTTTTATAAATCCCTACAATAAAAATTCTTTCTTAAAACTCCCTAGGACCACTAAACTTGGTCAAATCCAATGTTTAATTCTTGTACCCAATTTATGCATTTATGTACTTCATTTATGCAATGTTTGTGCTCAATTATGGTACTTGAATCATCCGCAAAAATGGTATCAGAGCTTTATGTTAAATATTCAGACTTAATATTATTCGTTAACTCATAATTTTCTTTGTTGAGGAGAAGATTTTTTACAAAAGATGACTTCAAACGAAGGTTTGAATCAAGAGGATTTTATTTATATGAAATCCTATAAACAAGTTAATCTGTTCACAATAGATTACTTACGACAGAAAGATGATTTCTAACTCTCAATTTTTAGAAATTACCCCAGATTCCTCAAAACTCTCCGGAGATCTTAGAGAAATTCAAAAAACGGTACAATATTACAGCAATCAGCTGTATGAAATACCTCGGCAGATTGAAGGAATCCTTAAGAAACAAGAAAAAATTCTTGTAACCCTAAAGGATCTTCAAACTAAAATCACAAATCTAAAACAAACTTCAGGTTCTAGAAAAGGAAATACAGGAGGAAGGTTACCACTCTCGTTTGGTACCGAACCGTTGTTACATCAGAAAGGTAAAATCATAATGGTTCAAAAACCTTTAACTGATGATGAAAGGATGATTAATCTTATAAAAGCAGTATCAAAGAAAACCACTATCTGATGACTACTTTAGAAAGATTAAATCTCGAGGATCTACAAGATCTTGCTGATTCTTTTGCGAATCTCAAAGTAGTAGATCTAAAAATGAATTCCCCTGAGGGTGAATAACCCATAGGGAATCCCCCAAGATATGTGGTTAAAACAGAAGAACCACATAGTGAGTTCCAGGTTGGAGAAAATTCACATCCAGCAGGAACCAGATCAAGAAGGAGTAAAATCTCACTACATCAAACTCCTTACGGAAAAAATGTTTTAGATCCAATACATCCTTACGGGGTTATGTTAAACCTTGATGTTTTGGACTTCAAAAACAGAGAAGATCTTATAGATGATTGGACGTCAGCTATGAGAATTGCAGCAGGGACATTAGATCTCAATAAATAAGGATTCATTAAACTTCTAGAAATGAGTCTAATGGGATCTGTCAAGATTGCATGAGAGATGACTATGCCAGATACGAAGGAATCAATCTTAGCAGGAGAATCCCTCAGCGAGATTGGAGAAAGAATGACCACTCTATTTAAAGCACAATTCATAGGGGCAGACTATTTCAATAATCAAGATACAGAGAAAAAGAAAAGATATACTCAAGCTCTGTATAGCCTCGAGTTACATGATATATGTTTAGTTGATGAATACATTATGTTATTCACTAAATACATATGGAATTCAGGGGTCGAGAAAAATGTAGCTATTCAGCTATTTTTCGCAAAAATGCCAAGTCCCTGGAGAGAAATTCTGATTAAAGAATATGTTCCAGGTCATCTTGATACATTGGCAAGACGCGCGTCCTTTTTGAAAGGAAAATTGGCAGAATGGTGCCATATGGCAGCATTGCAGAAGAACTACAAGAAAATAAGGGGTATAAATAAACGTACACCTTTATGTTGTAGAGATAATGATCTTCCAACGATCATTAGAAACAGATCACAGGGATTTAAAAGGAAAAAATTCAGAAGTAATCCCTACAATAAAAGAATGAGAAGTTCTTGGAAACCAAAAACATTTTGGTCCAAACAAAAGGCCAGATCTTATAGATCAGGAAGAAGAAGTGGATCTACAAGAACATCCCCAGTAACAAGCTCATCACAAAGTAGGGGAAGAACACCATCAAGAAGAACTTTCAGAAGAACTCATACAAGAGCAAGTGAAAGTTTCAAGGATTGCAATTGCTGAACATGTGGAGCAAGAGGACATATATCTACAAAATATCCAGAAAACGAGAAAAAAGGAGTTAAACTCTTTGAAGCAACACCAGATATAGATGATGCGGTCTTCTTTCAAGATCTAGTCCAAGTATATCAATTTGAGGATATCCCCTCAGATGAAAGCATATACGAAGAAAAAATATTGTTTAGTCAAGAAGATTCTTAGGATGGATCAGAATCAGAATCAGAATAAAGAAGAAGTGTTTCGGCATGAAACACATGAATGTTTGGCTGGATTCTATAGCCAAACCACGATATCTCATAATATGGTCCAAAGGATTATGAGAGAAAATCTAACGTTACAAAAGTACCAGAGATTTTCGGCAGGACAAGTAGAAAGAGTCTTAGGCAACCTAGGGCTTAGACAAAGAAGACATAATTTGATTTACAAAGTATCCAGAAGGGAAATGGCAATCTCCATGGAGTTAACAAGTAATCAAATAGAGATGCAGTTAATTTCTTTTGAAGAAATAAGAGAGGAATTGCAAAAGTTGAAAGGTGAGGTAGCAATGACGATGTCTTGGATTCATATTGGAGAAATCCAAATAATGATTAAGGCAACTTTTAAAGAAGAAATAGATTCACCCATAGATATCGTAGTATGCGATAAAAGAATGGAGAATATTCAAGATGCTGTCCTGGGTACTATCTCAGGAAATCTTTGTGCAGAAAAAATTGTAGGAGTTATCTATCCAAGAATAGCCTATAATTTAGCTGACAGAGACTTTAGTCGAGCCTTGACGTTGCATCAAAACTTCAAGGAAAAGAGACTAATGAAGAAAGGTAATAGACCATATTCTATTACATATCAAATTTCATATGCTCTTTCTAATACTCATCATTCTGAATTATTTATTAGAAATGAGTTCATTGAAATTCTAGAGATCTTTGGGAAAGTTGCTCATGCAATATACCCAGAAAGAATCGAGTTTCCTTTAATTCAGGAAACATACATTCAAATTCAAGACATACCGGTTCTATACAGAGACCTTAAAATAGAACCTCGAAGGTTATCTTTTCAAGGAAACCGAATGACAAGTAGGAGATGGGACAAATCTCCTATTCAAGAAATTCCACCAGAAGAAAAAGAGTTTTCTATAATAGGAAAACTTAGATCTCCAGAAGGATGGAAAGAAGTGAAAATAGTATTCGATATTACAAGTCATTGGAACCAGTTCCCTTGTAACTCGATTTACTATTTGGAACAACATGAAAAAGGAACTTACCAAGGATTGATAAATATTGGAGAATTGGAAGTTCAAATCTGTGGAATTCCAGGAAAAGAAGTGGATCAGCTCATTCTTGGCCTAGAGTTTCTGGAGGACCATAAACCATGAAAACGCCTTGAAAAAGGAATAGAGTTCATGGAAAAAGAAAAGACTTGGAGGATTCAATAAGAATTCTACGAAATGGAAAACCAAGAGAATTGGATAAGGGACAATCCCTTAATCAGATTCGAAAACTCTGTTTACAAACAGAGGAAGAAGCAACTGTTGAAATTAGTAAGACATGAACATGATTTACTAGAACACATTGAAGAGGTAGAAAGGAGTAACCATACTCTACCTTCTGAAGCCTTAGGAAGACTAAAAGTGAATAGTCTTAATCAGATTACTGAGTTACAACACAGTCTGTTAAAAATGGCAGGGCCATTTAGTAATCCCTTTAAAAAATGACAACAAGTCCTTTCTCCATATACATTCCGATAGGGATGTTGTATAAACAATATAAGGCTGAATACTTTGCAGCTTATATTGATACGGGAGAAGGAATTTGTACAGCAAAAAGAGGAGTATTTCCCGAAGAATGTGAAGAAGATTTTCCAAAAATTGCTGGACGAGATTTTTCTCGAAGAATTTTAATTCTTTGTAAAGGAATAAAACAAGCAGAGATCCTTATGGGAGGAGCAGGTCAGACACCTTGGTACAAGGTAAAGACACTACCAATCTATTTCCATGATACAGGAGCTGATATCCTGTTGGGAAATAACTTCTTACAAATGTTTAAGAAGTACACACAAGACAATGAGTCAAGAAGGCTTATGTTAACTACAATTTGTGATCATAAAATTATCGTTCAAAGACTCAAGGTTGCTTTTTATCGACAATTGCCGATAATATTTCGCAGCCAGCGTGGTGATAAAGGACAACTTTTTCACCTAAAAATGAAAGATCCAAGAAAGTTTGGAGAAACCATGTTGAAAATAACAACAGAACAAGAACTTCAAACAGAAGATATGAAGCTTCTCAAGGTAACTCTACATCACAGAGATATAAAGTTAAAAAATAAGGTATCACTTGAAGATGTCAAAAGGAGGCTCAAAGAAAGTTACAACGAGCATCCTTTGGCATGGTGGGATAGAAATCAACTCAAAGCCAGTCTTACTCTAAAGGAAGGCAAAGAGTATGAATTCGTCAGATATAAGCCTATCCCGATGAACATAACAGATCAAAGGGATATGAGAATGATTATCAAAGAACATTTGGACCTTGGTCTAATCAAACAAGGAGTTTCACCATATAGCAGCCCAGGATTTCTGGTCAGAAATCATGGTGAAATAAAAAGAGGAAAACCCATGTTAGTTATTAATTACCAAGGTATTAATAAAATCCTGGAGTTTGATGGGTACTTCATACCCAGTAGAGAACATCTAATTAGCTGTGTACGAAATGCTAGAGTGTTCTCAAAATTTGATTGTAAGTCTGGATTCTACCAGATAAGAATGGAAGAAGACAGTAAGAAATTCACAGCCTTCTCTACTCCACAAGGACACTATACTTGGGAAGTTATGCCTATGGGATTGGCTAATGCACCCCAGATATTTCAAAGAAAGATGGATAACCTTTTTAAAGATTATTTCAACTTTATGTTTGTTTATATTGATGATATTCTTATAGCATCAAAAAACATAGACGAACACGTTAAACATTTAGAGATTTTCTCTAAAATTTGTAAACAAGAAGGACTGGTTTTATCTGAAAAGAAAGCAGTCATAGCAACAAGGAAAATTGAATTCCTTGGTATTGAGATTGATGAAACTGGAATAATTCTGCAACCCCATATTGTGGAAAAGGTAAAGAATTTTCCAGATAAATTCAAAGATGTAAAACAACTCCAGAGTTTTCTTGGAGTAGTTAATTTTGCAGGAATGTTCATTAACAACTTAGCAATGTACAGAAAGGTGTTCAGTCCTTTGTTAAAAAAGGATGCTAGGTTTATATGGACCGATGACCATACTAAAGGGGTAAACCAATTAAAAGAGATATGTCAGAATCTCCCAAAAATGGCTATACCCGTAGATGAAGATGATCTGGTGTTATTCACGGATTCCAGTGACGAATGGTGGGCAGCAGTCCTTACCAAGATCACCCCAGATGGAGAAATACCATGCAGATACTGTAGCGGTCTTTTTTCAGAATCAGAGGCCATCAGGTGGCATATCAACGAGAAGGAATTTTATGCAGTTAAAAGGGCTTTTGAAAAATGGCCATTATTTTTACTTGCTAAAAAATTCACGCTCAAGGTTGATAACACCCAGGTAAAAGCTTTCCTAAAAAATAAGATTGATTCTAAACCCGAGAAAGCTAGGTTATTAAGATGGCAAGCATTATGTCAAAATTATATTTTTGATATTGTTATTATTAAATCTCATGAAAATATTCTTGCAGATTTCTTAACAAGAGATGGAAGGCAGTGACGTGGATTCCATCATGAAAATGCAGAGGCATCTCAGGGAATACCTTGGGTTGCTTTAAACCGAGTTCAACAAGTTAGCCATTAATGCTGAAATGGCCGGCAGGTTACAACAAGCTGATCGGATCAAAATATCTAATCGAATTACAGGATGTATGCAGGCTCAAACACAACTTTGGGCTGCTATTCAAGGGCCAATTGTGAAGGCTATAGAGAAACCATTGGTTTCTCATAAACAAGATATGCTAAAACCACTGGTTTTACAAAAACAAGAAATACAACCACCGGTTGTAAAACAAGATGTTGAGGGATCTAAAACTCAAGAAACAAGTGCGAATCTATCATCAGCCTTTGATGATTTGGATAAAGCAACAATTGATGAGGATAACTCATCAAGTCAACCCTCCGCCTCTGGGGTAAAAGAGGAAGAGATCAATCTTAGACCCAACACAGACAAGGACAAATCTAAGATCGATACTAACCCAGCTATTATTTGTTAGAGTAGGTGCCCGTCGAGCCAATGTGTTGGCCGATGGTCCTTGAGAGAACTCTTGTATGACAATCTTTATTTTAATAATATTTGACATTATTTAACTTGGCACATCTTTATCTTTATACCCATTCTAGTTGCATAGATAAAGCCCTTGAATATACAAATAGTAGAAAGAATATGAGATGGTCATGTGATGACTATCATGAAACTCATATTTGGAATACTGTATATTCTAAACTGTTCCTAGTCGATTCAGCCGCCATAAAGAAGGATAAAGGCCACTCGAGCTTGAGACTAGTATTTACGATGTGAGTACCATGTTTCATTGGTAGGGGATATGGAGATGTCCAAGCATGCAAATAGGTGCTCTTTGTAGAGTGCACTGAACAACCCTCCCTAAAGGATTTTCCAAGTGGTTCTCATTTATCGAGTGGAGAAGTCCTAGTTTATGGTTGTACACCATTAGTTCTTATGACCCGGGACAACATGAAGACTCTATATGCTAGTGCTTCACTTTGACTTGTTTACCGACTCATCTGGGGTTATCAGGTGGCAATGTTGGGTGTTGTGAAACATATAGGAGTCAATGCATTGTAGTCGGGGATTCACCGCTTACCTACGGGTATGGATATCCTACGTTATATCATGCATACGTAGCTTGAAATCTCTGATCAGAGTAAGTGTAATTAAGAAAGGAGTTTCTTGAATTACATTTTCGATGCAACTACGACATGACACATAGTTATCGATTCAATGACAACTCTCGATAAACCAATGGTTGTCGAATCGGTAGGGATATATGAGTTGAAGGGACCATACTGTACGCTAACCATAATTGATTGGTTCTTGCAAGCACTATCATTTGATACCTAGGGAGTCATGTAAGCGATGCTGCTAGACTTACATGAATGGTTGGGTACTATCAGACTTGAGTTTTCTGACGTTCTTATTATCAATGTGTTGATCAATAAGAATGGAGCTATATATAGGGTATGCTCATATAAGGGACTTGTTGATCCCGAATCATATGGAGATGTGAACCTACTGCTAGTTGTATCAGTGAACCATTGAGGGTCACACAAGTACTAGCTTTCTAGATCCCGTTGAGATTAAAATAAGTTCAATGTGTTGAACAACTTATAAAGGAGTTTATAAGTAAAATAAATTAGAAGTTAGACTTCTAAATTGAAGAATGAATGGAATAAGTAACTTTTAATTTGTGAATGTGTTCCAAGATTAAAAATTGACTTAAAATAATTAGTTTATGAAAATGGTGATTTTCTAAACTATTATTTTGAACTTAGTTAATTAATTCAAGTGTTGAATTAATTTAACACTAGTTGACATTTTAATGTACAAATAATTAAACACTATTGAGTCTAGTAGAGCTCAAATAAAATAGTGTTATATAATTATTGTTACTAGTGTACTTGAATGAGTTCAAGTTGAATTTAATTAATTGATTAAACTTAAATTGGTTTAGGTTTAATAATTAATTAAAATAAGTTCAAAACATTTAAATATATATATTTTGGGCGTGTATATATATATATATATATGATATATATATATGTTTGTGTGTGATGGAATTTGAAGAGTTGGATGATAGTTTACAATTTTCCATGCATGACTTGCACTTTTCTATGCATGGATTAATTGTGCCTAATTAATCCTTCTCCATTATAATTATATACACACATTCACATATTCCACTAATTCAATCCTAGTGGTGGCCGAACACTATCCAAAAAGAATTCTCCAATTTTTCTTTCAACTTATTGAGGAAGAAAGAAAAGGATATCTCAATGCAAAATTCTCTAAATATTCTAGTGCATATTTAGAGCGGATCTAGATCGTCTAGTAGTGGACCTAATTCGGAGGCTCGAAGTGTTGAATCCATTTTGAGCAAGGAGTGCTCTTGGAAGCTTGTAGATTGAGTCTACCCTTTTCAAGAGCCTAGTTGTTTATCAACTTGGTTGGAGTCATAAATCAATCTTTGAGATTGATAGGTAAAATTCTAAACACCCTATGGTTGTTTGAGTTTTGAATACTACACAAGTGCTCGAATTTCTTTTGTTAAAAAAATTTTATATTTCCGCTGCGTTTCCGGGCACGAGTTAACCGATCCCCTACAGTGGTATCAGAGCCTAGGTTACTCTTTTGTGTAGTATTTGTTGGATATTATGTTGAGGTCAATTTCTAACTGCATGAGAAAATCAAGATTTATCAAATTTGGGCTGTTTTTATAAATATTTTTTTTATGGTTTCGGGCAGCCCATTGGCTGCCCGAAGGTGTCCTAGGGGCAGCCGTGGGTTGTCCCATATTTTTTAATAAAAAAAAAAAAATTGGCCGAAATTCGGCGACGGAGTTTCGGTGACGTCTATGACGACTTGAGTTTTTCAAAAGGTGTTTTGGAATATCACGTGTCATAGGCCCTAAATTGTTAAATATATTATAGTTGACACTAGTAGAATTTTGACTTTTTACTTCGGTTATTATCTGAAGTAATAGGTAGATAATTAGCGAAGTAGATGCACGTGAAGTAAAAAGGTATTTTTTACTTCGTATTCAAACCGAAGTAATAGGTTGATATTTACCAAAGTAAAAACACATGTATTACTTCATCAGTTTCGAAAAATAACGAAGTAATTGATCATCTATTACTTTACACATTATACAATTATCAAAGTAAAATTGATATATAACTACACAATTTTTGAATTATGGTGAAGTAAAAGGTGTCATTTTACTGCGGCAAATTTTCAATTTACCGAAGTAATTGCTACGAACGACTTCACTAATTTTGAAATATGGCAAAGTAAATATTTTCTTCTACTTCGCCAAAAAGTACTTTTTTCGAAGTGTTTTTGTTATATTAATTCATCATTTTATCTATAGTAGTATACAAGTAATAGACAACACCAATAACACAATGTCTAAAACTAAAAATAATTAATTAGATGCATAAAATCATTCATACAAAAACGACGAATATCCAAAAATCCATAAGTAGAACCCAAAAATGTATCCGCAAAACCAAAAATGTATCCGCAAATATATCCTAAAAAGAAGTCATCCTATATTTCACATCATAATCCCATGCAGGACTCATTTTCCTTTCAGTAGTATCATACTATTAGCAGCATGCTTCAACTCTGGATATTAGGTAGTGGCCTTGGACAGTCCCCTTCATTGTCACTGCTTCCTTGAAACAACTTTCATGATCTTGTGTAGTTTTCCATGAATTCCACTGCTTCCTTGAAACAAAATTCAAACTGGTAAACATGGCAAAGCTGCATAAAGAAAATCTTTTAAGAGTTCATTTAAGTACAAAACTTTTATTGGACAACCAAGCAAATGTTTACTTCTAACCACAAGTAAACTTTATCTCTGTAGGAATCTCACACTCCATATACAAAAGCTAATAATGCTTCAAGTTGAAACAAAAAATGAAAACTGGTGTCAGGAAAACCAAAAGAATTTTTAATGACCGTGATTAAATAATGTATCCAAAGAACATTAGTTCTATAACAATTGGGAAAAAGAGTTAAGAGAAGGAAACAAAGAAATTCTATAACAAAATACCTTTACTGTCCAATTTAAAGATCCTGCATACCATTTATTTGTTCTGACCTGCATAATCGGGGAACAACTAACTTAAAGTAGAGAGTCTCATAATGGGAATTTTGCAATGAGCTGCCAAAAATGTTTCAAATGTTGTTAATTATATAGTTTCAAGTGGGTGCATTATTCTACTTCAATTCATGGAATCAAGTGTTCCCGGCAATTATATCATACTTGGCAAAATGAGAAGCATCAGAGCCAATGTCTGTAACAGATACCTGGAATCCACTGAGTAAGATTTCCATATGTGACAGAATGGTGCCACAATCATGAATTTGATCGTGCAGTGAGATTAAATTGTCACTTTCTTTAATGTAATCCTGGTCGGATGAAAAAGAACCATCCATAAGCAAGGGAATATTAGTTTTCACTCAAGAATACATATTAAAATACAATAAAGAATGGATTAAAAAAAAGCAATAAAGAAGGTCATATTAAAGGTGGATTGAACAAATAGCTTCAGCACATAATCGAAATATGATACTCCTCTTTTGAAAAAATTAGTGTACTTCAAACTTTCGAGATTCAATTGAAGTTCCAAAAACTCAGGATGGATAAACTAAATTCAAAACAAACATGTGATGATGTGAAGCATCAATATCACGAGGTGTAACTATATATTTGAGGAACTAGTGTACTGAATCAAAAACCTCGATAGAGTCCAGTTCAGTTTGGCATAGATTATTCTCAACATCCCTGGTATTCGATCAGCTGGTTGTACTAGAGAAAATTGAACTTTTTAATTTAATTTATTATATACAAAGAGATAGAGATTTAGGGTGATTATATAAAGAGAGAAAAAAACAATAACGATGACACCATTAACAGATTAGGTCGTATTTGGGTCCATCAAGAATTCTAAGATTATGCTAAAACACAGTTGAAAATGTTCGTTCTTCTAAAAATAATTAAAAAAGAGATTATTGAATTTACCCTTATTTAAAGATCTAGTGCGGAAGCCTACGGCAGTGAACGGTGTACTTTGCAGCGGCCATGGCTGAAATATGTTGGAAAAGATGAGGAAGTGGCATAAATCTCTCTAAAACTCAAATCCAAGCAACCTCCAATAATAAAACACCAAAATCGATTGGGAAACGACTGCAAAAACGCAACTAATTCCGAAAACCGAAATGAAAATTTGTGAATTTCCTTATGGAATGGGTACCGAGAGAAAGCTTGCGACGAGATCTTACCAAACATGTAGTCAACTGAACAATTTTGTCAAAAAGGTGGAGGAGGAAGGCTTGAGATTCAAATCGGCGGCGCACAGAAAATTATGGACTTACAAAGCATTCCTTCATCATCGCTGCTCTCATCATTTTCACCGGCATACTGGAAAAACAAAAAATATTTAAGTTAGATGGCATCCCTTCTAAAAGGATTTGAAATTTTGATCTCTAAAAAGGGATTTGGTTACCGCATTGTCTTCATCAGAAGCCAGATTTGCTGCAATTGCAAAAAGATATGGTCAAACAGAACAAAGTTGCCCTTGTCAAATTAACATTCAAGAATCAGTTCAACTGGCCTCATTGATCATATGAAAATTGACAATGGTAGCTACTGGCTTAGCCACATTTCTGTATGAACACCTAAATGACTTAAAGAGCAAGAGTGAACTATCACAACAAAGAAACTATAATAAAAACTGTGAACATGCTACATGAATTTGTTGGAGAACTGTGTTCAGATCAATCAGAATTGATACCCGGTGCAGCGGAAGTTTAAAAATTTTATATGGAACGATTCCATAATAGGTATCAAAACTTTAAGATTAAATTGTGCGTGTAAAAATTAAATAACAATTAAATTTTTACCTCCAATCTCGAATCGAGATTATGGACACCAACAGATTACTCTGCTCTTGTTGTATATCCCATGAACTGATGGACGAACAATTCTTCAATCAGGTCCACGAACAGAGATTTAATCCCTCTGATAGATTGCACTAGAAAATCTATCAGAAGTTTCTACGAAAAGAATTAACAAATTTGATCCGTTAAACCAGACTGCAAATTCAAAATTCACAGGCTGGATTTTCCCGAGCAGAGAGGGAGGGGGCGGCCACTTAGAGAAAACACAGCTAGGGTTTTCGAAAATATTTTGTGACCTCTGTTGTGTAATTTCTGTACTGCAATAACTTATTTATAATGTGGGCTGCTAACAGCTTAGGGCCCATTAGTCATAAGTTCAAGCCTGACAAGCAAAGCCCGCATGTTCAGAAATTAATATAAAATTCATCGTGACTCAGATTGATAAACCAATTTCACCAATGTTCACAGAAACCATTTCTGCATCTTTTAGAGTCAAGATAAATTTTCTGAATCCGAATTCAGTGATTTCCAAAAATGCCCATCCCTATGTCATTTTTGGAAATCTTACTCCTCTACTCTTAAATAAAAAATCCCACTTCTTTGTTCATTAAATTTAACTCTTTAAATTTAACTATCTCAACGGGGATTAAAAATCCATTACTTTGTGTGACCCTCAATGGTTCAGGGATACAGCTAGCTGTGGGCTCACAACTCCTTGTGACTCGGAACAACAATTTCCGACTTGCCCATCGAATCATGGTAAGAGTGCCTAGCAACATCGCCCCATGATTCCCTAGGTATCACTGATAGTGCCTGCAAGAACCAATAGATTTTGGTTAGCGTACAGTACGGTCCCTTCATCCATATATCCCGATCGAATCAACAACCATTGGTAAATCGAGAGTCGTTTGAGATTCGATAACTATGCAATGCATCTTGAAGATCAAATAGTGACATCGCATGTGCTACTAAGAAACCATTTCTTAAAACACATCATATACTCTGGCCAGAGATTCGTCACACTAATATCTCCTCAGATTGCATAGGATATCCACATAGCAAGTATGTGGTGAATCCTTGACAACAAAGCATCGACTCCTATATGTGTCGTAACTGTACCCAATCCCGACACCTGATGACCCTAATAGAGTCGGTAAACGAGTCAAAGCACAGTACTAGCATATAGAGTCTCAATGATGTTTCAAGTAATAAGAACTAATGGTGTACAACCAAAACCGCGGACTTCATCCACTCGATAAGTGATAACCACTTGGAAAGTTCGGATAGGGTAGTTCGATCATTCATCGTATGAATATCCATTTGCATGCTTTGAACATCTCTATGTTCCATACCAATGAAACGTGGTACTCGGCATCGCAAATGCTAGTCTCAATCTCGAGCGATCCTTATCCTTATTAACGGACGACTCAATCGACTAGGAACTGTTTAGAATATACAGTGACTATAAGATGTGTTTCATGATAGTCATCCCCATGTACTACCACATCTTACATACACTATAGTATATTCAAGGTCTTTATCAAAACAACAATAGTATATCACAATATAACATTATGAAGAAAGATAAAGTCATTGCCATTAATAAAAGTGTAAATTATATTAAACAAAATATTGTTTATACAAAGAGTCATCAAAGCCCTTAGCCACAAGTTGGCTCACCGGGCACCTACTCTTTCAATCTCCCACTTGCCCTAAAGCCAACTAGTCATACTACGTAGACCCATTGCTTCGCGATGTTTGTCAAATAATGGTCCTGGCAAGGGCATAATAAGTGGATCAGCGATATTGTCTGCAGAGGCCACTCTCTCGACAGTGATGTCTCCTCTTTCCACGATCTCCTGGATGATGTGGTATTTCCTCAGTACGTGTTTGGATCTTTGATGAGACCTTGGTTCCTTTGCCTGAGCAACGGCACCCGTGTTGTCACAGTACACCGGGACTGGACCAACAACTTCAGGAATAACGCCCAACTCTTGGACGAAATTCCTCATCCAAACGGCTCTTTAGCAGCAGCTGATGCCGCAATGTATTCTGCCTCAGTGGTGGAATCCGCTGTGGTGTCCTGCTTGGAACTCTTCCAAGAGACAGCACCGCCATTGAGCATGAACACAAATCCAGAGGTTGACTTCGAGTCATCCACGTCACTTTGGAAGCTAGAGTCGGTATATCCTTCCAATTTCAGTGCTCTTCCTCCATATACCATGAACATATTCTTAGTCCTTCGTAAGTACTTAAGAATGTCCTTCACGGCTTTCCAATGCATTTGACCGGGATTAGCTTGATATCTGCTCGTGACACTCAGAGCAAATGATACATCCGGTCTGGTAGATATCATCCCATACATGATACTACCTATGGCTGACGCATATGGTACATGTGTCATTTTCTCTATCTCTTCATCAGTCTTGGGACACATAGACTTGGATAGATAAACTCCATGACACATAGGTAGATGTCCTCTCTTGGACCCATCCATTGAAAACCTTTTCAATATGATTTCGATGTAAGTTGATTGAGTGAGTCCTATCATTCTCTTAGATCTATCTCTATAGATCTGTATCCCTAGAATATAGGATGCCTCACCCAAATCCTTTATCGAGAATCTACCTGATAACCATATCTTTGTTGACTGCAACATCCCTACATCATTCCCAATGAGTAGGATGTCATCAACATAAAGTACTAAGAATGTCACAGCATCCTTAACTACTTTCTTGTACACGCATGGTTCCTCCGGGTTCTTGATGAAACCAAAATCCTTTATTGTTTCATCAAATTTCTGGTTCCAACTTCTTGATGCTTGTTTGAGACCATAGATCGATCTCTAAAGCTTGCATACCTTATGCTCGCTTCCCATGGATGTGTATCCCTCAGGCTGCGTCATATAGATCTCTTCCTTAATGTTTCCATTAAGAAATGCAGTCTTCATATCCATTTGCCATATCTCATAGTCATACCAAGCAGCTATGGCAATAAGGATTCTTATGGACTTGAACATTGCAACTGGTGAAAAGGTTTCATCATAGTCAACTCCTTGTCTTTGAGTATAACCTTTCGCCACCAATCGTGCCTTGTAGGTCAATACCTTACCATCAGGCCCAAGCTTTCTCTTGTAGATCCATTTACACCCTATTGGAACAATTCCATTGGGAGGATCTACTAAAGACCAAACTTGGTTTGTATGCATCGAATCTATTTCCGACTGCATAGCTTCAAGCCATAAATTTGAATCCGCATCAGAAATTGCTTCCTTGAAGTTTCTTGGATCACATCCAACGTCGGGTTAATCTTGATCCCCTTCAAGAAGAAGACCATATCGAATAGGAGGTCTAGAAGTCCTCTCGGATCTTCTAGCTATAGGCGTGTCCATAATTGGTTTCTGAGGTGTAGGATCATTATTTTGTATTTCGGGTTCTTCTCGAATTTCTTCGAGTTCCATCATCTCGCCTTTCTTATCCAATAAGAACTCCTTCTCCAAGAAGGTGGCATTCCTTAAAACAAACACTTTTGTTTCAGCAGGATGATAGAAATAATATCCGATTGAATTCTTCGGATACCCTACAAAATAACATAAGGTGGATCGACTATCCAACTTATTTCCCATTGTCTGCTTCACGTAAGCAGGACATCCCCAAATCCTCAAGTACGAATACTTAGGAGCTTTGCCATTCCATAACTCGTATGGTGTTTTGTCCACTGCTTTGGTGTGGACGTTGTTCAACAACAACACCGCCGTTTCAAGCGCGTAGCCCCAAAACGAAGGTGGAAGCTCAGTGAAGCTCATCATGGATCAAACCATGTCCAACAAAGTTCGATTACGACGCTCCGATACACCATTCAGCTGAGGTGTCATAGGAGAAGTCCACTGAGAGAGAATCTCATTCTCTTTCAGATAGTCCAAAAACTCGATACTTAAGTATTCTCCACCTCGATCCGATCGAAGTGCTTTAATACTTTTACCTAGCTTGTTTTCTACTTCAGCCTTGAATTCTTTGAACTTTTCAAATGCTTCAGACTTATATTTCATTAAATATAAATACCCATACCTTGAATAATCATCAGTAAAGGTAATGAAGTAGGTGTGGCCATATTGAGTACCAATTCTAAATGGACCACAAACATCTGTATGGATCAAATCCAACAGATTTTGACTACGCTCAGGTTTCCCCTTAAAAGGAGATTTAGTCATTTTTCCTTTCAGGCAGGACTCACAAGTAGATAGAGAGTTAATATCAGACATATCAAACATGCCCTCTCCCACTAGCTTGTTCATCCTCCTTGAGTAAATATGACCTAACCTAGCATGCCAAAGGTTCGCCGGGTTTTGACTATCGATTTTTCTTTTGTTCGTTGTTACCGGTTTATCAACATATTTTATTGGAACGTCTTTTAATTTTAAGTTATATAGATTGTTTTTAAATTGTCCACTTCAAATCAAACATTCATTCTTGTAAATATTGCAAATCCCATTCACAAAATTATAAGAAAACCCATCTCTATCAAGCATAGAAATAGAAATAATGTTTTAATGAAATCTTTGGCACAAATAAAAATATATTTCTCATAATACAACTTAAAATTGGTTTGCAAAATTAAACAAATATTTCCCATAGCTATGGATTTAACTCTAGAACCATTCCCGAGCCTTGACTGGGTCTCACCCATCCTTAGCCTATTACTTCTTGTCATCATTTGCAACTCATTGCAAATGTGAGATCTACATTTGGTATCCAATACCCAAGAAGTAGTATTAAGAAAAACATTTATTTCAATGTAAAACATACCCTTTGCAGTTCGCAATTGCTCGAGGTATTCCTTGCAGTTACGTTTCCAATGACCGGGTTTCTTGCAGTGATGGCAAACTTGTTTAAACTTGTCCAATTTTGCATGTAACATTTGGCCTTGAGATCATGGTCCAACCATTTCTCTAGTTCGGCCAACCTTTCGGCAGTTACATCAGTCGGGGCTGTTTTCGGAGAAGCCTTTTCTAACACTTAGAAAATCTTTTCCGAACTTAGGACAATCTTAACTTATGGAATCATTCCGTATTGTTTGCGCCAGTAAGTTTGTTTTGTTCGAGAATTGAAACATGTGGATTACGAAGATTCATCATAATGATATACTGAGATGAAACAGACAATTATCGATGATTGTTTAATTAATTTACTAAGACATAAAATAGGCGAAATTTATTTTATGAATCTCACTCCCATTATTTTAACGATTTCACTACCCTCTAGTGAAAACGGGAAACTGTTTTTCTTAGTGGGAACATGGAGTCCAATTGACAAACTATGGTCCCGAATAATATCAGCCAACCATAATTTTCAAAAGGTAGAGCTCAATTGCTTCCAAAGCAACCTCCACGTTTTTACCTCATGTCCAATAAGGGCCCAATAATATGACGTCGTTTATTGTGACATGTCAAGATGACCCATCAATATTAAGTTGTGATGGACGGTCGCCATGTGGATCCCCCAATAATATGAGCCGATCCCATGGGAGTTTCACCCAACTTACAACATGTGTCGATCCAATGTACAGCTTTCCGACGAACGGGCCCCCCCAATAATATGAGCCGGACTGTATCCGCGGGTAGCATCTCATACATTGATCGTTGATGGAAGGTAGGAACATTTAAACAATATTTAAATTTCCTTTATTTATCTTGATATCAATTTTAAATCATATTTAAAATGAGGGATTTTAATTTTGAAAATTTGTCTCATCATTTAAAATTTGTATGCTTGCGGGATTCATACAGTTTAGTCTAAAACATGCATACAACTATAATATCATATATTATATAGGATGATCGATTCCATTTCTAATCGACCCGTGGTTGCCAATCACGAGTCTAAGTCCAATCCTAGGTAATATGCAGGTATGCAATGCAATCCTATTACATTGAGCTTCCAATTTACATTTTTTCAGTCTTTATTGTCTGCTGGGCCCACCTCCGTCTTCAAATCTTCATCTCCCACTAAGTCTAATGTATTTACAATAAATAACTATGACAAGTAGGGGATACATTTTAAGGGGTAGGAACGGGCCATAAACCAGGCCCACTTTTATTACATATGACAATTCATATTTGGCCATAAACCAGGCCCATTAATAAATCCAACAACAATAAAAACAAATGTAAATTCCTAACATACACCTACAAAATTGGTCATGACAATCGATCATCCTTATCCAATAATATATAATTCAAAATTAATTTATTGGATAACATGCAATGGCAATTTAAATTAAAAGGATAAAATCATATTCCATATATAAAATCTTATTTTACATACAAAATCATATTTTATCTTTTTATCAAATAAAATCATATTTTACATATAAAATCCAATTTTATACATAAAATCATATTTTACTCAATATTTCCATAAGATCATATCTTATCATCAATTGTACCAAAAATAATTAATTTCATAAAATCTGATTTAACGGATAAAATCTATAAATTTTCCAAAAATTCAAATTTATCCAAAAATCAATTTTAAAATTTTCGGACTCGAACAATTCGATCCGACGCCTCGTGGACCAATCAAAAACAATTTTCGATCGGACCAAAAATAGAATTTTAACATATTAAAATTTTAATTTAAAAAATAAAAATTAATTTTCCCAGGCCGCCCGGGACGCTCCCGGGCAGCCCGCGCCCCAAAGGGGCTCGGGCCGGGCAGCCCGTCGCTGCCGATCGCTGCCCTGGGCAGCGATCACGTCGCCGCATATGGGCAGCGCCGTGCGCTGCCCTAGGCAGCAACCCTCGCTGCCCGTGTTTTGCCCGAAATTTTTTTTTTTATTTTAACGAAGAGAATTAACGAATTTGATCCGTTAAACCAGACTGCAAATTCAAAATTCACAGGCTAGATTTTCCCGAGCAGAGAGGGAGGGGGGCGGCCACTTAGAGAAAACACAGCTAGGGTTTTCGAAAATATTTTGTGACCTCTGTTGTGTAATTTCTGTACTGCAATAACTTATTTATAATGTGGGCTGCTAACAGCTTAGGGCCCATTAGTCATAAGTTCAAGCCTGACAAGCAAAGCCCGCATGTTCAGAAATTAATATAAAATTCATCGTGACTCAAATTGATAAACCAATTTCACCAATGTTCACAGAAACCATTTCTGCATCTTTTAGAGTCAAGATAAATTTTTTGAATCCGAATTCAGTGATTTCCAAAAATGCCCATCCCTATGTCATTTTTGGAAATCTTATTCCTCTACTCTTAAATAAGAAGTCCCACTTCTTTGTTCATTAAATTTAACTCTTTAAATTTAACTATCTCAACGGGGATTAAAAATCCATTACTCTGTGTGACCCTCAATGGTTCAGGGATACAGCTAGCCGTGGGCTCACAACTCCTTGTGACTCGGAACAACAATTTCCGACTTGCCCATCGAATCATGGTAAGAGCGCCTAGCAACATCGCCCCATGATTCCCTAGGTATCACTGATAGTGCCTGCAAGAACCAATAGATTTTGGTTAGCGTACAGTACGGTCCCTTCATCCATATATCCCGATCGAATCAACAACCATTGGTAAATCGAGAGTCGTTCGAGATTCGATAACTATGCAATGCATCTTGAAGATCAAATAGTGACATCGCATGTACTACTAAGAAACCATTTCTTAAAACACATCATGTACTCTGGCCAGAGATTCGTCACACTAATATCTCCTCAGATTGCATAGGATATCCACACTAGCAAGTATGTGTTGAATCCTTGACAACAAAGCATCGACTCCTATATGTGTCATAACTGTACCGAATCCCGACACCTGATGACCCTAATAGAGTCGATAAACGATTCAAAGCACAGTACTAGCATATAGAGTCTCAATGATGTTTCAAGTGGTAAGGACTAATGGTGTACAACCAAAACCGCGGACTTCATCCACTCGATAAGTGATAACCACTTGGAAAGTCCGGATAGGGTAGTTCGATCATTCATCGTATGAATATCCATTTGCATGGTTTGAACATCTCTATGTTCCATACCAATGAAACGTGGTATTCGACATCGCAAATGCTAGTCTCAATCTCGAGCGATCCTTATCCTTATTAACGGACGGCTCAATCGACTAGGAACTGTTTAGAATATACAGTGACTATAAGATGTGTTTCATGATAGTCATCCCCATGTACTATCACATCTTACATACACTATAGTATATTCAAGGTCTTTATCAAAACAACAATAGTATATCACAATATAACATTATGAAGAAAGATAAAGTCATTGCCATTAATAAAAGTGTAAATTATATTAAACAAAAGATTGTTTATACAAAGAGTCATCAAAGCCCTTAGCCACAAGTTGGCTCACCGGGCACCTACTCTTTCAGAATTTTGTTCCATAAAACAAGTATATATAACAACCAGAGGAAATACAACTTTTTCCAACTGTAAAATCTCCTTCAACATGAAGAATGGGTATATACGGGTAGGAATTCTAAGTGATAGCATGAACTTACACTCTGAATCCTCATCATCCTCATCACACCATCTATTCCAGTCAACTTTGATGTAAGGAGGTGGCTTTTCTTCAGATTTTAACAGTCTTTTCCACCACCCTTTTTGCTCTTTCTGAACAGAGCATAGAATATTCCTCAAACCAATTTTTGTCTTACATCCCTGCAGCAAAGTTTCATTATAGCAATGCATAGAAGAAAAAAAATTGGAATCCAATCTTTATATTCCCCGTAATTAGAATTTAGAAGATATGCACTATCTTTCAAAAAAAGGTCTTTGAGAAAAGTTAATGGAATGTTTGCAGGGATGAAAATAAAATGAAGTGGCAAAACTGAGGAGTAAACAATTGATAGATCTAAGCAACAGAATTCACAATATTGTGGTTATATCATGCACGAGTAACAGAAGCCTTGTAAACCTCAGAGCTACAGAGAACAACAGCGAAATACAACACGTTTGGTAATTATACTTAATCTTTTCACTGGCACAAGCTTCAAAACCTGTTCCCTAACCCAAAAACAAATCATACAAGAAATACAAAATAAAATGAGAAGAAGACTCTTCTAACTCATTCTTAAATCCTGAAACTAGAATCAAATTTCACCAACTACTTCACAAACATAAATCCTGAAACTAAAATCCATATTTCATTGTGAGTATATGCTGAGCGATAAAAGAAGACACTGTCCTGATTTAACGATAGCTAATGATGCAGAAAGTGCCAGAAAGTAACATCATATAATTCAGCCACATTATCCAAGAATATTTCACTTGAAAAAAGAAAATAAAAAATAACGAAACCTGAGGGTTAATATTATCTTAAAGTCGGAGAGTGACGAGGAAGGGCTCGCCATTGACGCCAACCGCAGAGAAACAAAAGACGCCTTCAGGTTCACATTTGATAGAAACATCCTTAGCATCGGGTAGTGACACGGTCAGGTATACTTTGTCCGATCGATGTGCCCACAAAACCTCCGGCTGCCGGCTGCACAGCACGAAGCAAGCAAGATCAAACTAAAATTCTTCCGCCATTAATTACCAACATTAAAAATTTCAAGTTATTGGGGATACCTACCTCATTTCCTATTCCTAGAGCTAGGGCTGAAAACTGAAAAAGAAAGGGGATCGAATTTTTTTTTTTTCATGGATAAATGTTAGAAAGAAATGTGAAAGGAAAAAAACAAATATAAGGTACCCGTGCATTCTTTTTTACTTCGGCAATTAGAATTATAAATTTTAGTTTTTAACTTTTTACTTCATCAAAATTAATTTGATGAAGTAAAATGTTACAAAAAAAATATTAGTGAAGCCCGTGTTTTTTAAGTTATGAAGTAAAAAATAAGTTTTTACTTCGGCAATGATATTACCGAAGTTTATTGTTCCATATTACTTCGTCAATAATAATTGTCGAAGTAATAGATGACGAAGTAAAAAGTCAAAATTCTACTAGTGTGATTTTTATGAAAAATTAAACTTTATAATATGTGATTTTTCTCATAAAATAAATAGTTAAAGTGTGACTTTGATTATTTATAGTAAATTGTGATTTACAAAAAATTCAATTATAAATAAATTAATTTGAAAGTAAACAAAGGTGTTTGTTTATTTTGTTAATTTATTTTATAATTGTGGTGGTTAGTGATTGGACCAAGATATATAATATTTGATCAATTGATTATTGAGATAATTAATTGATGGTGTATGATATGTGATATTGTGCATGAAGGATGATTAAAAGCCCAAGACCAATTTTCTAGATGTATGCTAGGATATTTTGTGTTGAATGGTTGTAATAATTATCAAATTATAAAGTGGGCTTGGTTTATGGCCCATTCCCACCCCATGAGATGTATCCCTATTTGCCATGGATATTTTAATGTAAAATATTTGATAGCGGAAGTTCAAGATTGGAAGATGGTGGGCCATGATGAATTATGAAGATCCAAGACATGTAAATATTGGAAGCTTATGTAATTGTTGCATTTGCATCCCATGCATTCCCTAGGAATTAGACCTAGGCCCGTGTTTGGCTCACACGGGCCAAATAGTTTTTGGGGCGATTGATCATCCTTGTTAATTAGTATGTGCGTTATTATTTTATAATAATAAAGTTGCATGAATCCGGCAAACATACGATCAAACATGGCGATCTTAAAAATTAACGATGAGACCTTTTCAAAATTAAAAACCCTCATTTTGAATTAGATTCAAAATTTATATCAAGCCCGAAAAGGAGAATTATAAATTTGTTTATAATTTCCATGTCTTCCATCGACAATGGATGCATGACGAACGCTACCCGTATTCAATGCTCGGCTCATATTATTGGGGGGGACTTGGATGCCGGAAAGCTGTGACATCCATTGACATGGTGATGTGAACTACGTGAAACTCCCATGACTTCGGCTCATATTATTGGGGGAACTCATGGCGACCGTCCATTAAGGTTCGATATCGATGGGTAAGGCTTGACACGTAAAGATGAACGACGTCATATTATTGGGTCCTAATCAAGCGTGAGACAAAAGTTTACGTAAGGGTTGCATGGAGATGCAATTGGAAACTACCTTTTAGAAATTATGATTGGCTGATATTATTCGGGATCGTAATTGGCTAATTGGACCTTATGTACCTACTGAGGAAAGGAGTTTCCCGTTTTTACTAGAGGGTAGTAAAAATGTCAAAACAGTGGGAGTAAATATTTATAAAGTTAAAGTCCACACTTTATATCTTATTAAATATTTTAAAATAGTCATTGACATTTATTTGTTATTATTTTTCAGTACAAGTTTTTGAAAATGTCATCAATTCGCAATCCGTTGTCTGCAATACTCGACAAACATTTACTGACCGGTCCAAATTACCTTGATTGGCTAAGAAATCTAAAAATCGTCTTGAACTCAGAAAGGATTGCATACACACTTGATGAGTCGCCCCCTGATATGGCTCCGACTGATTGTAGCCCTGAGGAGCTACAGACTTACAAGGATTGGTGTGACCATGACTTGAAAGCCAAGTGTTATATGCAGGCTTCTATGAATGATAAGCTTCAGCGACGTTTTGAGAGTGCAAAGCATGCTGCTGACATTCATTTGCATCTCAAAGAACTCTTTGGTGAACAAACACGCCCACTTCGACATGCGATTGTCAAGGAGCTAATCACTTTGCACATGCGAGATAGGGCTTCGGTCCATGAGCATGGCCTGAAGTTGATTGGGCTCGTGGAGAAACTCGTTAGCATGGATCGTGTGCTACCAACTGAATTGACCATAGACGTGTTGCTCTTGTCACTGCCTAGCTCATTTGATCCTTTTGTGGTGAATTTCAACATGAACAAGATAGATCCAACCCTTGAGGAGTTGGTTAACATTCTTGTTACGTTTGAATCCACAATCAAGAAAGAGAAGCCGGTTCTTTATGTGGGATCTTCATCTGATTCAAAGAATAGACCACATGGGAAGGGAAAGAACTGTTCTTTCCATGCTCCCAAAAAGAATGTGCCCTTGAAGAGGCAAGCTCCGAGTCCCTTTGTGGTAGCCACACCAGTTAAGGCTAATAAGACTAATGACGTATGTCATCACTGCAAGAAACCTGGACATTGGAAGCGTAATTGCAAGGAATATCTTGACCAGAATGGTTCTGGAAAGGGTATGTTCTACATTGAAGTAAACATTTCACTTAACTCTTCTTCTTGGGTATTAGATACCGGTTGTGGCTCACATCTCTGTAATGATATGCAGGTGATGGCAAGAAGTAAGAGACTTAGGGATGGTGAGACCTTCTTGAGGATGGGCAATGGGGAAAGAGTTGCAGCCAAAACTATTGGAGATGTTTACTTATTGTTGGACAATGATTTTAAATTATGTTTGAGAGATGTTTTGTTTGTACCAGATTTGGTGAAAAACATTGTTTCCATTTCTATGCTTGATAAAGATGGATATTCTTGTTTATTTGGCAAATGTGTTTGCAATATTTACAAGAATGAATGTTTAATTGGTACAGGACAATTGGAAAATGATCTCTATAATTTAAAATTAAAAGATATTCCTATGTATAATGTCCAAGAGATATCAACAACATCCAAAAGAAAACAAGATACTCTAAATCCAGCACACTTATGTCATGCTCGATTAGGTCATATATCTTTTAAAAGGATGAACAAGCTAGTGGGAGAAGGCATGTTTGATATGTCTGATATTAATTCTCTTACTACTTGTGAACCCTGTCTAAAAGGAAAGATGACCAAAATTTTCTTTAAGGGCCATGTGAAGCGAGCCAAGGAACTGTTGGATTTGATCCATACAGATGTGTGTGGTCCACTTAGCATCATCACTTAGCACGACATTCTTACTTCATTACCTTTACCCATGACTTCTCTAGGTATGGGTATGTATATTTGATAAAATACAAATCTGAAGCTTTTGAAAGGTTCAAAGAATTCAGAAATGAAGTAGAAAAACAATTGGGACGAAGCATCAAGGCACTTCGATCGGATCGAGGTGGTGAGTACTTGAGTACTGAATTCCAAGAGTATCTTAGGGAGAATGGGATTCTCTCACAGTGGACTCCTCCTGGTACACCTCAGTTAAATGGTGTTTCGGAACGTCATAACCGGACTTTGATGGACATGGTTCGGTCTATGATGGGGTTCACGGAGTTGCCGCCATCCTTTTGGGGATATGCGCTTGAGACAGCGGCACTGTTGTTGAACAATGTCCATTCAAAGGCAGTTGATAAAACACCATATGAGATATGGATGGGAAAGCCTCCAAAGTATTCTTATCTTAGAATATGGTGGTGCCCTGCTTATGTGAAGCAGATAGTGGGAGATAAATTGGATGCTCGATCCATTTTATGCTACTTCGTGGGATATCCAAGAAATTCGGTTGGATATTATTTCTATCATCCCAAAGAAACAAAGGTGTTTGTTTCTAGGAATGCAACCTTCTTGGAGAAGGAATTTCTATTGGATAGAAAATGGGAGATGATAGAACTCGAAGAAGTTCGAGAAACACCCACGATTGTGGAACCCACACCCGAACAGCCAAGAGAGGAGATACAAGCTCCTAGAAGATCCGAGAGGATCTCAAGACCACCTATGAGGTATGGTCTGCTTCTTGAAGAGGGCCAAGATGAGCCTGACCATGGATGTGATCCAAGGACCTTCAAGGAAGCATTGTCTGATGCCGATTCATCCAAGTGGCTTGAAGCTATGGAATCTGAGATGAATTCCATGTATTCGAACCAAGTGTGGAATCTTGTGGATCCACCTGAAGGAATTGTTCCTATAGGGTGTAAATGGATTTACAAGAGGAATCTTGGGATGGATGGGAAGGTTCTGACCTTCAAGGCTCGATTGGTGGAAAAAGGTTATACTCAAAGGCAAGGAGTTGACTTTGAAGAAACTTTTTCTCCAGTCGCAATGTTCAAGTCCATAAGGATATTGCTTGCCATTGCCGCATGGTATGACTATGAAATATGGTAGATGGATGTGAAGACAGCTTTTCTTAATGGGGATATTAAGGAAGAAATTTACATGTCTCAACCTGAAGGGTTCACATCTATCGGAAGTGAGCATAAAGTATGCAAACTTCAGAGATCTATCTATGGTCTCAAACAGGCATCTAGGAGCTGGAACCTCAGATTTGATGGTACAATCAAAGAGTTTGGGTTTACTAAGAATCCTGAGGAACCATGTGTGTATAAGAAGGTCAGTGGGAGTGCTGTGACATTCCTGGTACTTTATGTTGATGACATTCTACTCATTGGGAATGATGTAGGAATGTTGCAATCAACTAAAGTATGGTTATCGAGTAAGTTCTCGATGAAGGACTTGGGTGAAGCATCTTTTGTATTGGGAATACAAATCTATCGAGATAGATCGAAAAGATTGCTTGGTCTGACCCAGTCCACATACATTGATACCATCGTGAAGAGGTTCTCGATGGATGAGTCTAAGAGAGGACATCTACCAATGTTTCATGACATGTCTCTATCCAAGTCCATGTCTCCTAAGAATGATGCAGAGATAGAGACGATGACACGCATTCCATATGCATCTGCAATTGGTAGTATCATGTATGCGATGATATCTACACGTCCTGACGTGGCTTTTGCACTAAGTGTTACAAGTAGATATCAATCGAACCCTGGTCTTTCACACTGGAAAGCTGTGAAAGACATTCTCAAGTATTTGAGAAGAACTAAGAATATGTTCTTGGTTTATGGGGGTGGAGAACTAAAATTGGAAGGCTATACCGACTCTAGCTTCCAAAGCGTTGTTGATGATTCGAAGTCAACTTTCGGTTTTATATTCATGCTCAATGGTGCTGCTGTTTGTTGGAAGAGTTTCAAGCAAAACAGCACTGCGGATTCAACCACTGAGGCAGAATATATTGCCGCATCCGATGCTGCAAAGGAAGCTGTTTGGATTAGGAATTTCGTC